>NW_026596240.1:7359751-7422000 GCF_907164565.1 Psammomys obesus | reverse complement strand
TATCTATCTATCTATCTATCTATCTATCTATCTATCTATCTATCTATTTTGTTAGAGACAGGGTTTCTGCTTCCTGGACATGCCTTGTCACTCAGTCTGGCCTTGAACTCACAGATATCCACCTGCTTCTGCCTCCCCGAGTGCTGGGATTACACGTGTGCTCCACTGTGCTGGACTAATTTCTACTCTTTAGCATATCCTTAAGAGAAGTAAGGATGAATGTCTGCAGGAATCATGCCTGTGCTTTCATGTTATAGAATATCAATCACCATAGCAAATAAGTTGAAAAAGAAAATGACCACAATAGGGTCCATATGTTTAATTCGATAAGAGTCAGCCATAATTATGAATATTCACTGATAGGTTTTTTTTTAAAGGCCAAAAATATTAGGTTAAATGAAAAGACCCAGACACAAAATATTGCACTTTTATATTTTTATTTGTATAAAACATTCAGAATCATTAAATCTACATGCACAGCATGTATTCAAACAAATGTCAGGACTTGTGACTATTATGACAGATAATTTATTTCTCAAAAATGAAAGCAAATCATCCAGAATGGCAAATGGGAGAGACACCAGAAGCAGTGGAAGAAAGGGAACAAAATGGGAGTCTATTATGGAGGGTCCTCTGAAAGGCTCCATCCAACAGGGGATCAAAGCAAATGCTGAGACTCACATCCAAAGTTGGACAGAACTCAGGGAGTCTTATGGAAGAAGGAGGGAAGGGGTGGAAGTACATGGAGGGGACAGGAGCCCCACGAAGAGACCAACAAAGCTATAAACGTCAACTTGATGGTCCTGCAGAGACTGATGTACCAACCAAGGACCATGCATGGAGAGGACCTAAAACCCCTGCTCAAATGTAGCTGATTGGCAGCTCAGTCTTTATGTGAGTTCCAATTAAGGGGAGCAGGGGCTGCCTCTTGTCATAAACTTGATTGCCTGCTTTTTGATGAGTTGGAGGAAGAGGATCCAGGCAGTCTTGATGAGAGTTGAAAAAGCTATGGGAAGATGGAGGAGGAAGATAATACCCCCTTTCAGTGGACTAAGGGAAGGAGATAGGTAGGAAAACAGGAGGGAGGGTAGGACTGGGAGGAGTTGAGGGAGGGGGATTCAATCAAGATATATAGTAAATAAATGATTTTAAAAAAGAAAAAATTAAAGCAAGCAAACAAAATACTGTTTTTAGTTTTATTATAAAAATGTAAATTAAGTCTTGTTATATTTTTAAACCTCAATTTATTCAAAGGGTTTAATTTAATGGTGTGTGATGTCTAATTGCAATATTAATTTCCATTTCTCTCACCCACTCATTATATGATGTATACTAATATTATTATTATTTTATTCATATTTATTTTTATATATTATATTTATATTATTTATATTTACAACATTATATTCTACTTCCCCTTCCTTGGGAAATCATCTTCTCACTGGTCCCATGACAGCTACTTAAGCTTTGTGGTACTCTAAATGAAACACATATCTACAGCATAAAAGCTAACAGCCACAGATAAGAGAAAACATAAAAGGCTTTTCTTCTGGGCTATGGATTACCTCAGTCAAGAAGATTGTAGCTCCATCCATTCACCTGTATATTTCATGATTCCATTTCTCTTAACAACTGAATAATATTGCACTGTGAAGGGTGAGCTTAAGTTTAGTTCTTACTATAGAACAGTCTTTGTTCATTATAATCATGAAAGTAAATATTTCACGTTGAAAACAATAGTTATTCCATTCACATTTACCCATAGTATGACTAAGAAGATGTTTCCTTATTGCCTTTCTTAGGAAAGCTACATGTTTTGTTTTATCAAGATGAGTGAGGAACCATTTTGACCCTTTGTATTATGTAAGAGTGCATAGTAGGCAGTTGTGACCCACAAACAGGGTGAATCCAAAATAGGACTGGAGGCATTGGCAGAGCTGTTGGCATAGTAACAGAGTGCTTAAAGTCAGGTATAATTAGTCAATGAATAGAACATTCACATTTGAGTGAGGATTTGAAGAGAATGCAAACGTTTCCAACAAGGACAAACTAGGAGAAACACATTACAGGCTGAGGAGAAAAAAAGTAAAGTAGAAGTGTCACTATAAGTTTGAGGACCAGGAAAATAATGTAATTGCAAGGTCTTTTGAGGGACACTGGTAAGGAGGCAGGAGGGACAGAGAAAAACAGCTGTGACTGAGTAAATGAGAGCAGGCTTTGGGACCTTGAAGGGAGAGAACAAAGAAAGAGACAAGGGCAGCTGAATTCTGTCACATGTCCTCCTGTTTGAAACAGATTGGGGAGGAAGTTGGTGTGTGGTTTTGATGATGTTGAATTTGAAGAGCCCACAGCATTTCCTGAGCAATTCTTCAGTAGCCAATTGTGAATGGGGTTTGGATTTCTCTGTTGCCAGCATTCAAAGTTGGTATCTTGGATCAGAGACTGAGGTGATCATTAGAATTATGGAAATAGATGAAGGGCCCTGAGGGTGGCATGAAGATTGTTGAGAAGCAAGGCTCTGCTCCTTAGGAATGCCCACTGTAATGTTATGAGGCAAAGGGAGCTGAAGAAATGATGGGAAGGCAGGAAATGAATATTGTATGGATATTTGTTATTGATGTCCAGGGAGTCAGCAGTGAAAACAAAAATACCTGACAAAAGAGAAATGCTATTCCTTAAGGTCTTGGCTTGAGTTTTAACTCAGAACAAGTTAAGGCCCAGAAAGAGCAAGCTTCAGCCCAGTTTTTTTTTTTTTTTTTTTTTTTTTTTTTTTTTTTTGCTTTTGTCCATGAGGTCTCTTAGTTCTGACATCCAACTAGGCAGTGAAGGGGTAGAAATGCCAGAGCAGATGCTGAAGGCAGAAGCTGGGATACTGCAGAGTTAGGGTTGCAGAAGTTGTAGGCTGTGGACTGGGGACCAACTGTAGGAGTTGGAGAGAGCTGCACTCAAAAATTGCCCCATAATATATTTCTAGTCTCCTTAGAAGGCTTTTGTCTGGTAGGAGGTTGGGCCTGCTGTGTCTTCCTTTTGTTTTCTGATCTTTGAATGAACAACAATTTCATTATAGCTATGATCTCCATCTTACTACATGCATTAATTATTGGTATGGGGAACATTTAAAAAGAATGGAGCCACTAAACTAAACTGTAGTTCTTAAGGGTTTCATATTCTGTGAAAAATATATTGTCAGAAAAAGAGAAAACCAAAAACCTGATTTCCAGTGAACAGCTTCTCTCTTGTTTTTTTTTTCAACTTTTATTAATTACACTTTATTCACTTTGTATCTCCCCATAAGCCCCTCTCTTCTCCTATCCTGATCCCACTTTCCCTCTCCCTTCTTCACACATGTCCCTCCCCAAGTCTACTGATAGGGGAGGTCCTCCCCTCCTTCCTTCTCATCTTAGTCTATCAGATCTCTTCAGGAATGGCTGCATTGTCATCTTCTGTGGCCTGGTAAGGCTGCTCCCCCCTCAGGGGGAGGTGATCAAAGAGCAGGCCAATCAGATTATGTCAGAGGCAGTCCCTCTTCCCATTACTGTGTAACCCACTTGGACACTGAACCAACCAAGGACCATGCATGGAGATAACTTAGAACCCCTGAACAGCTTCTCTCTTATCTCCCAAGAAAACAGTTGTATTTTACTAATATTGTTCAAAAGACTATTAGGAATAGTTTATCAATTGAAAAGAAAAGTGTAAGAGATGTGATTAAGAGAGAGCTTGCTATTCTTGCAGAGAACTTGGTTTTGGTTCCCAGTGCCCAAATAGGGCAATTTAACAATCCCTTTGTCTCCAGGTCCAAAGTAACTGGTACACTGTTCCTGGCTTCCAACGGTACCTTCACTCACAATACACACAAACACACACCATAATAAAACAAATCTTTTAAAAAGAGGAAACATCTTACATTTGTCCCTGTTAAACTGGTCATGACCTTGTAAATTGTGACAAGGGAAGGTGAGTGTTGTTACCAAACAGGCAATCCTCTCAGGGTCCTAGCAGAGCTTCCATTATCATCTGTTGCCACTATGTGCACCAGGTTTGGTAGATACAACACAGCAAAGGACCCCCAGCCACCCCAGATCTCTCTCTACTCTCTCTGCCCCCTCTCCTCCTTCCCTTTCTGTCTTTCTCGCTCTCTGTTCTCTGTCTCTTTCTGCCCTCCCTTTCTTTCTGTCTTTCATTTCTCCTTTTCCCTCTCTCCGTCTCCTTGTCTGCTTGTCTACCTCTGTCTCTTCCCTCACGTCTCAACTCCGATAAGACCTTTTGATCTTTCTTCCCCTGATAATCCTCTTACACTAGTTCTGTTGCTTAACATAATTTCTTAAGGGTACACCTTGGTTTGGGCCATCAAAAGTATCTCACCTTTGTTTGCAATTTATCCTATCAAGTGAACCGTCGAACGATGATTTTCAAATTCTAAGTCATGATGAATTGATTTCCACTTTCCTATGTTACTGGAAGGGACAAGAGTATGCTTAGAGGATATTAGAGCCTAAGGAAGGGTTTTATTAGAGACTGCTGGGTTAGTGAAGATGTTTTCCAAAATGTCTTCAGCCTGGTACTCAGCTAAGAACTCTTAGAGTATTAAACTGAAGAGGGACCAGGAAGAGATCAGCTTAAAGCTGTCCATTTCTAAAATGAGATGGTAGGTGGACATGCTAACAGGTAAGACATGGCAGGGGGAAGAGTTTGCTTTGCTTTGAGTAGAGGAGCAGTTTAACGGCGAAAATACTCAAGACAGGGAGAACATAGTGAGTAACTTTTACACACTAGGCCTGCTCATCTTACGGTGGCCTGGAAGTAAAACATAAACAGACTAGAAAGAGAAGTTCTGAAGATGTAGTTCAGTTGGTAGAACACTTTCCTGTTGCTCACATAAACTGAATGTGATGTTCATGCCTGTAATGCCAACACTTGTGAGATTGAGGCCGGAGGAAATGTTCAAGGTTATCTTTAGCTACATAGTGAGTTTGAGTCCCGCCTGGGTCACATGAGACACTGCTTTAAGAGAGGGCCTAGGTGATGATGGTCACAAGAAGAGGAAGAGGAGAAGGAAAGGAAGAGGTGCACCTGGGCCCCAGTGTAAACTCCAAGTTATGCCCACATGACAGAAGCTTCTTCCACTGGGCTCCACTACTGGAGTTTCTCCCACTTCCCAAACGTACCCCAGACTTCTGCCTATCATTCCACAGAGGAGCCATATCACACTAGACAAAATGAAGAGAGTAACCATGCCGGTTATGTCTTATTCAGATAGAGCTGGAGTGCCAAAGTTGTTTTATATGCTGATTATCAGTTATTACCATGAGGGAAGTTACGATACAAAGAAATCCTACCACTAGTTTTGGATCAACCATGTATAAATAGATTTTATAAGTCTGTCTTGAGAATATTAAATTCTGTACACGTTCCTTGTTTTATTTCACAAGTCTCTCTTATAAAACAAATTAAGTTATAAGCATTTGAATGTAAGGCAGATTAGTACTTTGAATAAAAGTATTGAAAGCACTGAGGGGAGGGGCTTGTCATTAGACATTAACAATGGAGGTGGTCACCAAACTTCAGAAATTATTTACAGCTGTGGCTTTGCATTTATATGCCTAATAATTAGGGAATTAAATGGCATACCATAGCAACAGAGCCAATCTCCTTGAACACTAGTTTTATGCCTGCAACAGCACACAGCAGGGTCTATAGGAATGGGAGCCTCAGGTCTCTGTTAGGCAAGACAGCTAAGTGTTGACAACCCAACATGCTGTTATTAGACTTGCAGAAATTACATTAGCAGTTATTGTTAAATAAACCCTGTAAATGAGTAATTCTATTTTGAAGGCTAAAGTGTTTTTTTTTTTTTTTTCTGGAACCTGTTCTACACCCTGACTTCCGTAAATGACTCTTTCATTGCCAAAAGATCTGCCATCCCATCTTGATATGCTTGAAGATGTATGGCTGGTTGATTTTCTTTCCACTTTTTTGATAGGGATCATGGATAAATTAACACTATGCTAACATCCTCCTAGGTCACAAGAACTGAAATATAAGGCACTAAGTCATTGTACCTCAAGGTACTGAAAGACCATCAAGAAATGCAGATGAATGTTTTGGAGTGTTTTAACCTGAGAAAAATCAGGAGAGCTGGGGGAAGAATTCTGTCTTGTTCCTATCAACTTTACATCCTAAATGTGTATTAGGTGTCTAATACTTTTCAGCAGGACTGCTGAATGGAATGAGTATATAAAGAAATGTATACAAATGTGTCACAATGTTTTAAAATTTTGCTCCCGTTTGGTTGGCTAGTTGATTTTTGTAGTTTTTTGTTGTTGTTGCCCTTGATTTTTTCTTGATGCGTGGACTTTTCAAACTCCCTTTTCTTGCTGCTTTTTGATGGAATCCTTTTAAATGATCCAAACTTCTAAGTAACATGTTAATATTTAAGTTATTATGTGAATTCTCCACCTGCTTCTCCTCTCCTGTCCTTCTCTCCTCTTTCTTTTCTCCCCCTACTTCTTTTTCTCTTCACCTCTCTCCTATTTTCTTTCTCTCCTTTCCTCTTTCTCTACTTCTCATCTCTCTATTCTAAAGTATAATTTTATCATTATGTACCTGCACAAGATTAATTAGATTTTTAATATTTTTTATATTTTCCATTTTTTTGGAGAAAATATTTAGTACCTTCCTGTGTCTACCAAAGTAAATTTAAATTCTTTAGGGTACAGGCAAGTGTGTTTTGGTACACTAGTGTTTCTGGTACAAGGACATATTCTAAAGAAGATAAGCACATAGTCCCTTAGGAGAATCTTTTTTCTGACCAGTTTGTATTGTTATTCCAAAGACTTCCCTCTTCCTCGTCTTCACTGGCATCATTTCTGCTATCAATGTAGGAGTCTGAGCATGGCATTTCAGTGCAACGAAGCCTTGCTTGAAGAAGGACCTGACCTCTTACAAGCATTACTGCCCACTCTTCTCACAACTTCCATCTTCCTTTTTTACTGTACCTCATTTCGCTGACACTTCACCTTGGAGTTACTGTGTTTGTTATCCTAAAAATGTTCCCCCATTCTACATCCTACATTTCTGGCTGTGGATGTCTTTAATGCATGGATGAGCTTTGGTCATCTAGTAGTACTCATGCATCTAAATACATCTCTAAATTATGTGATATCTATCTATATTTATAATATGTAAATTATGTTATATAACATGTATTATTACATAAATAGCTATCACGAAATGTTGAATAGCACTAATATATAGTCAATGAATTCAATAAATATGAAATAACGTCTCTGAAATATGAATGACTGGTAGCTTATAGGCATGTCATTGTGTTTAAAAACAGTAATTTTACAGCATCTGGAAGATCAAGATGCCAGTTTTCATTGAGCTGAGGTAGTGGAGATGGGGCAAACAGAGGTTAAAGAATGAATGCAGGGCCTCACACATTTAGGCAAGAATTCTGCCAGCAAGCTATGGGTCCAGTAGAGCTATTGAAGGAAAACACACCATGGTTTCCTGAGATATTACACTGTGTTACAGTTTTCCTAGATGATAGGCTATATTTTATTAACCTGAGTACATGTGTGAAAGACTAAAACTGTGAGCAGTTATACTACATGTTCTGAGAGATGGGCTACTACTAAATTAATTAAGGCCTTAATAATTGTGATTGTTTCTGGTGGACTCAGCAGCGTCAGGGAACACACTGAAGTGCTCTGGGGGTGTCAGTTCTGAGCTGTGTTCCATACTAGCATGTCCTGTACATTAATAGGCTTGGGAAATGCGTTAATTTCTCTCCCTTAAATAGTGCCTGAGAATTTCTGCCATCAAACAGGAAAACAAAAACTAACACACAAAAACATTTCCCTAAACAAACAGTAGAACACAATTAAGCTTCTTTCAAACTTTATACAACCAGATATGTCCTTTTGGACAAAAGGACTTTATCAGTCTGCTGTTGTACATGGTCATTGCGGGGATAACAGGCAGTTGTACCTGAGGACCGTGTGTGTGTGTGTGTGTGTGTGTGTGTGTGTGTGTGTATGCAGTGCTCACAGAGATCTGAAGAAGGTATCAGATTCCCTGGAATTACACCCATTTGTGAGCTGCTAGGACTCCAACCCAGGTCCTTGGCAAGAGCAGCAAGTGCTCTTAACTGCTGAGCCATCTCCCAGCCACTAGATTTTAAAATTATGCTTAATTTCGTATATGTAAGTAAAATTATATATATATATATATGCATACTATATATATATCTATTTAAAATTACATTTAATTATATATATATGTGAAATTATATATGTATATATAGGGTATATATGTGCATGTATATATATGTATATATACATATGTACACACTATATATAACATATTATATATACTATATATGTTATATAGCATATATATATACATATATATACTATACATATATATATAGTGTGTGTGTGTGTGTATGTGTGTGTGTGTGTGTGTGTGTGTGTGCATGTGTGTGTATGCATTCTTATCATGGCATGCATGGAGAAGTCAAAGGGCAGCTTGAAGGAGTCATTTCCCTACAACTACATGGATACCAGGGATGGAACTCAGACATGTGTACCAGGGATAGAGCTCAGATGTAGGTACCAGGGACGGGCTCAGGTCTTCCAGATCCTGTTGAGTCATCTTGTCAGCCCATAGTTCATGTATTCTTGACTTTGTGCTTCCTCGTTGGATATGCCAATAAATAATTTTTAAGTGCATAGTTTAAAAAAAATCACTATCTAAGCCTGAAGAGATGGCTCCACAGTTAAATATGCATACTGCCTTTGCAGAGAGAATAAGAGTCACAGCTGCCTATGACCCCTGCTCCATGAGAACCTGATGCCTCTGTCCTCTGCAGGCTCCAGCACACAGGCATGTGTGCGCAGAAACACAATTTTAAAAATATATTTTAAGAAGGACTATTATCCAAAATAAGTTTTGGCTGAGTCAGAGATAAATGAAATATAAAAAAAGAGGGAATAAGTGAGGAGTTAAGGCAATTTTTACATGAAGTATTTAGAAATGTACCCACTTATTTCTGGTTTCTTCCAGAATTTTTTTTTTGGAAGAGGTGAGAAAAGGCCAATCCAATTACTGTGATTAAAACTGGCTAGCCATAAAATATCACTAACGTTGGAGGGGAAGTCACTACTCTCAAGGATTCTGTTGGCTTAAGACTGTGTGGGGCTGTGTAACATCCTGTGGACAGATACCCTGTAGCTCATAATGCAAGACTTTGAGCAATATCTGCTGAGAGCAGAGCAGGCTTGGTCAGAGAGCCCAAGAGCTCCAAAGAAAACAATATGTGAGTATTAGTTACCATAATGCTTTCCCCAGAAGCTGGACTTTGGGTGGTTTGTTGAATGCTGAGTGATGAAACGAGTCAGGAAAACCACAGATGCCACTCTAAAGAGGGGTTGAAAGTATGGGCATATCTGGACTCATTGTTCAGAAGGACACACTGCTTCATACACAGAGCCCATGGAAATGACAGCTAAGGTGCAAGAAGAGCCAGATATTGTTGATCCCATAATCCCGCTTTTAAAAAGACTTATTTTTGTTTATGTGTTTGTGAACTCATGCTTGTGTGTGTGTGTGTGTGTGTGTTTGTAGGAAGGCAAGGCCAACAGAAGCCAAAAAAAGTAATCTGACCTTCCTGTGAAGCAGAAGTTTCCAGCAGTTCTGAGCTACCTGACATGAGTGCTGGAAAACAAACTCACTAAGCCAGTGCTCTTAACTAATCTCTAATATTGTCCAGCATCTAGACAATATGTAATTGTAACAAGGATATTTTGACAAACAAAATTCTATATAAGTAGCTAGGAGAGCAAATTTCCTGAGTTAATACATTTACACTAGTACTTCTAAGGACATTACGCATAAGTGCAGGTTGTATACTCACCCATGCTCATCTCAATCCCTCTTCATGTCATAGTGTCAAATTTAGTGTTACGGTATCACTGTGTCTCTGGGACTTTCAGTTTTCTCTTTATGCTTTGGGGGGGTGCTACTTTCATATTGTCACTGTTTGCTGAGTTCACTATTCTTACTTTCAGTCTCTCTTCCTTTTATGAACTGGTGGTGGGCTTAGCAACCCCCCACTGAAAGTAACTCTGTTGATAGATGACTTCTTAACTGGGTAATTTCCACTGCTCCACCCTCTAGTTCTCCTTACGGTGCAACGATCATCATTTCTAGAAAGCACCAAGCCTTTGAACCAGCTGTGGATAAGCCTGTTTAGTCCTGCGATGTTCCTCTGAGATTTCTTCTATCTCTTTTCTCAGAAGGCTCACCCCATGATATGTGCTGCCCTGTAATATAGCCTTTATATTCTTTTGATATTGCAGAGAGAGAGAGAGAGAGAGAGAGAGAGAGAGAGAGAGAGATATTATGTGCTTGCAGACTAGAGGACAGCCTCAGGTTTCACTATTCAGGCACTGTATACCAATACCCAGGCACCAACCAAGTCAGCTTCTCTCAGTGGCCTGGAGTTCACCAAGTAATCTGGCTGGCGTATGAGCCATCTCTCCCCATTACGGAGATTGCAAATGGGCAACAAAATCCACATATCTTTTTAAATGTTCAAACTCAGGTCTCCATGCTTGTAGGATACACGCTTTACTACAACTTTTTCCTTAAATCTGGAGTGCATTTTAGTTTATTATTATTATTATTATTATTATTATTATTATTATTATTATTATTATTATTATTTTACCTTAATGAAAGAAGCCATGCATTGGAGCTTAGGAAAGCCCTTCTCTCTGGCTTCCTGGCAGGAAAGTGTATCTACCTTCCCAGCAATATCAGTATTTGTAATTCATTCTCCTTCTCCTTCAGGTTGAGGTTTTGCCAGCAGCAAAAGCCATTTGCTGCTTACTCCACAGGAAAGTAGACCTTGGTAATTGTCAGAACCAATTTCACTTCTAGACCATAAATACTCACTGTGACAGTTATACTTAAGGCTGACAAAAACATAATAATCTTGTTCAATGTTCATTTATTGATTTACCCACTGTGTCTGTTTGCTCTACTCACAGGAAGGTATGTATATAGTTTGAATACCAGCAATCTCTCATGAACTAGGCTTTTGGGTAGTAGAGTTTTATAATTTTATTCACCAAATATAAAATCTAAGATTACTTGACATATTCATGGTTTTATTCCAAGCTTAAAAAATATAACCACTATTACTTCTACTTTTCTTAGGAAAAGAATGTGACTGTGACAAAGCAAAAAATAAATATCAAACTTTGTGCATTTAATATATTTAATAGTGTCACACAATTGTACTTCTAAACACCAAGGTAATTTGTAAAAAAGCAAGTAAAAGAACATTAATTCAAGCAATCCTTCGGTCAAGAATTCTCATCTAAAAATTATAGTCTTATCAGTTTCCATGATGCTGGTGCAGAAGTAACAATGTATGTACAATTGGTAAGGAATACTGGCGAGTAGCTTGTCAGAATGGAACTGTAACCAAATACTTCCATAGCTCAGCTGACTATGTTTGAAGTTGAATGAAACAATGCTTTCAGTAGTAACATTAGTTAGGATTTAGAATTTAGGATTTTTCTTTCTTCCAGTGAATTATCGAAGAAATGATGGGTGGTAATAGTGGTAGACATTGTAGAAGAATGAGGGATGGGGTGTTATGAGTTAGAGAGGAAGGGAAAATAAACACAGAAAAATGAGATCATATAATCTAGCTGACTTTGAAAGAACAGTAGGAAAACTGTTAGGACAGAGTTACAGGATGAGTGAATGTATGTGGTTGATGTGGGGACAGGTGGGGACAGAGCCAATAGGAAAGAAGCTGGAACATAGTTCACAGTGATGCCAGCCTGCAGGATCTGCCTTCATATCTATTCAAGGAGAAGCTGTCTAATTAATGTTCAGTAATATCTGAAGCATGACACACGACTGTGCCAAGCCCGGATCATAATTGGAAAAAGTGGTGGCAGAGGAATCAATTAAAAGGCTTTTGTAGCAAGGCAGGTGGGGCCTCCTGAGTGTCAGAACAAGGGCAGTGTACTCCAGAAAGGAATAACCCGGAGCAGGGATCTGCTGAAGTCAAAGTCAAGATCAATAAGGCTAATCCAAGTTTCTCTCAGGCATGAAAACATCCAAATCATTGCACAGATAATGCTTAAGAAAAGACTAGCTAGGCAGGCACAAGTACAGCAGACAGAGAGACCTGGGTCCAAGAGGACCATATGGCGATTGTGAGTCAGCAGTGTGGTGCTGTTATTAAAAACCAGAACCACTCTATGGGGAAATTTATTAATAGGAGCGAGGCATGCAGACAGCAGGAAGTAGCCTCTCTGCTCTTTTCAGAGTGGTTCAAACTTCTGATTTTCTTGTGGACTCTGTTGGGCTTCACTTTTCATGACTGTGTTTAGAACGCACAAAGAGGCCCAGCAAAGCCCACTTCAAAGAGGTGAGAAAGTATTGCCTGCCATCCTGGATCCTCGGAATGTAGTGAAGGGTTAAAGTACCGTGAACTATTTTGAGCAGATGAGGCCCATGGAAAAAGTTAATGTGGACTGTAGCAGCTCAAAGAATTCAGGTTTCACCAGAAAGTGCCGCCTTAGCAGACAGCATCATTCATAATTCCTGGTGAGGGAAGGCAGAAGGAGGGTTGGAACTGTCGTCTGGCCCTTGCATGGGCCTGTGTTTGCCTTCAGCATCTGATCCAGTGACTTCATAAAATGTTTTTCTGGGCTATGGTTTCTGGATCACACTTGCCTGTGTTGGCATGTTGCCCCACCCTGCACCCCCCAATTTTGCATCACTCTGTGTGGCTGCTGCCCTGCTTAGATTATGTGAGGGAGTGAGGCGCCCTTGTTCCTCACTTTGTGACCAGTCACTGACTCCAGAGCGCTGGCTTAGCCTTGCTATGAAGGAAGCCTCCACTGACTGCACAGCCCTGTCAGGGCTCCTAGTACATGATGTCCAGAAACTCATCTTACACATGGTTACAGGCACTTGCTTGTGAACCCCAGCAGACTCAACCTTGTGCGAATCAGAGCTGTGATTTCGATTGCTGGTGTTTTCCAGAGGTACTTAAACTCTTGCTGTATGAAATAATACAGTTCTACCTGTATCACGGGGGTGGGGTAGGTAAGAGGTGGCTCAAAAGCACAATGTCGGGGCAGTTCTTTAAGAAAAGGGTTGGACCAGTCAAGCAGAAGTACCAGAGGAGGTGAAAAAACCTGATCTGGAAGATCAGAGTGTGGAATATTGGCTACTTGAGGCTGGCTGGGTGGAGATGAGATTGGTCAGTGTGTAGTTAGAACAGAGCACTGACAGTAACTCCTATAGTAGCTCTGTAGTTGACAATGACTAATAACGTGTTTCAAAATAGCTAGCAGAGAAAGTTTGTAATGTCAGTAACTGAGGGATAATAAATGTGTTTAGCAGGAGATATATTAGTGTGTCTGACTTGGTCACTATGAATTATATGCATCTACTGAAATATCTGATGTATACTGCAAACATGTACAGTTATTGTGTGTCCATTATAATTTTTAAAATATATTTATTAACAAACTTTGAATTTCTTAAAACAAAAACACACCAAGGAAGAAAATGAAAGCAGAAAACAGCATAGATGAGCAACTAGAGGCATGAGCTCTGTTGGGCTCAAATTCTGGCTCCTCTGCTTGCTGGCGTGGAGAAGGTGCTGATCTTCCCTGTATATAACCTTTCTGATCTGTAGGACAGAAGTGACACTGTACTTCCCTCATGTGGTTGCTACGAGACTCAGAGGCTTACATGTGAAAAGGACCTGAAGCAGTTGCTGGCACACAGTGCACGTCACATAGGCCCTTAAAATACACAGAGGAGAGGCACCATGTGGCCATGTGAGCTGACCCCTCCCATGTGGATAATTTTCCCTGCAAAGCTGCAGCTGTCAGCAAAGGAATAACAGCTTCTGTGTCCCTGTGATCATTTATATTCGAGCCTTTAAAGTTTAGTGCAGCCGTTCTCAGCCTGTGGGTCATGACTCCTACAGGGGTTGAATGGCCTTTTCATACGTGTCTTCTAAAACCGTCAGAAAACACAGGTATTTACATTACAGTTCATAACAGCAGGAAAATACAATATGAAGTAGCAACGAAAACTTGAGGGTCAGCACAACATGAGGAACTGTATTAAAAGGTTGTGGCCTTAGGAAGGTTGAGGACCACTGCTTTAGAGCCTAAAGTGTTGTGTGAATGCCACTGGCTTCATCTAGGGAGGATTGTCATTTTAGACAAATACCAGAATAAAAAAAGAAAAAAAACATGAATATTGCCACACACCTATAACTAGTACATTGAACAGAAGACTTCATTACAATGTAAGTCTGGTAACATTTTAAAGTTTTAATTATATGTGACTCAGTTTACTGAAATACCCATGAAATCACTTGTGAATCTTAAAAACTCTTTGACTGTATGTTTGCTTCATGTCGCTTCCCGACACTATTTCTCTTTCCAGTGATATTTTGGTTTTCTTAGTGCTTTTTAGTACTCATGATATTTCTCCTCCAAGTGCATGTTTGACAGAGGAAGGAAGCTACTTTAAACGTCTCAGAGATTTGTTACCTTTGCTTAATCACTTTGAGACTGTACTCCATAAATGTTTAATTTTAATAAGTTTAGTTCAAGAGATTTTAGTTTTTTAGCCTGTTAGAATTCTGACAATATGCTGTCAGAAAAATGCATCCTCTTCACAGTGAAATATACATTATTCTCTGATTCCTCTGATGCCTTTGTACCCTGTACCATTAGTGAGGTTAATAAAAGTGCCAATGTCTGTGTGCTAGGAATCACTCTCCCGAGTGAGACAATCTTCCAGGTTCCTATGCTTTTCAAAACCTTATCCCGCATTGACAACATTCCCACGTTTCTCTCTCTCTTTTTTCTTTGAGACAGGGTTTGTCTTTGTAGCCCTGGCTGTCCTGGACTTGCTTTATAGACCAGGCTGGCCACAAACTCACAGATATCTGCCTGCCTCTGCCTCTCTGAGTTGCTGGGATTAAAGGCATGCACTATCATCCATATTTTTTTCTCATATTTTATCATGTGGATAATGTCCATGACCAGGGTCTACAGAAGCATTCCTTGTTAATTCTTTAGGTGAAATTGTGACTATGTGGTCTAAGCTAGTATTTCAACCTTAATGGTTTATATAATATGTATTTCATGTATACTTATGTTTATATTTATATATGTGTTAAAATATGGAAGAGAACACATTTAATATGAGTAGAGGACTTTCTCATATAGCCCACATCCCTAAGGCTTATGAGTTCATAAATAATATGAACCTCAGGTCTCAGCCTGCTTGCATGGTACTTTAGAGAACACTTAAAATTTCCATTTCCCCAACATGCCTGATTATATCGTGTATTTTAGTTGGTGCTTCTGGTGATAATTTTTTAGAGTGCTAGAAAACTATGAAGTATTCAACCAAAAGCTTTCTGGCCCCTAAATTTCTCTCT
Source organism: Psammomys obesus (assembly GCF_907164565.1). NCBI lineage: Eukaryota > Metazoa > Chordata > Mammalia > Rodentia > Muridae > Psammomys > Psammomys obesus. The sequence continues at coordinate 7,406,489 of NW_026596240.1, read as the reverse complement.
CTTTTTTTTTTCTTTAGCTTTTTAAAAACCTGTGCTTTATGCACCAAAACCAGAACGGTGCCCAGCTTTTTATACTGAAAATGCTTTATATTGCGTGAGAGCGTTCTCAACATTGTTAGGCTTGCCAAAATGACCTGGAAAGTTTTTCTGCATGCTGCCTGTCTCAGTACAGATTAAAAAAAAAATCTCAATGCAGCTATTGTTATCACCCATTTAATGTCCAGAGAAAGAAATACGCCTTTAAAAAGACTGCTCCATTAACTGATGCTACAAGGGAAAGATTCATTCTAAAATAAGGATCCTGCTAAGGAATGTTATGAGTTTTGCACACTTAGGCCCAAAACTAACTTTAGATTTGTTGTGCCTAGCTGCCTTTTTTTGTTGTTGTTTTTCTTGTGAATGAAACATTGAAATTTAGATTGCAGACACCAAAGCAGAATCAATCTCAATTCACCCCCCAGGCTTTGCAATTTCTTGAGCACTGGAGCAAAACTTTCAGATTTGAATCAGCTTCATTGCTGCCTAGCACTGAGAAGAGGATTAATGAGCATTTCTCTGCCCTGATTTGCTTATCATAAAACAGGTCCAGTTTGCATGGCTGGCATGAGATTTGGATGAATGCATGTAAATTTAAGGTGTGGCATGTGACACTTGTTTCAGAAAAGTATTAGGATGAAATTATTCAGGTCTGGTTGTCTCTCTTTATCACATGCATGCAAATATGCAGAGTTGTTACTCTCAAAGACAAAGGCCTGTTATTGGAAATCAGAACTTCTCTCAAACCTTATCTAAGAAGCTTCTCCTTTCAGTAGATGGTGATTAACTCTTAGCTCCTCAGCTGGCTGAAGTGTGGAGAGTTAGAACCTGCGAATGCTCAGCCTCAAAGGAACATATCTATGCCATCCCATTCAAGGCTTAGGGGTCAATGCAGAAGAGGGAGTCACAAGTGGCACATGAGCACAAGAAAACATTTTCTAGGCATGGTATGACATCTGTACATTTGAAAGCATGCATAAAGCTTGTGTAAGCCCAAGCCAGAACAAATCTCAGAATGGGGAGGGTAGTTTCGCACACAAAACTCGCTCTGATCTTAGGAGCATAAGTTCATTGAGAGCTGCTGAGAGAGTATCCCCTAATAACCCTGACCATGATCCAGGGTAAGATCAGAATTCCAAGAATATTTGAACTGCACACATTGCTCTTGAAGTGTTTTTCTATAAAAAAAGACACAGAGTTGGGTGGGTCGTGAAGGGTGGGGTGGATCTGGGAAGAGCTTGGAGAGAGGAATGAATGATTATAACACACTGCAAAACTCAACTCTCACAGATCGAATAAAACAGATGAATATACTGTTAAAATGCAGTTGCTTATATTTTATCATCTTACAGAAGTTTTATTCACCATAGAACATGTCTGTTCTTACTGTAACATTAACAATTTGTCCCCCAAGTGAACATGAACTATTCTGAAATACCTTCTAACAGTTTAAAGAGAAAAATCTATTAGCCCACTTGATTGCTTACCTCAAAGTATAAAAACAAATATCCCACTCAGGTAAAAACAAATAACCCACCAGATACCACAGCTGCCCTAAAAGCTAGAACTTATTTCAGTTTTTGGCACTCAACATTTATCTGTTGATTGTCATCTGGTTTTGATTAATGAACCGAGGGATGAATGAGGACTACTTTCTCCAGGTGGTCACCAATTCTTCCCTTTGAATGGCGAAATTATGGGTTTTGAACGTACATGGAGGAAGGTAACAGCTAATCCTTGGCCAAAGGCCCCAAAAGAGAATCTAGTTCTTTCTAGGTCCCTTTGATTATACCATTAGAGCCAGTAAGACTTGCAGTTGGTTACATGTGCAAGTCAGCCTGGAGCCTGACGTGGACTGGAATTCTACGTATTACCTCACGCCTATGGCTTTCTGTTGTAATCGGGATACTTCATAAGGCCAGGGAGGCAGCAGCATGATGTTTCAGGTCACAGGATACAAGTGTTACTCTCAAAATTCTTACAATATCAGATTCTCCTTTTCTGTACTATGTGTATAACTTTAAAATGACTGATTGCCCACATAATCCCTTTGGGATTCAGGAGCAGAAATAATTTTTCTAAGTTAGTCCTTGGAATAAAAGGAGGAGATCTTGGGCCTTCGAGATTTGGCACATCTTCAGATTGCTCTTTCTTCTTTTTTTTTTTTAATTTTATTTTTTTCTTATCAGTTACATTTTATTAACTCTGTATCCCAGCCGTGTCCGGATCCCTCATTCCCTCCCAGTCCCTCCCTCCCTCATCTCCACCGTGCCCCTTGCCAAGTCCACTGATAGGGGGAACCTCCTCCCCATTCATCAGATCCTGTTTTATCAGGTATCTTCAGGACTGGCTGCAAAGCTCTCCTCTGTGGCCTAACAGGACTGCTCCTCCCTTGGGGGGTGGGGAGGCCAAAGAGCCAGTCATTGAGTTCCTGTTAGAAACAGTCCTTGTTCCCCTCCCTATGGGAAACCAATTGGTTACTAAGTTACCACAGGCTACATCTGAGCAGAGGTTCTAGGTTACATTCATACATGGTCCTTGGTTGCATGTCAGTCTCAGAAAGATTGCTCTTTCTTAAGGGAAGGAATTTGACGTTGGTCAAGTCAGCCACCCTTCAGTCAAGTGCAGCTTCCAGAAAGAGACACAGCTCTGAGCCACCAGTCCACACCATTCCTGGCATGTCACAGATTAGGCATCAACGTGAATAATGATGGGCATTTTAGTATTGTTTCAGTCCTACCTGGACAGGGCACAGCTCCTTCAGTCTTTATGCATTGACTATACAAGACATAGACCAGAAGATTGGATTAACCACACCATTCATTGGAGAAGTGGGAAGATGGCACCTGGACCATAATACTGCTTCCAGAGATTGCTGAATGTTTGCTGTTACAGCAATGCCTTTTTAGTATTAACCACAGATTCCTTGCCTAAAATGTACAAAGAATGTGGAGTCTCTGATAACTTACATGATTCAGTCAGTAAGAAACTTACCAGTGAAGAAATATTATTTAGAAAATGTTAAACATTTGTAACGGGCTCTTACAGCTTGCTTCTCCTTGATATTTTTATACTATTTTCAATGTATATCTAGTTATTGAACGGTTAGACTCATCTTTCAAAAGTGGTGGTCACAGATGTGTGAGGCTTCACCCTTTGCTCACTGCTGCGTGAGCAAAGGTGGAGAATCATATATCATTAGTGTGCCAGCAATTTTTCATGTTACACATTTATTTATTTGAATGACTGAGAAAATATATTGCAAATAATATCAGTAGCTTCCTATGACTTGAGAAAATAATGCCCTTCCTCCATTACTTGACAAAAAAAAAATCTCTTAAGGTTGATTTGCTTTTAATTGATGGAAATGACTCGTGAGGTTATTTAAGGCTGGTTCTATAACATGGTCAAAAGCCTGCAGGTAGAAAGCTCACAGGCCAGAGTTGGGAAACATACACTTTTCTTCTGCTAAGTGGCAGATAGGCAAACCATGCTCTATGTATTCATGTTTTTACTCATAGGCTCTTGATACTGTCAGCCTTGGTCTGAGAAGCTTCGTTTTGCAGTGACTAAGGCCAACACTGTAACTAGTCAAAGTGATATGAGTAAATGAGTGCTTATGCTGAGCCCCAAGAAGGAACTTTATATCAACCCTTTGAGCCCCAGTGAATATTGAAGAAGAGGAGCAAGAGGGATGTAAGAATGGGAGGATAGGAGGGGCATTGTGAAAGACTGTCTTCTGGATGTGACATGACATTACTGCTGCAGTCCTGAACTCGTAACCAGTAAACAGTCTCTAGCCCATACTCCTGCAAGCAATCTTAATTAAATTCAGTGACTGTCACACACAAATGAGTGAAAGTAGGAGGGGCACTGGTTGAGAAGAAGATTACCAGGAGGGGAAAGGATAAGAAATGGTAATGGTTGTGAATGCGATTACAGGACATTGTATTTACGTATAAAGCTGTGCTGACTTCAGAGGTAGTAATGTTTGTGGAGATATGTGTTTCTAGGAAGTAGACATAAGAGAAGATAAGCTTTTATATGACAGTGTAATTTTGTGCACTGTACTCTTTCCAAGTCAAGGATAATTCTGTAGTTTATCTTCCGGTAGAAATGGGACACATAATTCTATTTTTAAAAAGATAAATTATAATATATCTAAGACTGGACTCAAACATTGAAGAACTTCAATAACTGGGAACTTCCATTATTTCTGCCTCCATGCCCTGAGTGCTCAGATGGCAGAGTCTTAGGAGGGACAGAGGAGAATTAAACTGCAGTCACTAACGAGAGTGGTATTAGTATTTATTTAAAAATGATGCCATTCATACAACACATCTGATAGGAAAGAGTTAATTGGATAGAGGTGGAGAGAGAGAGCAAAGGAGAGAGACAGACATAGTGGGACCCCCAATAAAGAAAGTTAGGCAGAGAGAGAAAGATATGAGAGCAAGAGAGTGAAATAAGAGGCTGGGGTCCTTTTATCCCCAGGTCCCTGGCTCTAGTAACCGATGATGACATCATAGGTGACTAAGCAACCTAGGAGTGGGCTAGTGTGTGGACATCTGACCTAACAAGCGGCCCTGCTCATGTAAATTTCCATAATTAGAGTGGAACTTGGAAGGAAGCCTCGTAAGAATGACATTTCAACATTTGAACTCCTTCACTATGTTTGAGCTGTGCCTTAATGTAACTCACTCTCAACTGCATCTAAAAACATTTCATACAGGAAACAGGCTGACCCCAAACATCACTGTTTGCCTTGAATGTGCCTGCTACTTGATAACAGTGTTTCACACCAGGCTGAAAACAATGTACCTAAGGATAAAACAGTACTTAATCAGAAGATAGCTGGTTTGGTCAGACTGGAGAGCACAGCTTAGTGTTATCCACTGACCTTGGCTGAGGAAACAGTTCACAGAGGCTCCTTAGTAGAGAAAGAGCTTCATAAAGAAAAGATGTAGAGAGTGTACCTGTTTGGTTTTTTTTGTTTGTTTGTTTGTTTTGTGTTTTGGCGGAGAATTCAGTTTGTGATTGAAATTTGAGATACTTACTGCCCTGATGCCTTTCTGGTTCTGTCAGTGGGGCCATTGGAACTTTGAAAAACTGGGCCACATTGTTGTTGAAACACATTAACCGTGATTCTCAGAGAGATTGGAGCTGCTTCTTTTGCTTGAGTTTTGCTAGGGCAGTACTTTCTGATTTGGTAGCTAGATCACTGTTCTTTATACAGAAAAGAGCACTTTGCTGACATGGCACTCCAGAACAGGTTATTTTCCTGGTAACAATGATGGACCTATATCGAACTGTGTCTGATCTCTCTTTGGCTCTGTCTCAACACCATTAAGTTTTTTATCCATGCACTCCTACCTGAGCAATGTTAGAATAAGAGGCAGTGGCTGAGACTCAGAGGAGTCTTCTCTGTGTAAATTGATCTGTTATATAGAATTGATACAGTTAGGACATTGACCACCCTAACAGAATGCACATCTGAACAGGATGGATAGCTGAGTTTTGGTGTAAGGCATCATCAAATATATAATGACATGCTGTTGCTGATGGTAAAGATAATGCTTTCTGGTTAGCTTTTGTTTTTGTTTGGAGTGCATTATAAACAGCCCCTTTAATATTTTCCTAGTAATATTGCTATGCACAAAATGAACACATAAGTGATCAATGAGTGATGAGTTTGTTTAGGAGGGTCTAGTGTATAGACAAGCTTCTCTGAGAGGTAGCTACTGCTAATCTGGCAATTTGCTCAACATCTGATCTGGTATCAAAAGTGAGCAATGAATGTGCTTGAATCTAGGTAAAGGTAACTTGAGATACTATCTCCCTTAATAATAAGCCTCAACATTTAAATCTTAAATCTGTGCATAACCTATGGGCATAGGTCTCATATATTTGATCAAGATTAATTCATTATGCAATATTTGGCAGATGTTTATTTTTATGGGAGGAAGGTAATAAGAGATTTCTTTGACTTATCTAATCCTAACACATAAAAATATTACAAGGACATGAAGCTTCACTGAATTAATATATTTTTCCATATCTGTTGTGAAGCCATTGTACATGGATGGATGTTTTCTGATTTTTGATGATCTAAAAGAAGGAAATTCTACTACCTTTTCTGTTGTCTATTCCAGAATATGACAGCACTCAGTGAAGGGATTCATTCTCATTTCACACCTGCCTGTCCATCTTTTGGAAGTTAGGTCTAGTTCTGTTTGCTCTGCCTCTGTGACACTGGAGATCAGTCATCTTTTTCATTGCTGCTTATTATGTCATAATAAGCTTTGACATTTGAAACACATTACAAATTAGTCTTGTTTTCTTTTCTTCATAACTAAAACCTTTTGAGCATCAGAGATGGTGTTTTGGTTTTCATGTATGCATGTTTCTTGTAGCTCTCTACTTTCTCTTATCAACAAGAGAGGCTTTGTTTCAAAAATCCAGGAGCAGAATGTGAAAGTGAGCTCCAAAGTTTGGAGTTTGGTACATACCTTGGAACTATAGCATTTTTAAAATTTGCTACACCTTTAGGTCTTTTACCTCCAAAAATGGCTTCTAATTTTAAGCCCTCCATTTCCAAATCTTTATCTTTGGTTTAACTTACATTCTTTCACCTACAGTGTGAACCTGCTATTTCTTACAGATTGAAGATTCTCATGCAACATAATAAATAAATTAACTTCCTTTCTTTCAGCTGTCATTTTTCTTTCAAAGGGATGGTTCTTCTCATGGAAACATAATCCATAGCAGTTGTTGTGGCTCTATAGTCCATTTCAGGGGTCTTTTATTTGCCTCTTGTGTTAGCTTCTTTTCTGCCATATGGTTATATAGGAATATGAAACAATTTAAGAAGAAGCATTTCATCTGGCTTACCAGCTCAAGGGTATCATTACATCAAGGTGAAGAAAACATAGCAACAACCAAGAAAGGTGACAGGGGTATGACTCATCCAGGAAGAAAAAAAAAAGGAATGGGAAGTGAAGCTGGGCTTTGAAACTCCAAAACTGCCTGAAGCTGAAGGATCCACTTCCCTGGAGGAAAAGGAGGTTCTACCTCCTAAAGCTTACACAATGCTCCCAAACAGTGCCACCTGCAGGCGACTAACATATGATCCTGTGGAGGACATTTCCCATCCAAACCGCAACACCCCTGGTTCATATACATAGAAGAATTGCCTGCTCTGCATTTGTATCAACGTGGACTAGATGTCCCCAAATTGAAACAATACCAATCATAATGTCAGTACATGCTTTGGTTTTGAGCCAGAGATAACTTTAAGCTTAATGGAATTCTATGTACCTGAACATGATTTTTTTTCTGAAAAGAATTGTCCTTAATTTTATTTTTTCCAATATTAGAATATGATGGGTCATGACACAGAATTACAAAGTGTTTACAGAGGTTTTACACATATGGCAATATGCAGGTAAGTAAACATCCCAAGAAGTACTCTCATGTCGGAACAGAATATACCTGTTAGAACACATTACTGCATGTGCTACTATTCTTCTGAGTGATTGTTGTTTAGTGATTTGAGAATGATTGGGTGTCTTACTATTAATGACATCTTGTTTTATATTGGTGATGCCAATTTCAATTTAGCAAACATTTGGAGTGATAAAACGTAATATGTTCCAGCATTCATCTTTTATGAAAGTATTAGTTACCTGTGAGACTTTTTGTGAATATAAATTTGGTATACAGTAGGTACTGGGAAGAATCAATGGGTTATGCTGTGAAGTCTGTCCTATGTAGATTTCTCTATGATATCCCATAATAGAAGGAAGAAAAAAGATATAATATTTATCATGAAGCCCAGAAGATATCCATTTCATACAGAGTTGCTGAACCCTGTCCATATTGGTTTTAACTGTCCGTTTGACACAGCCTAGGGACATCAGAGGAGACAAAAGTCTGGACTGACATCTTACTTTAATCAGATTGGCCTGTGGACATGTCTACATAAGCTGTGGAGGGCTCAGTATGCTGTGGGCAGTGCCATCTCTGGGAAGGTGTTTCTGGTCTAGGTAAGGAATTAGCTGAGCACTAGGATGTGGATGGATAGGCAAGCAGTGATCCTCCATAGTTCCTGGGCTGATGTCCTTCAATGATATGGCCTAACCTGAAAACATAAGATAAATACTCTGTCCTCTCTAAGCTGCATTTGGTGAGAGTATTTCTGCAGAGCAACAGAAAGAAGATGGTTACAAGCTTGAAGTAGGAGGGGAATTCCTTTCCCATAGAGTAGTAAGGATGGCAAGGATTTCAACATGAGGAAGTGGAGATGATACAGCAAACAGTGGTCCACTTAGAGTGCAAATGTTAAGCCAAAGCTTATTTGCAAAAAGATGCAGAGGTTTGTGGGAATTGTTTAAAACTATTGATTTTCATTGGTGTTTGGGTAAAGGTGGTAACTAGAGAAAAAGCTAGACAGCTTTTAATATAAAACTCAAGAGAAAATTAATTGCAATTAATTCAAATTTTAATGTCAAATTTTGCTTCGCATCATATGCCTTTTTTTGTTTCCCCACCCAAACACACCCTTGATTTTTACATTGTTAGCTACTTAAACATTTATTATTTGGATTTCATAGACTCAGTACCTATTATTAGAAATGGTTAAAGATAGTTTGATGAGTGAATATTGAAGAATGAAGACAATCTTTACTGTGTAAAGAGTTTCACACGTTTTAGAGTAGCATTTTGGGAACCCAAACTTTAGAAAAATGTAGCTAGATAAGAAGATACTTTGGTCAATTAAAAAATGGGGAACAGAGCTAAACAGAGAATTCTCGACAGAGGAATATCGAATGGCAGAGAAACATTTAAAGAAATGCTCATCCTCATTAGCCATCAGGGAAATGCAAATCAAAACGACCCTGAGATATCACCTTACACCCATCAGAATGGCCAAGATGAAAAACTCAAGGGACAACACATGCTGGAGAGGTTGTGGAGAAAGGGGAACCCTCCTCCACTGCTGGTGGGAATGTAAACTGGTACAACCACTCTGGAAATCTATCTGGCACTTTCTAAGACAATTAGGAATAGTGCTTCCTCAAGACCCAGCTATACCACTGCTAGGTATATACCCAAAGTTTGCTCAAGTACACAAAAGGTATATTTGCTCAACCATGTTTATAGCAGCTTTATTTGTAATAGCCAGAACCTGGAAACAACCCAGATGTCCATCAACGGAGGAATGGATACAGAAATTGTGGTATTTTTACACAATGGAATACTACTCAGCAATCAAAAAGGAGGAAATCATGAAATTTGCAGGCAAATGGTGGGATCTAGAAAAGATCATCCTGAGTGAAATATCCCAGAAGTAGAAAGACAAACACGGTATATACTCACTTATATAGACCTATAGGATATGATAAACATAATGAAATCTATACACCTAAAAAAGATAATCAAGAGAGCGGACATGGGGTAAGATTATCAATCCTCGTTTTGAAAGACAGATGGGATGCACTTTGAACATTGACAGGAGTCTACTGAGCACATTTGAAAAACTCTAACTAGCAGTGTTTTCAAAGCAAAGACTCATGACCAAACCTTTGGCAGAGTACAGGGAATCATAAGAAAGAAGGGGAGTTAGTCTGATGAGGAAAGGATAGGAGCTCCACAAGGACCAAATATATCTGGGCACAGGGTCTTTTCTGAGACTGACATGCAACCAAGGACCATGTATGAATGTAACCTAGAACCTCTGCTCAGATGTAGCCCATAGTAGCTCAGTAACCAATTGGTTTCCCATAGTGAGGGGAACAAGGACTATTTCTAACAGGAACTCAATGACTGGCTCTTTGGCCTCCCCACCCCCCAAGGGAGGAGCAGTCCTGTTAGGCCACAGAGGAGAGCTTTGCAGCCAGTCCTGAAGATACCTGATGAAACAGGATCTGATGAATGGGGAGGAGGGCCCCCCTATCAGTGGACTTGGAAAGGGGCACGGTGGAGATGAGGGAGGGAAGGAGGGACTGGGAGGGAGTGAGGGATCGGGACACGGCTGGGATACAGAGTTAATAAAATGTGACTGATAAGAAAAAAAACAAAATTCAAAAAAAAAAAAAGATACTTTGGAAAGGTCTGGGGTTAGAACGAGACTGATGGTCTATTTTTAGAATGTTTACCACTGCTTTTTGAATTTGGTAATTTATAAAAAAATCACCTGGGCAGTCTTCAATAGTGCTGGTTGTAGTCCAGGAAATGCATAAATCTCTGGATGTTACAATTATGTAGGTGTGTGTAGGTTAGGTTCCTGTGACCTGGATTTTAACAATGACATTTTAAATGTATAAGAGAGGTATAGAACAGATATGACTCATTTCATTATGGAAATAGAAATAGGGGTTATAAATGGGGAACGTCTCAGAGACGGAGCAGAGCAAATTGGGAACATGTTGTTTCTTTACATGGGGCATTCCAGTGCAATTGCTTGGCTAGAGAGCTGACACCTGGGAGGACGGTGATGTTGGTAGTCTCTTAAGTGGCAGGACTTGTGGCAGCTGGCAGAGACTGAATTGCTGTTCTGTGAGCCAGTGAGTAAGCAAATAGGGTGATGTTAAGTGGCTGTGGTGCCAGTGGGATTCATTTGAGGTTGGAAAACACAGAGGAATCCAGGTCAGAGTCTGAGTATTACACAGGAGAATGGAATACTAGTGACTAAGATAGAAAAATAAAAATTACTAATTAAAACAAAATTAGCGTCAATGTGATAGGACACTAAGATTATGTATGTATGTGTGTGTTTATATATTTGTAAGTACTCATGTATGCATATACATACACAAACACCTATGTGTATACATACTTATATAATATCACTCTTATAACATTGTGATGAAAAGTTTATGGTGGAAAATAAAAAGTTAAGATCCTGAAAAGTTAATTCGGAAGGTGTAGGGATGTGGTATTTCCCATGATTCCAGGGCCTGACTCACTCACTACTCTACAAAACTGTTGTGCCCTGGAGCAAAAACAGTGGAGGGAGGAAGGCTGACTATAGTAGGTTTTAAATTGAGAGAGAGAGAGAGCACTAGTATTTGAAAGGGATGTGAAGATTTTACTGTTATTTAGTGTGAATCCTAAACATTTACATGGTGAGACTGTTTCCAGTCACGGTGTAGTACAGTGACTGTGATGGTTCAGAGAAAAGTGAACAAGACAGTGGCAACACAGCTGACATTGTTTGGAGTTTTGGTATTTTGTGAAAACAAAACACCTGATGATCAGGTTGGGTGTCACTTCCTTCTGAGTGTGTCTACTAACACACGTATTTCTATAAAATATGTGCTCATTGTACAACTAATGCTAGGATTCAGCATTGTCTGAAGTAGATAAGAACTTTCCAGTTTTTAGGAAATAATACATTTTTGTCTGCTTAGGGTAAACAACAACAACAAAACATTTTGATAAGTGAATGGTATGTTATCTCTTTAATTTTCATGGCAAAAAAAAAAAAAAAACCTGACTATTCCAGAATCACCCTGTGTGGAAAGGTGTAATGACATTATGGTGACTACATCCCAACACTACGACATCAATTCTAGTGTCCAGTAAGTTGAGTGCCATATATTAGCAATGTTGGCACATAGGGTTTGTATTCTCTAATAGGAACTTTATTTAACTCTCAAAGGAAGTAGGCATATAGGACTTTGTCCTGTTGTGTGTAAGAAGAATTTATTCCTTCTATAATTTAGAAATTAAACATTTCAAAAAAAAAGTGTATAAAGTGCTTTGCATCAGTTGTTATTTAAGTTAACCTGGTGCCGTGCACCTGTGTACCGACACTGCATGGGTATGGGCTTGCTAATTTAAAGGAAGCATGATTTTCTAAAATGTTCCCCGGTCATTCAAGGCTGTCATATTAAACAGCATTTCTGGCCATCTTGCTTGAAATGTCTGCATTGTAGGCTTTTTCATTGCCTGTAGCAGCAGAACCTAGTCATTGCTGTTCTCTGTCCACATAGCAAGATTACATGCAAGCCTTCCTGGAGCCTGTTCTGACTTGAGTGCATCAGAAGGGCCGGAGGAAGAAGCAAGTACTGCTGTGTGGATGTTTGTCCACGTTTCTTCATTACAAAGGAATGCTGGTCTCCTTATGGTAGGCAGCGAAACAGAAGGCCATGCTGCACATTTAATGATATGAGCTTTATTTTTATCTGAGCAATATTCCATTTGTGTATATTATCAATATTTCAGTATTTGTTCATGTGTTGATGGACATCTAGAGTGCTTTCATATCCTAGCTATTGTGAACAGAACAAAAATGCCCATAGACAAGCAAGTTTCTCTGTGGTAGAATACAAAGTCCCATTGGGTATATTGTTGTGTCAAATGACAGTGTTAGCTATAACTATAGAAAAACTTCCAGACCTAGTTTCACAATATTGGCCCAATAACATGCCAGCCAAAATCCTAGCACAGTGGGGTAGATGGTCTCCAGGTCTCACCGTTTACTGCGAAGTTATTGTCAGATGATAGTTGTTAGGGAAGGGAGAATCATCCTTTGATACGATGGCCAGTAATAGGCTTTCCAGGCTCCAGTGGATGGCCCCACACACACATGAATAGAGGCAGCATTAACTGGAGTTGATGTATTAACAAAATGTCAACAAATATATGAAGTATGGGAGTGTTGAGATGTGTGTGGGGGGAATGGGGAATAGTTATGATCATATCCCATTTTATACCTTGTATGAAATTCTTTGGAATAAAGAAAAAAAATAAATGAATGTTGAAAGGGCACTGTAAAAATGCCCTGTTAAGGACTAAAGAGAGAATTCTCCATAAAGGAATATCGAATAGCAGAGAAACACTTAAAGAAATGTTCAGCTTCATTAGTCATCAGGGAAATGCAAATCAAAACAACCCTGAGATTTCACCTTACACCCATCAGAATGGCTAAGATGAAAAAACTCAAGTGACAACACATGCTGGAGAGGTTATGGAGAAAAGGGAATCCTGTTCCACTGCTGTTGGGAATGTAAACTTGTACAACCACTCTGGAAATCAATCTGGCCCTTTCTCTGACAATTAGGAATAGCGCTTCCTCGAGATCCAGCTATAGCACTTCTAGGCATATATCCAAAAGAGGCTCAAGTACACAATAAGGATATTTGCTCAACCATGTTTGTAGCAGCTTTATTTGTAATAGCCAGAAGCTGGAAACAATCCAGGTGCCCCGCAACATTGGAATGGATACAGAAAGTATGCTACATTTACACAATGGAATACTACTCAGCAATAAAAAACAAGGAAATCATGAAATTTGCAGGAAAATTGTGGGAACTGGAAAGGATCATCCTGAGTGAGCTATCCCAGAAGCAGAAAGACACATACGGTATATACTCACTCATATAATATAGGATAAACCTACTAAAATCTGTACACCTAAAGAAACTAATCAAGAAGGTCTCTGGCTAAAATGTTCAATCCCAACCAGAAAGGCAAAGAGGATGGACATCAGAAGGGAGAGAAAACAGGAAACAGGACAGGAGCCTACCACAGAGGTCCTCTGAAGGGTTCTACCCTGAAGGGTATCAAAGCAGATGCTGAGACTTATAGCCAAACTTTGGGCAGAGTTCAGGAAATCTTTTGAAAGAGGTGTGAAATAGTAAGACCTGGAGAGGACAGGAGCTCCAGAAGGAGAGCAATGGAACCAAAAAAAAAAAAAAAAAAAATCTGGGCACAGGGGTCTTTTCTGAGACTGATACTTCAACCAATGACCATTCATAGAGATAACCTAGAACCCCTGCCCAGATGTAGCCCATGGCAGTTCAGTGTCCAAGTGGGTTCCATAGTAATGGGAACAGGGACTGTCTCTGACATGAACTGATTGACCTGCTCTTTGTTCACTTCCCCATAAGGGGGGAACATCCTTACCAGGCCACAGAGGAAGACAATGCAGCCACTCCTAATGAGATCTAACAGACTAGGATCAGAAGGAAGGAAAAGAAACCCTCCCCTACCAGTGGACTTGGGGAGGGGCATGCGTGGAGAGTGGGGAGGAATGGAAGGATTGGGAGGGGAGGAGGGAGGGAACTAGAGGGGGGTATGAAGTAAATAAAGTATAATTAATAAAAAATAAATAAAATGCCGTGTTAAATCCCATTTTATAATTTTTATCACATACTTTTTAGGATTCCATTAATGTTTAGACAATAAATGTGAGTTTGAAAGTCAAGGTCTTACTGCACAACTTACAAATACAGAACATAGCCTTTCCCTTCAGTGGAAGACAGATTCCAAAAATCAAATTAATCAACATGAATAATCTCTCACACACTTAAAGGAAGAGACAGGCAGAGTATTTCCAGCCCAATGTGGTGGAGGTAACTGAATCTTGTTATAAATGCAGACCTCACACCTTCTCAGCTATTTTAGGGCTCCTACTCTCAGGAACATGCCTGTTTGCATTGATTTTCTTATGACTCAAAAGTGAACTTAATTCACACCTCACTATAAAAGCACTATAAAAGCAGTCTCTTTTATCACACCTTTGTCCTATGTGCTAGGGGTGCTGAAAAGGGTGCACTCGCATTTTTTTTCCAGCCAAACATGCCTAAATGTGGTGTATTATCTAGGACTAAGACTAGAAAGTTTTACTAACTGCATCCTAGTTTTTTTGTTCTTAACTTTTTAATTAGCATAGAAAGTAATGTTAACTGGGCTTGGTGGGCGCTTGCATTCTATACCAGCACTCAGGAGGCAGAAGCTGCTGAACCACTGAGCTTAAGGCCAGCCTGGTACACACAGTAAGGTGTAAGCAATCAAGGGCTGTTGCATAGTTAGACTGTCTCAAAAAAGTAAAAGAAAATGGGTCTTATGATGACATGTTAAAAATGTGTGTCATTATGGTTTCTTACTCATTCTTTCCCCCCTCTGTCTTCCTTGCCTCTTCTATTCCCACTTGCTGTCCCTTTATCCTCTCAGTCAGATTCCCTTTCTGTTTTCACAGGCAAATGTTTTCCATTAAACTTCTCTTTCTCCTCCTTCAGTGCTCCTCTTTCCCTTACTTCTCCCTCAGGCCTTATGATCTTCCTCCTATTTCATGATCCCTTTCCTAGTATCATTATTATCATCATCTCATTATCATTTTCAGCACACACACACATACACCAACACACACAGAGCAGTGTATAAGAGGAATCATAGGGTAATTGTCTTCCTCACTCTGCCTTAGATCACTTAATATATCAATTTCTAGTTCTTTCCATTTTATTGCAAATGTCATGATTTTATTTTTCTTTATGGCTGTAAAAATTCCATTGTATGTACATAGTACATTTTCTTCATCCATCTTCACCCCTCTCTGGTATATAAATAGAAAAAAAAATTGTCTCTCCCCGCCCCCTTTTTTGGCTAATAATTTGCTCTCTTGACAGTCTTCACTGCTGTGCAGACACCTTTAATTTTATTTAATCTCAACACTCCATGGGATTGTTTCCTGCATTCTTGATGTTGGTTTTAGAAAGTTTTTGCTTTTCCCTGTGTAGTATTTTTCCTATCTCTTAAGGCAGACTGTACCTGAAGATTTTGGTTCCATTTTTAATTGATTTTTATTCAGAATGAGTTGAACCCAGTTTCAGTATTCTACACCTGAGTATCCATTTTTTTCCTAGCAAAATGTGTTGAAGACTGTTTGTTCATTTCTTTACCTTGTTTAGTTGTTTCTTTGTTTTTCTGCCAATAAGTATTTTTGTCATCGTTGTTGAAAATTAAGTCTCTGTAAATGCATTAGTTTATTTCTGGGTCCTCTATTTTATTCTTCACTCTACATATGTCCTTTTGTGCTGGTCACATGCTGTGTTTGTTTTTAAGGCTCTATAGTATAATTTGAGATGAGAACATGCGATACTCCTAGCATTGTTCTTTCCATTTGGCTTTGCTGTTACTATCTGTGATCTTCTGTGTTTCCATACGAATTCAAAGATTTTTTTGTTGTGTTTTAGCATTATGCTGATAATATTGAAAACTACCCACCTTAGGATCTCTCATCTCCAGATATCCATTTAAATTAAGCTATTGGGGGTAAAGGTGCTTGCTGCCAAGACTGTGTTCCATCTCCTGGATCCATATAGTGGAAGGAGAGAACCAATTTCTGCAAGTTGTCCTTTGACCCCCACATGTCTGCTCTGTCAAGCAACCCCTCCTACATACAATAAACAAAAATATAAATTCAATTAATAAAATAAATTTACTCAATAAATAATGAATTAGACTATTTTAATAAAACTATTTTTCATTTGCTTTTTCTCTCGTTATTTTCTACTCAATGACTTTGTAAGGTTCTTACATTTAGAAGCTGGTAATCATTGTGAAGCACACAGTGCTGTGTGTCTGTAGGGTGGGGTGGAGAGTGAGGATATAAGTGAGGGAATGACTGCTTTAGGCTGGCACTATAATTGAGTGCAGTTACAGTTTGGAGGAGGATCTCGATGACCTTATCTTGAGACAGGAAGGAAGGATTTAGTTGTCATAGGCACTGATATCGCAGTGGCATGATAACACACTGATGGTAAATTGGAAAATCATGAAAGAATTTGCGGCACATTGTAGAGAAAAAAAGCAAGGTTTGATGCATATTTTAAATGGCAGTATTTGTGAGGCAGAGGCAGGAGGATCTCTAATTCCAGAGCAGACTAGATTACATAGCAAAATTCTATTAGAAAAATGATAGCATTTGGTGCATGAAGGATAGAAGTGATGAGTGAAAGGAAGAGCCAAGATTTATTATAAGACTTTTTTTAATGCTCAACTTTTGAAATCATGTACATGGAGATATGTATTTTCGTGAATAAATGAAATCAGTTAGAATATGATTCACCTGAGTACAATATCAAATAGATTGTTGCAAATATGAATTTAGAACTCAGATAGTGAATCCACAATAAAGGAGGTTTCCCAACCAAACTACAGAGAGGAGAGAGGGCTAAGGATGTTCTTGTGAAGGATATGGACAGCTATGGGAAAGGTAAATGAAAAAATGTCCAAGAAGTCTAAATAAAGCAGCATCCCCAAAAGGTAGGAGACGAGGGAAGTGGGAAGCTGTGCAGAATGCTTTGGGAAAGTCCAAGGGCAGTGGCATCATTAAAGAGAAGCAGCAACTGGGAGGCTATGTGAAAGACATTTTTAGGTGGTCAACAAGACAGCACCACCATGGCCTTGCTGTGCAGGAAGGTCTTCAAATAATGTCTTAGTCAGCCATCAGTTTAAAGAATCTCTCATGAAAAAAAAAAAAAGTCATCCTGATAATTTAATCTAGCTCATATCTTCTAACCCCAAATTTGAGAAATGAAAGCTGCAAAGAAAGACCTCTCTTACAAAGAAAGTATGTATGTGTATGTGTGTCGGTGAGAGAGCAAATGTTCTTCATTTAACTACGTAAATCACGGGAACCAATTGCTTTTTTTCAGGTGAAGAACAATATTATTAAAGAAAAATTGGAATTTTAATGTAACTATCTAGAATGATTCTTTACTTTTATTTCCAATGAAGCCAGAAATGGTAAATGTTTGAAATGAAATATTGGTGTACAGAGACCCAGAGATGAAACAATGACACCCTCAAACTGTTAATTAAAGAACAAAAACAAAAACATTTGTTTTGTTTCCACTGCACCTACTTGTCTGTATGTATACCACATGTTTGCAGGTACTCACAATGGCCAGGAGAGGGCGTCAGGTTCCATGAAGCTGGAGTTGCAGGGTGTTGTGAGCCATGTAATAAGAGTACTGGGAAAAAAAACCTCAAAACTTCTGCAAGAGCCCTAAGTAGTATTCACTTCTAGCTCATAAAATGTTTCTTTACTTTTATTTTCCCAATGTTGGTTATGCACACAGAGAAGCTTGCATCAAAATGTGTTATTCCAGTGAAAGAAAATGCTGGAAGATGATGAAATGTAGTGGGAAAATATTGGGGAAGAATGAAAACTAGTCTTGGAATTATTTCTTTCTTGCTTTCTTGATAGTCTACAAGTCATATGTGCCCAGTGTGTTGATGTGAACTACCTTCAAAGTCATGCTGTGTTTTGAAACATAATTCTGTTTGGAGTTCTTATCATTATAAGTCGTCCTGAATCTAAAATTTTTACAAAAATAATATGTGAAAACGAAAATTTCTTTCCTAACTCATTGAGATACATGACAAAAGAAGAAATGGTCAACCTTGGTGGGATCATGCATTAAAAAGAGATATACGGCAGAAACCCCATGCATTTGTGCTTATCACATAGGAAGGGCACAAATTCACTAAAGCAGAGATTTAAAAATATACAGCCAAGGAATAAGGTGACTATTTTGCTTTAGATTTCTTTTTCCTAATTTGTTTTTATTATGTATGCCACCTTGTCTCCATGTGTACAGCATATATGCAGTCCCCACAAAAGCCAGTAGTGGCCGTGAACAGTTGTGAGCCACCTGATATATGTGCTGGGAACCAAACTTGACTCTTTGCAAGAGCAACAAATGCTCTTAACTGCTGAACTATTTCTCTATCTCAATAAATTTATTTTATTTTTTAATTTTGTGTCTGTGTGTGTATGTATTGGTATGAACTTATTAGTTCAGTGCCCACAAGGGTCAGAATAAGGAATCAGATTCCTCTGGAGCAGGAGGTACATGTGTTTATGAGTCGCCCCGTGTTGGTTCTGGGAACTGAGCTTGGGATCCATGCGAGTTCAGCATGTGTGTTCCTAACTACAGAGCCATTTCTCCAGACCCGGAAAAAAAGATTCACATTTTCTTAAAGGATGAAAGCTGAGTTTTGAAGAGGGATTTATTTCCATGAATTGACCGTGACCAGTGATTCCAGAGCTTTGAGGGCATAGTTTATTAAAGTCTTGCTTTTAAATATATATATATATATATAATTGGTCCCACTCTCTTTGTTTGGTTATTTTGCAAAACAGTGTTGTCTTTATTTTAAAAATATATTCTGGCCTTTCTAGATATCTTAGGCACATCTGATCTTTATCCACATTTTCAGTCAAATGAGATAGTAGGGCAAGTGTTGGCTGGTGCATTTGACTAGACCTTACCCTTTTCCGGTGCTGTAGTTGGAGGCCAGATGGACATTGCTTGTGAGGACCATGAAGGTGGTGCCAGAACAGAGGTTTAGTGAGTAGGAAGAAGCCAAACCCTAGGTTCAAGCTCTCAGCTAGAATGAAGAGAGTTTTCAGGCAATGCAGACAGGAACAAAAAGATTGACAGGAGTGCAAACTGATGGCACCTGGAAGATTTCAGTATGTCTGATGAATGGGAGGTAAGCAGCCTGCCAGGCGAGTCCTGTGGTAAAAGTGCTGCCAGGGAGTATGGTGAGTGGACTGAATGAATATACTTGGATGAGAGAAAAGTAGTCAAGAAAGAATAAACACACAGAGAGGCTCTTCAGTGCAGGCATGCACATACTAAAGAACTATTTGCTCAATCATGTTCTTAGCAGCTTTATTCATAATAGCCAGAATCTGGAAACAACCTAGATGTCCATCAACGGAAGAATGGATACAGAAATTGTGGTACATTTACACAATGGAATACTACTCAGAAATTTAAAACAAGGAAATCATGAAATTTGCAGGCAAATGGGAGGAACTAGAAAAGATCATCCTGAGTGAGAAAGCAAAAAAACACACATGGTATGTTCTCACTTATAAGTGGATATTAGACATAAAATATAGGATAGACATACTAAAATGTGTACACCTAAAGAAGTTAATCAATAAGGAGGATCCTGGGTAAGATGCTCAATCCTTTTTCAGAAAGGCAAATGGGATAAACATTGGAAGAAAGATAAAACAGGGAATAGGATGGGAGCCTACCACAGAAAGCCTGTGAAAGACTCTACCCAGAAGGGTATCAAAGCAGATGCTGAAACAGATAGCCAAACTTTGGGCAGAGTGCAGGGAATCTTATGAAAGAAGTGGGAGACATTAAGACCTGGATGGGGACAGGAGCTCCACAAGGAGAGGAACAGAACCAAAAAATCTGGACCCAGAGGTCTTTTCTGAGACTGATACTCCAACAAAGGACCATGCATGGTGATAACCTAGAACCCCTATACAGATGTAGCCCATGGCAGCTCAGTCTCCAAGTAGGTTCCCTAGTGAGGGAAACGGGCTGTCTCTGATATGAACTCAGTGGCTGGCACTTTCATCACCTCCCCCTGAGTTGGGGATCAGCCTCATCAGGCCACAGAGAAAGACAATGAAGCCAGTCCTTATGAGACCTGATAGGCTAGGTTCAGATGGAAGGAGAGGATGTCCTCCCCTATTAGTGGACTGGAGGAGAGGCATGGGAGGAGGAGAAGAAGAAAAAGGGAGGCTGTGTTTGGGAGGGGACAAGAAAGAGTGCTTCAGTGCTTCAGCTGCGATACAAAGTGAATAAATTGTAATAAATAATAAAATAAAAATAAGAAAATAATCAGTGCTTCACTCTTTGAGAAATACCGCTGTGTATGAAAGAGCTCCAAGGCTTCGTTTTCCAACTAATCCTTGATGCCCATCTCAGTAAGCTGCCTATCCATGATAGCAATGTGTGGCTATCACAGCTGTTTAATGTTGGGGTCTGTGCAGGAAATTCTTGTTTAGTGGCCCCTTTTATAACAGTTATACCTAGTGTCAGGCACATTTATAACATGCATAGAAATTTCCTTTTTAAAATGTCCTCTTCTGAGTTCTGTGATACTGCATCAACATGCCTACACCCATACTCAGGCACACATCACACACACACAAACACACGATTGTAACATCTTTAAAAAATAGTCTGTTAGAATAAATATAAAACCTTTTATATCAAAATTCTTTCAGAATTAAATGCTTGAGATTTATTGTAGAGCTGTCTATGGTATATGTTTAAAAAATATATTACAAATATGTAGATAAAATTTGCTGATTATAACCAATCAGCAAAAAAGAAGATAATAGTAACTGAAGATCACTCTTGGAATAATTGAGCCACAGATCACACACAAGCATTTTAATAAATTGGAAAACATGAAGAAAATCTGTAACTTTCATTTGGGCCACATGTTAAGAATGTGTTAATTATTCTTAAGAATAGCACACCTGTTAATTTAACACATGACAATTATATGTTTATTAAGGGTCATGGTGGACTGATTGGGCATCAATTACCTATTTTCTTTCCAAAAATTACCCCATAGATCACATACTATTTTGAGTTATAAAGAAAATGAAAACAGTATAATCCTGACTCCAGGAGACCAGCAAAGGAGAAAATACAATAAACCCACACTGTAAAATGTACATATTGCGTTCATAGGCAGCTGTTATTTCTTCCAGATTGCATAGTATTTGGTCTATGGGGCTGGATGGAAAAAAAAAACATGATAAATGGTTCTGCAGTATTTTATATTGTCTGCGACAACCTAGTTTTTCTTCCTAAGTCATTTACTTTTTCTTATAAATATATTTACATCTGTTATTTGAGAATGTGGCACATGTGTAAAGTGTAGTTTGATCATATGTATTCCCTAGCCACTGAATTCTTCCCAGACTTATTCCCACCACATTCTCTCCCCTAACTTCACATCCTGTTCTTTTGTTTTATGATACATTGAGTCAAATTCGTGCTGTGCATGGGTGTAGGGCCTCCTGCTGGAGCATGAGCATTGCACCAGGGGCTGGACCCCTGGAGAGAAATGATCTTTCCTCATCTACCAGCCACTAGTTGGGAGTGTGGTCTTGTGAGCCCTTAAGCTCACCCTAAGCCATCTCCTTGACATACAGCCTAGAAAAATGATGCTCAGTAAGAAACACTGAGTGGCAACATACTGTCGGATTTGGGCTTTAACAATTACAACATTTTGGAAGATGTTGGCCCGATTTTCCCATTTCCATTTTAGAATGCTCAATAGTACATGAATGGTTTATTGTGGAGATCATATCATTATTCCTCCCATGACAACCTTTAAATGTGGAAATTTAAAGATTTTATTTTCCTGGCACATGAATTAACATCAAACATTGGATTAAGAAGGGATCATTAGAAGTCACATTGTTCAATTATCTTTTGAAATCCTTAACTCCTTTGCAAGATCCAGAACAGATAATCAGAACTTTTTTTTCAAATACCTGCAGTGACAGGTGTTTTTCTAAATCTGTTCAGATGCTGCTTACTGGTAATTGATTTGTCCATATTGTCTTGATTTTTTTCATGGATGGGTGTCTGCAAATAAGCAGACATCCTAACTGATCTCTTATTTACTATCTTCCGTTCTTAGTTTATCTTCTTATGTCTCCCTGGATACAACTCCTGAATAATGTTGATCATATGACTACATTCGTCAGAAGCCTTCAGCCATTCCCTGTATCCTACACAATAACCCTGATGTCATTAACTTGATATGACCTTGTGCAGACAGATATCTGGCTTTAGCTTCATCTATTTGAGCCTCCCAGGCTCCTCTCTGAGTTCAGTCAGGGTACACATATTTTCTGCTGTGAGATTCTCTTTCTTGTTTGACAGCATCTTGCTTCTGTATCTTTCTTCAACTCCATACTCTACTGTCTTTTCTCCTCTTATCTCAGTCCTGTCCATATTTTTGGACCTTCTCCTTCCCTATTATGTTTTAAGTAGCTCCGACCCTCGCACACACTGTGATGTCTCTCTTTTACAAACACAAAGGTTGCACATTTTCAGCCTCATTGATTTTGCAATTAATCATAAGCTAACCCGAGAGTTTTCACATTGTTCTATTGAATTATAATGACTCTTTTGTATTGATGTTTAATTCTTCACATTTTTAAACTTGGCTTCCTTCCACATTAATTTTATGAGATGACTTGGAGTAAGCAGATGGTTTCTGACTGAATTCCACCAAACTCTAGGGATTCCTGGAAACAGTGTGGGTAAGGGAGGGTGACTGAGACTTGTGAGTCTCTAACTACAGCCAAAGCATCTCTGCAGTTAGATCCTTTTAGACATTTCTATTGAGCCTTCTGCCTTTGATGATCTTCAAGGAAAATGTGTAGGCTAAACATATTGGAAAACATAGGTATTCAGGAAAGGA
This sequence comes from Psammomys obesus, assembly GCF_907164565.1. Taxonomy (NCBI): domain Eukaryota; kingdom Metazoa; phylum Chordata; class Mammalia; order Rodentia; family Muridae; genus Psammomys; species Psammomys obesus. Next base: position 7,383,392 of record NW_026596240.1, on the reverse strand, counting down.
ACCCAGACTTGGTGTGAAGAGAGATATGTGTCTGACATGACTCCTTCCTGCCCTAGCTTGAGTGACTCAAGTTTAAAGTGAAAATGTGGGCATGGAAAGATGCCTCAGTGGGTGAAACTTGTCCTGCTCTTGAAGAAGACCTGAGTTCTGTTACTAGACCCATTTCAGGGAGCTCACTACCTCCTGTAACTTCATCTCTATGGGATCCAGTCCCTTCTTCTGGACTCTGGGTACCTGAAGTTACACACACACACACACACACACACACACACAAGTTTAATAAAAGTTTAAAAGACACAAAGGCAGTGTTTGTTCTTAGATCTACTGTAAAAGCCTCTGACTTACATCACCTTCATTATAATAAAGACACCTTTATGAATTTAAACTTGTCTACTAAAAGCATGTTATAAATCCTGTGGCTAAGTTGCTTGAGGGCTTCCATGGCAGCGTTTTTCACATATGGCTCATTATTTATATGATAATTAATAAGAAGTAGGGAAATTATATTTTGCTTTTTCTCTTGATTCACATACCACAGAACACATTCATTTGCCTTTTATTTCTTTTTCTACCTCTTCAGAAAGCATGGGGCTACATTTTTGCAGTCCTTAAATCATCTAACAATAGTAAATTCAGAAGCTAAAAATTTGATTAAAAATGTTAAATGTACAAGATATAAGGTGTATGATGGCCAGATGGCTGAGATTATAAAGGTGCTTGCTGCTATGACTGACAGTTTCAGTTTAATCTTCAGGCTCACCTGATAGAAGCAGAGCCAACTCTCACAAATAGTCTTTTGAACGCTACACGTGGGCACATGCAAACATACACACTCACATACATGAATGCATGCTCACTCATGCACACAATAAATTACGCTTTGAAGCATACTATGACATTAACTCTGTGTGAATAAGAGCATGTTGTTCCTCATCGCCCCCTTTTCCTACTGCTTCTTGCTAAGATGGGAGTCTCCATACACGTGGCCAACAGGGGCCAGTGCGCACAGACCAACTACACCTGACCATTGTTCCTGTTCTCAAGCTCCTCCTTAAACTTTTTTAAGGACACAGTCTGCAGAGGAATTCAGTCTGAAAGGTGGAAGACCTTAAAGGCGAACATGGATCTGGTCCAATTCCTGCCAGCTCCCTTCAGATCGAAGCCATGGTGAAATGGAGGGTGCAGGCAGGGTTGGACCTACTTCAGTGGTGGCTTTTTCTGCAGTTGCAGCCTCAAACCAAAGTTGACAGAGGAACAACTCAGACTTCTGATGCCTCAGACATGGACTCAGGATTCCTCTTATTCCTGTTTACATTTGTACTTTAAGAAGCGAACAGACCAGATATATTATATGAAAAACTATATTCAGAAAAACAAAAAGAAATACTGTAATTAAAAAAGTGAAAAAAATAAACAAAAACCAGAAAGCCTTACAAATACAAAGACATATTAAAATACCCAGTCTTATAGGAGGGCTGCAGGCAAGAGGAATCCTTTTGTATCATAGAAAGGTGTGAGGTTATATCTGTTAACGTGTGTGTGTGCGTGTGTGCGTGCGTGTATGAAGAGGTAGATATAGAGTGAGATTCTATATGGTGTTCAGCTTTATTTATTTACTTGTTTGTTCGTTTGTTTGTTTTAAGGCTTTCACTGAGGTTGGAGGTTGCTAATGCAGATCTCCCTAGACTTGCTGGTTAGCCACCTCCAGTGAGGGATCCTCCTGTTTCCATTCCTCAGTGGTGGGGGTATAGCCCTGAGCCACTGTACCTGGCATTTACAGCAGTGTCCGATCCATTTCCTCATACTTGTGCAGCAAGCACATCATCCACTGAGCTCTCTCCCATGTAGCAAGGTTGGAGTTTTGATGATGACTAGACTTGGATTTATGGTGGATGGCTTCTGCTCCATGTTCTGGAAATGGTTGAATTGCCCACCAGAAATTTTAAAAACGTTTTTTAAATTTATTTATTAATTTATTCACTTCACATCCCAATTGCAACTCTCTCATCTTCTCCCAGTTCCACCCTCCCTCCTTCTTTGCCCCTATCCCCCTCTCCGAGGCCTCAGAAAGAGAGAGACTTCCTCCCCTATCATCAAGTCTTATTAGGATTGCCTGCATCTGCTTCCTTTCTGGCCTGGCTTGATCACTCCATCAGGGGGAAGTGATCAAAGATCAGGCATAAGTGTTCATATCAGAGAAAGCCCCTGTTCCCGTTACTAGGGAACATACATAGAGACTGAGCTTTCTGTTGGCTGCATCTGGAAGGGGGTATAGGTCTTCTCCATACATGGTCCTTGGTTTGTGCAGTCTCTGCAGACCCCCCCCCCCGGGTCCAGATTTGTTAGTTTTCTTTGGTCTCCTTGTGAGGTCACTTTCTCCTCTGCATCCTTCTGTCCTCCAAGTCTTCCATAAGACTGTCTGAGCTCTGCCCCAAGTTTGGCTGTGAGTTTTAGCATCTGTTTTGATTCCCTGCTGGGTGAAGTAGGTTCAATAGGTACTCTTACACTTTGTCCTCAGTTAAGTGTCTGGTGGAAAAAGAGGTAAAAATGCATGGCCCAAATCCTGGGTATTATTCTTCCAAATAATGTTGAGGTTCTGTGAGGCAACTCAGCTATTGATGTATCACCACACTCATCAAGAGTCACTTGAAGAAACAGAGGGAAGTATTGATGTCATGTCCTGGGACCAGTGTTTCCGTTTGAAACTATGTCCAAGTTTGTCTAACATTTTGGAACATACACTTTCAGTTTCAAAGCTGTATACATGTGATGTTTATGGTTGTTTTTCTGGTAAAGATAATCTTGTGATGGGATAAAACTGGCTGCTCTCACTTAACAAAATGAAAAGAATATATTTTACAGATGCACCTAGTTGGAATTATGATGATTGCAGGGTTTGTGCTGTCATATGAGACACTGCTTTTCTAACATACATACTACGTGAGGACACCAGCTTTCCACCATTCTCACAGGCCCTTTGCCTTCAGTGGTAATAAGTGCTCACTGCCAAAGCGTTTGTCCACCTTTGGGAATCAGCACTTATTACTAGGAATCTACATGCATAAGGGACATGGACAGGCATAGGAGAAAGTCTTTGAACAACAAATCAATAAAGAGATTATATAAACTGTAGTGAAAATGCATCCATTTGTGCTTTAATCTGGCAGTAGAAATGAGACCGACATAAACAACTTATCATTATGGAACCTCAATCACCTGATTTCCAAATGCACAAAGACCATGACTTATAGATGGCTTATAGTGAACGCCAAAAGAGAGCATTAACAGGGAGACTCTAATGTTTGTAGCAGTTTTATTTGTAATAACCACAGGCTGGAAACAGCCCAGATGCTCGCCAGTTGAGGAATGGATACAGAAATTGTGGTACATCAACACAATGGAATATTACTCAGCAATAAACACCAAGGAAATCATGAAATTTTCAGGCAAATGGTGGAAACTGGAAAAGATCATTTTGAGTGAGGTATCCCAGAAGCAGAAAGACACACATAGTATATACTCAATTATAAGTGAATATTATATATATATATAATATTTATTTATATATTTAGTATATTTATATATACTAAAATCTGTACACCTAAAGAAGCTAATCAAGAAGGAGGACCCTGGATAAGATGATCAATCCTCATTCCGAAAGGAAAAGAGGATTGACAACAGAAGGAGAAAACAGGGAACAGGGCAAGAGTCTACCACAGAAGGCCTCTGAAAGACTCTACCCTAAAGGGTATCGAGGCAGATGCTGAAACTTATAGCCAAACTTTGTGCAGAGTGCAGGGATTCTTATGAAAGGAGGGGGAGATAGTAAGACCTGGAGAGGACAAGAGCTCCAAGAGGAGAGCAACAGAACAACAACAACAACAAACAAAAAACAACAACAACAACAAAACAGTCTGGACACAGCAGTCTTTTCTGAGACTGATACTTAACTAAGGACCATGCATGGAGATAACCTAGAACCCGTGCCCAGATGTAGTCCATGGCAGTTCAGTGTCCAAGTGGATTCCATAGTAAGGGGAACAGGGACTGTCTCTGACATAAACTGATTGGTCTGCTCTTTGATCACTTCCCCCTGAGGCAGGAGCAGCCTTACCAGAGGAAGAGAATGCAACCAGTCCTGATGAGACCTGATAGATAGACTAGGATCAGAAGGAAGGAGAGGAGGACCTCCCCTATCAGTGGACTTGGGGATGGGTATGGGTGGAGAATGGGGAGGGAGGGTGGAATCAGGAAGGGAGAAGGGAGGGAGCTACAGGGGGGATACAAAGTGAATAAACTGTAAATAATAAAAATAAAAAACCATAAAAATAAAGGTGGGAGGGGGAAACAACAATAAAACCAACAACAAAAATCTTAAATTCTAAAAAATTAATAAATAAATAAAAAATAAGTGGTTTGATACACTATTATATCACTCTTTCTGTTCTGTAACTACACATTTTCTGTATTGGGCTTACTTAGGAGTGACTGATACTGAAATTTCTGCTTTTTTTTTCAAAGGAAAGAAAAATCAAGCTCCAGAAGAAAGTTTGTCACCATTAGTTTCTGAACACATTCTCAAGTTATGAACAGCATTTCTCAGTAGTGGCCATCTTAGGGCAGTAAATCACCAAGGAAGAGATATTGAGGCCACCAGATCTCATTGTTTTGCTCATACATGGTCATTTCTCTAAAGAGAGGAGACAATTTAACCAAAAGAAGTAACTATGCTTCTAGTTGAAACAGTTTTCTCACTTTGTTTTGTGTCTCCATTACCTCAATGTATATAATTCTGAAAACTCAATAATCTTTTTCTATCCTTTTAGTTTTACTTATATACCTCTTCTTCAGAAGAATCCATTTTGCATTTATCATTTAAAAATTATAAAAAAAATATAAACTCTATTAGTTTTACTTTAGCTGGGTCTTATTTTGTTCTGACGGTCAAGTATTAGTGCATTTGATATTAAGTATATAAGCTACATAAGTTTATTTACAGTTTCATGCAATTTTAAAGTAGTTTTTCCATACTCTCTGAATTCATAACTCCTCTTAGCATTGAGCCTATTGTAAAACTAGTTATTTATACGATTTAAATAAAAGCTCTGTGCACGCAAGATTGCTTTTAAATGAATTGTAGAGGTCAAAGAGATCACTCAACAATTAAGAACGTGTATTGTTTTTGCAGAGTACCTGAGTCTGGTTCCGAGCACCCACACTGCCACATACAATCACCATAACTTCTACTTCAGGGAATCTCTTCTGGCTCTGTAGACAATGCATTCATATTCTCACACATTCACAGAAGCACACCCACACACACACAAACAACCATCATTACTTTTTTCAAATCTTAAATATAATTTGTAGTATTTTATTTGTAAATGAAGAATTCCAGAGATTGCTTTTCAAAGTCATTTACTTTATTATGTAGCATTTGTAGGATAACAACTACTAAATGTCTGCTGTAGTGTAATTTCCGGTTTTGTATGAACACATGTGACCAATGTTCCTGAAAGTGAGAGTGTGGAAGTCAGCTACCATGTCCTCATGTGACTTCTATGTCTTTAAGCTTGTGTAAGTTTGATATTTTATTCTTTGATCTCAGTGAAATTCAATTAACATTTTTATGGGAGAACCATAGTGCACTTGCTTAAGGCTCATGTTAGACAGTATTCATTATTATGCCAATCTAAAAGTTTTTATAAGTAGACTTGGAAATTATATATTCATGGTTTTGTCATTACAAAATTCAGGACAGGTTTCAGAGTGTTTCATGCCTTCTTTATGCATTAACTCCTTGATGGTTTTATAAAGCTTTGAATATGTTAGCTACCAAAACATGTATTTGTGTTTTATACACACACATATGGTTAAAATTCATAGTTTTGATCATTTAGGACTCAGATATATTTTTCATGTAAACATAGAGTTTGGGAAGATTTTACAATGCTAATAGTTTGGAAATGTGTGGCACTTGCGGAAACCTAATACAGGTTGTGTCAGTCTTCGGATTGAAGAATGGCTCAGTAGTTATACATAACCATTCTTGCTGAGGCCATGAGATCAGTGCCTAGCATTGAGGCCAGAAGGCCCACAGCTCCAGCACCAGGAGATCTGATATTCATACAAGCACACACACATACAGGTAAATAAAAATAAAATCTAAATAAAATAATAAAAATAATCTGCTTAGAAAAATGGTGTACTGGGTAATTTTATGCCGACATGGCATAAGCTAGAGTCATTTGGAAAGAAGTAACCTCCACTGAGTAGATGACCCCACCAGGTTGGCCCATAGGCAAGCCTGTGTTGCACTTTCTTAATTAGTGATTGCTGTGAATGGGACTCATGTAGACAGTATAAGCAAGAAGGTTGACATGTTCATAGCAGCTTTATTCATAATAGCCAGAAGCTGGAAACAATCCAGATGTCCACCAGTTGAGTAATGGATACAGAAATTATGGTACATCTACACAATGGAATATTACTCAGCAATAAAAACCAAGGAAATCATGAAATTTGCAGGCAAATGGTGGTAACTGGAAAAGATCATCCTGAGTGAGCTATCCCAGAAGCAGAAAGACCCACAGGGTATACTCACTCCTAAGTGGATATTAGATATGTAATATAGGATAAACATACTAGAATCTGTACACTTAAGGAAGCTGATCAAGGAGGACTCTGGCTAAGATGCTCAATCTTCATTCAGAAAGGCAAAAAGGATGGACATCTGAGGAAGGAGAAAACAGGGAACAGGACAAGAGCCTACCACAGAGGGCCTCTGAAGGGCTCTTCCTTGCAGGGTATAGAGGCAGATGCTAAGACTCATAACCAAACTTTGGGTAGAGTGCAGGGAATCTTATGAAAGACGCAGGAAATAGTAAGACCTGGAGAGGACAGGAGCTCCACAAGGAGAGCAACAGATCCAAAAAGTCTGGGCACAGGTTTTTTTTTTTTTTTTTTTTTTTTTTTTTTTTTTTTTTTTTTTTTTTTGTTTTTTTTTTTTTTTTTTTTTTTTTTTTTTTTTTTTTTTTTTTTTTTTCTGAAACTGATACTACAGCCAAGGACCACTCATGGAGATGGCCTGGAACCCCTGCACAGATGTAGCCCATGGCAGCTCAGTGTCCAAGTGGGTTCCATAGTAATGGGGACAGGGACTGTCTCTGAAATGAACTGATTGGCCTGCTTTTGATCATCTCCCCCTGAGGGCAGAGCAGCCTTACCAGGTCACAGAGGAAGACAATGAAACCGTTCCTGATGAGACCTGATAGGGATAGGATAAGAGGGAAGGGAAGGAGGACCTCCCCTCTCAGTGGACTGGGAGAGGGACACAGGTGGGGTAGAGGGAGATGGGATTGGAAGGGGAGGAGGGAGGGAGCTAAAGGGGGGATACAAAGTGAATATACTGTAATTAATAAAATGAATTAAAAAGAAAGGGTAAAAATAACAGAAAGCAGGTTGACCATGTCTAGGGGACAGTCCAGCAAGCAATACACCTCCTGCCTCCAGGTTCCTGCCCTGTTTGAGTTCCAACACTCACTTCCTTCAGTGATGGGCTATAGTATTCAAGGATAAGGTAAAATAAACCTTCTCCTCCCCACGTTGCCTTTAGGTGTGATGTTTACCACAGCCACAAAAGCCCCACCTAAAAGGAATGATGAAGATGATCACCATGAATGTTGTTAATATATACAATTAATATGTGTTATAAATAACAAGTAATTAGCAATTAAATAAGATTACATAATATTATTGGGGGAAATTTACCTTTATCAGTTCCAAATTGTTATAAAAAATATACATTTTATTTGAAAATGCTAATATGTAGTTTTAAAACAACAATAACAGTTTCCTCCCCACGTAATTACAAAACCCGCTTAGGCCATATGCGCAGCAGGCGTGGCGTCACAGGTGGGGCTGGCTCAGTGGGGCTGGCATGGGATTATGGATGTTTTGCCTCATGCCATCACTCAAAGCTGAACACATTTGCTACTTTAAAGGGCGGAACTTCAGTTTAATTCAGTTCCCATGTTTCATTGGGTGACGAAGTGTTTTTTTTTATATTTTGTTTTAAAATATTTGTTTTCCTATTTCGGTATATGTGTGCATGTGTGGCTATGTGCATGGCAGTGCAGTACACACTCCTAACTGCTCAGCTCTCTCCATTCTCTTAATAATATATTGTAAGTGATAAAGTTTTAGACATTCAGTTGTTTGGATGCTTCCTCTTAATTGTCAACTTAACTGCACTTGGAATCACCTGGAAGATACACATCCGGGTGTGTTCGTCAGATTGAGTTAGAAAAGACAAAGGAGGAAGCCAGCAGAGTCCAGCATCTTTACTGCTTCCTGACTGCAGATAAAGGTGATCATCTGTGGTGATTTGGATAGGAATGGTGGTCATATACTCAGGTGTTTGAATGCTTGGCCAGTAGGAAGTGGCACTATTAGGAAGTGTAGCCTTGTTGCAGTAGGTGTGGCCTGCTTGGAGAAAGTGTGTCACTGTAGAGGTAGACTTTGAAGTCACATATGTTCCTGCTATGCCCACTGTGGGATGCTGTCTGCTTTGGCTTTCCTGCAGATCAAGATGTAGAAATCACAGTTTCTTCTCTAGCACCATGACAATAATGGACAAAACCTCTGAAACAGTAAGGCAGCCCCAATTAAATGTTTTCCTTTATAGAAGTTGCCATGGTCATGGTGTGTTTTCACAACAACAAAACCCTAAGACAGCATTTGAAGTTTCTGTCTCTGATCCAGGAGCCAAAATGAAACTTTCTTTAAATTGATCGTCAGGAAAGAAACTAGTGGAAATACTAATTGAAGAACATTAGAAAGGCTACTCTATAGTACATGCTAACATGTTATCACTTTCGAGGAGGAATCATGTTCCAGATGAGCAAAGTTTTCATGTAGAAATCCTTGTGTACAACAGTTAGCTCAATGCCCAGCCTTTGAATGACAGCTAATACTTGCTAGCAGCAACTCTTTACAACCTCCAAGTGAATATTTGATTATTGCGGGTTTTTTTTCCGTCCTATATGTATATTTCCATTTTCTCTTTTCATATTAATATGTGTAATTTTTATCATTTTCAAAATAGGATTGCTTGTTTTATAAGATTCAACTATTTCCTTTTATAGTGTATAGTGTTCCATTGTATACTGCAACTAGTCATTTTGATCCTATTTTTAGGATATTTCACTATTTTTTTTTAGTGTTTGTCTTCTTGTATAGGAATATTATTCAGTCTAAAGTTTTAATTTTTCTTTCAGATTCAAGTATATCATTCCTCTCAATTTTTTTTTATTCAGATGAGGTGCAAATGTAATTATTTCACATATGACAAGTTTTTAAATGGCATTTATATTTTGTCTTTTCTCACAGGTCATGTGCCCTACAACTTTTGCCATTCACAGGCTTTATGTGTAGTACAGTCCTGTTCTGGGGCTCTGGGCTGGAGGAATATGGTCTAGGAGGTGACTGCTGAGTCACTGCATTGTGTCTTGTATGCTATAGTTTTACATCTAGCCTTGCTACTTTTCTTGTTGAGTATCCATTCTCTCTTATCCTCACTAGCTGCCTGTTTTCTTCTTTTCAGTCACTTTGTATCTAAGTGCTTGTCATGTAAAAGATGCATATCTCAACATCTCCAAAAGCAGCCTGTCAGGCTCTGCCACTTCACTGTCACTGCTGCTGCTGTGCAGTTTATTTGGAAATCCTGTCAGTTGGCAACACTGCATAGACTACACACTATACTTTTGCCCCCTCCTTCCTCTGTTTTTTTAATTGCTCTTTTTTTCTTAGAAATTTTATGTCATAATCTGGCAATAAACCAGGTTCCATATGCAGTAATGTGGATATGTCTTGAGCCTGTGGAGCCTGGGAATACAGTTCACTATTAGAATGTATACTTATGGTGCACAAACCTTGGTTCAGTTCTCATCAGTTCTCATTTATTTTCCTGGATCTCTGTCATGAAGACCAGAGTCTTCAGTGTTTTTAAATTCTCATCAAAAATAGAATGCCTTCTTTAAAAGAGCTTGTAGGGCACATTGAATGTCTGACCTCAATCAATGGTGTAGGTTAAATCATTCCTCCTCCTCTCCTTTTGTCATTCAGATTAAATATTTGTAGTGCTGCCTGTCTGCAACAGAAGTCCATTTGTGAGGGTTACAGTTAGGCTGAATAGTTGGCTGTTCTTCCGAACAAAGGAAAAAGAAGCCATTGATGGAAACCAAAGTGCCAAGGCTGCTTCTTTGATGTTCCCAGACTTTATCAGGGCTTCCAGAAAGGTGAGTGGAGTCTGACTGAACTCAGAAGATAGCCTTCATGGCAAACTTCCTCAAAGGTGGGACACTTAAGAAAAAGCCTCAGACTCTTGTCACCTTCTAAAAATTCTCTTGAAGTGTCTTTGTTTTATCTGTGACTTTGCCAAGTCCTAATTTTCATATCTATAGTATGAATCTGAAGAATTGTTAAAAATAAATTTTTAAAAATTAAGAAATTAAAGAAAAAAGCAGAGTCCGACACAGAACATAGTTTGACCTGGGTCTCTCTTCCTCTAAGAGGCTTCAGTTAAAGTCAGAGAAAAATGAATTTTAGGTTACTGCAGGCTCAGTGAGTTTGATGTAGAATCAAGCACCTTGTTTTGTTGTTGGCTGTAGTTCTTTTCATAGAAATTTTCAAAATATTTTTGTTTTGTTTTGTTTTGTAACTATACTGGAGAGATTTGGACATTGGCTCCAGTGAAACAGCTTCTGAACAAACAGCTCAAGACAAATCTTAGAAGGCTATTGATTTTAGATAAAGTTTATTGGTTGAAATTATGTCACTATCTATTGCCTTTTTATTTGTCCATATTTCCATATTCTTTCTTTTTTAAAAATTTGTATTTTATTTCAGTTTACTTTACATCCCAAAGGTGCCCCTCCCTCCTCTTCTACCAGTCCTTTCCTTTTCCCCTCTCCCTTTCTCCCAGGAAAGTGACTCCCCTCCCCCTGAATTACCCTCCCCTGCAAGCTACATCAGCAATGACCATATCCACTGAGTCCAGGAAAAGCAGCTCTGCCATGGGGAAGTGATCCAAAAGCAGGCATTAGAGGCCATTTTAGAAATAACACACACACACACACACACACACACACACACACACACACACACACACTCACCAGGCAAGCCACATAAAAACCAAGCTGCCAATTGGTCACATGGTCACATATGTGCAGAAGCCCTAGGTCCAAATCATGCATTCTTCTAAGTTGATGTCTCAGTCTCTGTAAGTCCTCGAGAATCTGTGTTAGTCATCTCTGTTGGTCTTCTTGTGGGGTTCCTGTCTCTTTCAGGTCCTTGCATCTTTCCCCCAACACTTCTACAACACCCCTGGAGCTCTGCCCCATGCTTGGTTGCAAGTTCCAGCATCTGTCTTAATCTGCTGCTGGATGAAGCCTCCTAGACAACAGTCATGTTAAGTTCTTCCATATTGTTTCTTAAAATATTTATTTTTTATTTATGTGTGTGTGAGTGGGTGTTCACATGTGGTTAATTACAGGTATCTTTGGAAGTCAGAAGAGGAATCAGATCAGATCTGCTGTAGGTGGAACACATAATTGTGAGCTGTCTGACATGAGTTTTGGAATCTAAACTCCTATTTTCTTCAACAGAAGAATCCTCTAAGCCAGTACATCATTTCTCCAAACTCTTAATTAATGAAGCCAAGTCAAGAATGTCAGAAAACTCATATGTAGGAGGCAGGGGAAAACAGGGTCTAGCATTTCTGCAATTTTTAGTGTACCCTTTATAAAAGCAGAAGGAAACATTTAAATTATGTATGTCTTCTTAAAACAGTATAGCCAAGAAAGCAGTGACTCTATCTATCTATCTATCTATCTATCTATCTATCTATCTATCTATCTATCTATCTATCTATTTCTCATTTATTTTTAGTTTAAATCCTGGCTATTTGTACAATTAAATGATATATTGGGCTGAACTAAGATATCTGTCAAAGATATCCACACTCTAATACTCAGAACCCATGGTTATCCTAATTCTCATGGCAAAAGGACATCCTATGGGTAGGGAGACCGTTCTGCATTCAGCAATCTTTAAAAGCATAGGTGCTTTCTGGTTATGGTCACAAGAAGATGGTAGGACAGCAAAGTGACTAGCAAGATGTGACAGGAAAAGGACTCCACTCATGGCACCTTCCAGGAGTAGTGAAGGATCCCTGAGACAGTGAATGCTGGGATCTAAGAAGCTGGGAGTGGCCCTAAGCTAAGCAAGAAATACAGATGGCCCTGCGACCTGGCATATCTGAGTTCTAGTAACAAACCCAGCAAGCAAATAACAAACCTTTTTGTTGTTGTGTCTAACAGGAAACAGAATTTCATAGTTACTTTGATTTAAGCATATGATAGGAGGAGACTAACTCAAACACATAGAACTGTGAGAAAGTAGGTTCTTGTGGGTCAATTCACCAAGGTCATAGTGATAGACACATGTGATAGAAAAAATATGAGGTATAATTATTTTTACTTTCAAATTTTCATAGATAACAAAGAAGAAATATGAGATTCTTTTTAACTACTTTTTTATTTTTTATATTAGTTACAGTTTATTCACTCTGTATCCCAGCTGTAGCCCCCTCCTTTACTTCCTCCCAATCACACCTTCCCTCCTTAATCTCCTCCCATGCTCCTCTCCAAGACCACTCACTGATAGGGGAGATCCTCCTTCCCTTCCATCTGACCCTAGCTTATCAGGCCTCATCATGACTGGCTGTACTGTCTTTCTCTGTGACCTGGTTAGGCTGCTCTGCGCCTCAGGGGGAGGTGATCAAAGAGCCAGCCACTGAGTTCATGTCAGAGACAGTCTCTGTTCTCCTTATTAGGGAACCCATTTGGATACTGAGCTGCCATGGGCTACATCTGTGCAGAGGTTCTAGGTTATCTCCATATATGTTCCTTGGTTGGAGTATCAGTCTCAGAAAAGACCCCAGTGCCAGATTTTTTTAGTTCTGTTACTCTCTTTCTGGAGCTCCTGTCCCCTCCAGGTCTTTCTTGCTCCCTCTTCTTTCATAAGATTCCCTGCACTCTGCCCAACATTTGGCTAATGAGCCTCAGCATCTGCTTTGATAACTTTGTGGGTTGCCTTTCAGAGGCCCTCTGTGGTAAACTCCTGTCCTCTTCCCTGTTTTCTCTCTCTTCTGATGGCTGTCCCCTTTGCCTTTCTGAATGAGCATTGAGCACCTTACCCAGGGTCCTCCTTCTTGCTTAGCTTCTTTAGGCATAGAGGTTTTAGTATGCTTATCCTATATTATTTGTCTAATATCCACTTATAATTGAGTATATACCACATTTGTCTTTCTGCTTCTGGGATATCTCCTACAGGATGATCTTTTCCAGTTCCCACATTTGCCTGTAAATTTCATGATGTCTGTGTTTTTAATTGCCATTATTCCATTCAGGGAATGTACACTTTCTGTATCCATTACCCCATTGATGGACATCCAGGTTGTTTCCAGGTTCTGGCTATTACAAATAAAGCTGCTATGAACATAGTTGAGCAAATGTTTTTATTGAATGGTGGTGCATCTTTTGGGTATATGCCAAGGAGTGGTATAGCTATATCTTGAGGTAGCACAGTTCCTAATTTTCTCAGAAAATGCCAGATTGATTTCCAAAGTGGTTGTACAAGGTTACATTCCCACCAGCATTGGAGAAGGGTTCCCCTTTCTCCACAACTTCTGCAACATGCATCATCCCTTTAATTTTTTTCCTTAGCCATTCTGGTGGGAATGGGGTGAAATCTCAGGGTGGTTTTAATTTGCATTTCTCTGATGACTAAGAACTTTGAGCATTTAAGTGTTTCTCTGCCATTCTATATTTCTCTAGAGAAAATTCTCTGTTTATCTCTGTACCCCATTTTTAAATTGGAATACTTGGTTTGTTGGTATTTAACTTCTTGAGTTCTTTATTTATTCTGGAAATTAGCCCTTTGTCAGTTGTATGGTTGGTGAAAATCTTTTTCCAGTCTGTAGGCATTCGTTTTGTTCTGATGACAGTGTCCTTTGCTTTACAGAAGCTTTTCAGTTTCATGAGGTCTCATTTATTATTGTTGATCTTAGAGCCTGTGCTGTTGTTGTTCTGTACATCTTTAAACAAAAGGGTTTTTTTTTCCTTTGTGTATGTGCTTGCACACATGTATGTGGAAACTTGTGGTTCATGTGACCTTGGAGACTATGGAACTGGTGTCACAGGCTACTGTGATCTTCCTGACATAGATGCTTCTAACAAATCCAGTATCCTAATTGCTTTGCTATATCTCCAGCCTTGTCTCCAAACCCAACCAATAAATAAGTAAACAAACAAAAGAAATAAAAGAAAAAGAAGAACCATCAGTCTGAACGTGCCTGAGACTGGCACATTAAGTTTACCTTTGTTATCAGTAACATAAAGAGAAGACTGATGTCAGAGCGGAATGGTGGATGTGCACATTGAACTATAAAGAAACAGTAGTGTTTCTGTCATGGTGATCTGCATGCTCTCTGGCAATGGTGTCAAGAAATATAGTCTTATAAATAGATTTGTTTTACTATTTGAAATTAGCCTACACCTATTGTTTCTTCAAAATTGACCTCTGGTAGCTGTGATTGAAAGGGTACAGTTAGTGTGCTATCTTTCCTTGGTATGTAAAAATTGAACTAAAAGTATCAGAATGAAGAAACATGTGTGATTGTATCAGTGTGGTGACCAGAGCAAGACAGAAATGCAGGCAGGTGATAAGCAAACCACTCCACCCAGACAGTAACTAGAGTCGGTTTCTGAGTGTCTAAACAGTATTAGGGCAATGAAACAGTATGCTGTTTCTACTAGACAATTGACATGAAGGATACATTTTTGAAGTTGAGAGTGTCTTTGGTTTTTTAATATGTAAAATGAAAATTACAATTGATCTTTTCATCATCATCAATACAAGGAAGTGTGTGAGTGTTTAAAGATTTACAGGATTAGGCAAGTGCTCAATAAGCACTAGCTATTATTTCTTTTGTTGTCAGACATTTTTAAACATGCTAAGAAGTAGAGAGTTGCTTGTGTGAGATGTTTATTCCATTTTTTATTTAATCGCCAAATATTCATCACATGCACACTAAGGTTAGCCCGACATTGAAACATTTAAAATGTCCATCTTTTTTCTGAGTTTAGGGAAGCAACCGCACTATGTCTATCTGCTAAAAGAGGTGTTTCTTTGAAATATGGAATATAGGTACTGGAGAGATGACGAAACAGTTAAGAGCACTTGCTGATCTTCCAGAGGACCCATGTTCTTTTCCCAGCACCCACATGGCCACTCAAAAACCTCCGTAATTCCAGTTCCAGGGAACTGATCTTCTGTGGATACCCTGCATACACATGACAGACATTTACAGGCAATACACCCATACACTTAAAATAAAATAATCCGAATATATTTAATGGGAATATGGACTTGAATAAAAATTGAAGCTTATTGCCATTATCCTGTTAAAAGCAATGTCTGTCTTGCATTTAACACCCTGATAAGGAATCAAATTTTCTATTTTGTCTTAAAAATTGATTTTTGTAGTTAAGTCAGAGCCAATACTCAGACATTATACTACTGTTTTATCACCAGGTCTTTTGCCTCATTCAAAGTTGAGTTTTATAGGGGAAGAATTTATATTAATGGAATTTACTTAGTTTTCTGAGTATTTGTTTAGAACTAAATGTAATTCTCTCACAGTTCTTCTATCTCTAATAGCTTTTATTTTTCCTTTTTTAAAAAAATGCTTTTGTTTATTTTTAGAGACATTTGTATTTGCATCATATTCCCTTCCCCCAACTCTTCCCAGTTTCTACCTCAACTCCCTCTCTACCCAACTTCATGTGCATTCTCTTTCATAAAATCAATATGAGAAAACATAGTCCAGTTTGTGCTGTGTGACTGTCCCTGACCTAGCTCGGTCAGCTATTCTTGTCTGTGTTGGAGAATTCTTCAGAGATATGTCAAATGAATGGGTAGCAACTGAGGACATAGTCTTTCTGAATGCATTCATCAATACTTCTTGATTTTCCTCAATGAGCAAGGCTGGTTCTTTGAAACATTGCCATTGTAATGTGTAGGAATAGAAGCCCAAGATTGGTGGCCAACAAAAGTAAAACTATGCTTCACTTTAGTAACTTCATCAGCGGGAGCTGGGGAGGTGGCTTAGTGGGTGAAGTGCTGACTCTGCAAGCATGATATTCTGAGTAGATTCCAAGTTCTAGGCATATTGGATGCACATAGAACTGCAATACTGAGATGTAAAACAGTAAAATTTCCCTGGCTTCCTGGCCAGTCAGTGTAGCTGAATCCATGTTCAGTGAGTAACTCTATCTTAACAAAAGAGAAGAATGGAGAGGAATTAAGCCACCAATCCTGAACCTGTGGCCTCCTCCCTCATGCATATGGATACATGCATGTGTCCTGCACACATGCACAAAAAAGAAAGATTATCTGTGATGCTGTTTTGAATTCCTTAATTTCTGGTAGTGAGTGTACTCACACAGTTGTGTATCCTTGTCAAATATAGCCTATGTTTTCTACATTGGATATGTCTGCCCTGGCCCTGGCCCTTCCAGACAACATGGCCAGAGCCCTTAAAAGTTCTTTCCTCATAGGTCTAGCCTTTGCCCTGGATCTTTGTCTCCTTATCCATTCGCTATAGTTCTGGCTTTCTTCCCCAGGTGACTGTGTGGTACATGAGCTCACATCTATACCCGTTGGGTTTCTGCTGAGCTAGTCACTCTCAGAGTCAAGACCACACTTGTGAGCGTGTGAAGGACGAGTATTGCTGCTGGAGCAGACTAGAACAGGATCAGAAAACAACAAAATGTTTTCAGTTCATCTGTGGCATATGAAAATGCTAGTTTAGTGTGAAAGACCTCATAGAAGAAATGGCCCTCCACAAGTGGTTGGTAGCCCAGCCTGGGGCACCCATGCACGGATTTGTTTACTTTCCATCTGCACAGGGTGCATATAACACTGAGAAACACACACACATCTTCAAGATGTGATATTAGCATTAGCAAATGACCAAGCATGTCACAATCACTTGATTATGCCCTTTCACAAATACCATCTCCAAAAGCCTGGCCTCCCTTGCCTGCCTCATGGTCCAGTATGAAATCTGGACTCTGGCTTCTTGTTTTGTATTTCTTTATGCAACCTCTGACAGATTCCTAACTTTGTACCTCCTTAACTGTTCTATATCTTGTTCCCATTTTTCATGGGTTTGGCTTTTCTTTTCTGTGGGAGCTTTTTGGTATGTTTGAATACTACTTATACATATCATTTAGGTTCAAATTCTAACTCCACAGCATTCTAGTCTTTTTATATGGTCTCCAGGCTCAGCTATCTCTCTGGGAGAATTGAGTTCATTGAATAGAAAAACTTGAAAGAGATGCAAAATGCAGCTATTAAAGCTCATTTTGCAGTTGCTTCAGGGGAGGGTTCCAGGCGTTATGGAGCCTGAACTAGACAGAGTCAGGCTCATGCAAAACTGCCGAGCTCCTGAACAGATGGTATCAACCCATGGTCTGTCCATGCTCTGCACTTCTCTTTTAATCCTTTTAAGAATTCACTCTCTTAACCTTTACCTGCTACCCTCTCTCTGTTTTCTGCTTGGTTTCAGATTCTCATTTTGTCCCTTCTTGGTCACTGGCACACACCTGCAGGAAAACTTTTGCTGCACTTTAGTTCTCTCACCTGATACGTGTTCCAGTGATAATATTCAGACACAGCTAAAAGTCTCTCAGGAAGGTAGAGTCACTCTTCTCTGGGGACAGAGCTGTGGCAGGTTGCCCACACACCACCCATGCCCACATGGTCAGCACTCCCTGGACTCCGGAATATTATTTACAAAAAGAGGAACACGAAGTTGGGATGGAAGCAGCATAAGGAGCAGTAGGGGTGTTTGCATAGAGGTCATGGTAAATAGCTACCATCAAACTACCTTGCAGAAATTATGAAAATTTCAAAGGATAAACCAAAAGGGTTTTGTTTGTTTAATTACTAAGAAACAACAACAAACCTAGATCTTCAAGGTTGGGCTGCTGGGAAGGCCCAACAGTTGATCCCAAGGTCAATCAGGGTCATTTATTTCTCAAAGGCAGCATATTAGCACAGCTTGAGTTTCCTGTGTCATTCCAGTCTCCACTGCTGCTTTTCTCTCCCGGGCTCTTTGATAGTGCTGTCGCCAGGCCTTTTACTCAGGAAATAAATTCAGCAAGTTGGAGAATGATAGGCTCACTGTGCCGCCTGCTCAGGTCAAAGGCTTCCTTTCTCAATCTTGAGATTAATCTGAGATTGTTGTGATTTGATTCCCAGAATCATAAATGACATGTGCTCTTCAAAGAGAAAAAAAAAAAAAAAGAAAGGAAAAGAAAGAGTCTTTAAAAGCTTCAGATTCTCCCAAAGGGCTTCTGCCAGATGGAATTCGGGCAGCATATTTTGTGCCATTCTAAACTATATATGCTTTTGAGGTAGAGGCAGAGTTCTACGCTGGGGTGGGTGGAAATATGTGCTGATAATATGCCTGAACAGCAGCCATATCAACCATCTTCTGTAATTAACGAACTAAGAATTAGAAGTTCTCTTATTGCTGTAGTAACATCAAAATATATTTATTTATTTTAACTGTGTTTGTGTGTGTGTGTGTGTGCGTTTGTGTATAAGATTGTGTATGCTCATGGTGGCCATAAGAGTTCATTGGATCCTTAGACCTGGTGGCTGTGAGCCATATGATGTAGGCAATGGAATTAAATTACTACTCAGGAGGACAGAGAGAGTTGGCTCAGTGGTTAACAGCTCACTGTTCTTCCAGAGCACGAGTTTGGTTTCTATCATCAACATCTTAGTGCTCCTAATCTCAACATCAGAGGATGTGACTCTCCTTTCTGGTTTTGTTCAACACCATCACACATGTGACATCACTCACACAGGCATACATATGGATGAAAAAAATTTCAAGAATAATTATTAAAGGATTGTTACTCAAATTCTCAAAAAATATTTCAAGAATAATTATTAAAGGATTGTTCCTCAAATACTCAAACAAAACAAAACAAGTGGTCTAAGATGAAAGCTGTATAGAAGACACAGAGAATAGCAACCAGGAGAATGTGATCCCATTTAGGCCTCATGATATCTGTGAGTTAATGAAGGAATGATAAGCTGAGAAGCATAACAGTAATATCATGGGACACTTGGGAGATAAATGGGCAGCAGGAAAAGGACTCAGTGTCGAGCCTTCCATGTAGCAGGTACTAGTTAATGTTAGTGATTAGCACTACTAGGAAAGATGACTTGAAATCACTGTAGTTCTTTTTCCCTCATGCATACTTGGAATTGTTAAGCTGAAAAGAAAGTCTTCCTTTCCTCAATTTGAGGACTCTGAACAGCATACAAGCCTGAATAGGAGAGACCATGCATAATTCTTCCTAAAGGTGCAAACACTATGCCTTCAGCCAGCACTCTGGAAGCCATTTTGAGTCTTTGCCATTGCTTGGAAAGGTGACCGAAGAGCCAATGTTCTTTATTACAAAGTAAACACATAGATTTTTGCCCAGAAAAAACAAAAAACAAAAAACAAACATCTGTTTCTTTTCCTTTGAGAGCCTATAACCATTCATCATTACAATATCCATTGATTTATAAATTGGAAGAATGTTTTTTTTTAACTTTTTTAAAAAGATATTTTTATTCTTATTTTATGTTTATGGATGTTTTGCCTGCATGTATGTATGTTTGTACACAATGGGTGTGGTGTTTATAGTGCCAAAGGAAGCCAGAAGAGGGAGTTAGGTTTTCTAGTACTAGAGGTACAGTAGGTAAACAGCCATGCGGATGCTGGGAACTGAAGAACCCGGGTCCTCCAGAAGAGTAATTAGTACTCTTAGCCATTGAAGCATCTTTTCAGAACCATTTTCTTCGTAAATTTAATCTTTATATACATAATAAAATTACAAGAATGTTTTTATATTTTGTTTATTTTTATTTTTATTATTAGTTACATTTTATTAACTCTGTATCCCAGCTGTATCCTGCTCCCTCATTCCTTCTCAGTCCCACCCTCCCTCCCTTATGTCCTCCCTGCCCCTTTCCAAGCCCACTGATAGGGGAGGACCAACTCCCCTTTCATCTGACCCTGTTTTATCAGGTGTCTTCAGGACTGGCTGAAATGTCCTCCAATGTGGTCAAGCAGGGCTGCTCCTCCCTTGGGGAGTGGGGAGGTCAAGCATCCTGCCATTGAGATCATATCAGAAGTAGTCCATGTTCCCCTTACTAGGGTAACCCAATTGGTTACTGAGCTACCACTGGCTACATCCGAGCAGAGATTCTAGGTTATATCCATACATGGTCTTTGGTTGGAGAAACAGTCTCATATAAGAACCCTGTCCCCAGATATATTTGGTCCTTGTGGAGCTCCTATAATCTCCACGTCACACTAACTCCCCCTTCTTTCATATGATTTCCTGCACTCTGCCAAAGGTTTGGTTATGATTTTTAGTATCTGCTTTGATACACTGCTAGGTAGAGTCTTTCAGAGGCTGTCTGTGGTAGGCTCCTGTCCTGTTACTTGTTTTCTCCTACATCCAATGTCCATCCCGTTTGTCTTTCTACGTGAGGGTTGATCATCTTACCCCAGGTCTTCTTTCTTGTTTATCTTCTTTAGGCATATAGATTTCATTATGTTTATCATATCTTATAGGTCTATATAACTGAGTATGTGTCATGTGCGTCTTTCTCCTTCTGGGATACCTCACTCAGAATGATCTTTTCTAGATCTCACCATTTGCCTGCAAATTTCATGCTTTCCTCATTTTTGATTGCTGAGTAGTATTTCATTGTGTAAAAATACCACAATTTCTGTATCCATTCCTCCATTGATGGACATATGGGTTGTTTCCAGTTCCTGGCTATTTCAAATAAAACTGCTACAAACATGGTTGAGCAAATGTCCTTGTTGTGTACTTAATCAACTTTTGGATATTTGCCTAGGAGTGGTATAGCTGGATCTTGAGGAAGCGCTATTCCTAATTGTCTGAGAAAGCGCCAGATTGATTTCCAAAGTGGTTGTACCAGTTTACATGCCCACCATCAATGGAGGAGGGTTCCCCTTTCTCCAAAACCTCTCCAGGATGTGTTGTCATTTCAGTTTTTTATTTTAGCCATTTTGATGGGTGTAATGTGAAATCTCAGGGTCGTTTTGATTTCCATCTCCCTAATGGGTAAGGATGTTGAACATCTCTTTAAGTGTTTCTCTGCCATTCTGTATTTCTCTATAGAGAATTCTCTGTTTAGCTCTGTACCCCATTTTTTAATTGGATTACTTGATTTATTGCTTTTTAACTTCTTTAGTTATTTATATATTCTGTAAATCAGCCCTCTGTCAGATATGGGGTTGGTAAAGATCCTTTTCCAGTCTGTAGACTGACGTTTTGTTCTGACGACAGTATATTTTGCTTTACAGAAGCTTTTCAGTTTCATGAGGTCCCATTTATTGATTGTTATTCTTAGAGCCTGTGCTGTTGGTGTTCTGTTCAGGAAGTTGTCTCTTGTGCCAATGAATTCTTGTTTCTTCCACACTTTTTCTTCTAAGCAATTTAGAGTATCTGGTTATATGTTGAGGTCTTTGATCCACTTGGACTTTAGTTTCGTGCAGGCTGATAAATATGAATCTATTTTTATTTTTCTGTAGGTAGACATTTAGTTGGACCAGCACCATATGTTGAAGATACTGTCTTTTTTTTCCATCGAATGGTTTTGGCTTCTTTGTTAAAAATCAAGTATTCATAGGTGTGTGGGTTTATTTCTGGGTCTTCTATTCAGTTCCATTGATCCTCCTTTCTATTTCTATGCCAATACCACGCAGATTTTATTACTATTGCTCTGTAGTAGAGCTTGAGATCGGGGATGGAGATACTTCCAGAAGATCTGTTGTTGTACAGGATTGTTTTGGAGATTCTGGGTTTTGTTTCTCCATATGAAGCTGAGAATATTTGTTTCAAGGTCTGTAAAGAATTGAGTTGGTATTTTAATGGGAATTGTGTTGAATCTGTAGATTGCTTTTGGCAGGATGGCCGTTTTCACTATGTTAATCCTGCCAATCTTTGAGCACGGGAGACCTTTCCATTTTCTGATATCTTCTTCAATTTCTTTCTACAGAGACTTGAAGTTTTTTTCAAACAGGTCTTTCACTTGCTTGGTTAGAGTCACCCCAAGGTACTTTATGTTATTAGTGGCTATTGTGAAGGGTGTTGTTTCCCTGATTCTTTCTCAGTCCTTTCGTCTTTGGTATACAGGAGGGCTTCTGATTTTTTGAGTTGATTTTGTATCCAGCACCTTTGCTGAAGTAGTTTATCAGCTGAAGGAGTTCTCTGGTTGAATTTTTGGTGTCTATCATGTATACTATGATATCATCTGCAGATAGTGAAACTTTGGCCTCTTCCTTTCTGATTTTTATCCCTTGATCTCCTTTAGTTGTCTTATTGCTTTCGCTAGGACTTCAAGTACTATGTTGAAGAGATATGGAGAGAGTGGGCAGTCTTGTCTTGTCCCTGATTTCAGTGCTATTGATTCAAGTTTCTCTCCTTTGAGTTTGATGTTGTCTAAAGGCTTGCTGTATATTGCCTTTACTGTGTTTAGGTATGTGCCTTGTATCCCTGATTTCCCCAAGACTTTAAACATGAATGGGTGTTGGACTTTGTTAAATGCTTTTTCAGCATCTCAGGAAATGATCATGTGGTTTTTCTCCTTCAGTTTGTTTATATGGTGGATTACATTGATGGATTTCCATATGTTGAACCACCTTTGCATGCCTGGGTTGAAGCGTCCTTGGTCATGGTGGATTATATCTTTGATGTGTTCTGGGATTCTGTTTACAAGGATTTTATTGAGTATTTTTGCATCAATGTTCATAATATAAATAAGTCTGAAGTTCTCTTTTTTTGTTGGGTCTTTGTGAGGTTTAGGTATCAAGGTGACTGTGGCTTCATAGAATGAGTTTGGTAATGTTCCTTCCGTTTCTTTTTTGTGGAATATTTTGGAGAGAATTGGAGTTAGCACTTCTTGAAGGTCTGGTAGAATTCTGCACTGAATCCATCTGGCCCAGGGCTTTTTTTTGGAAGGGAGACTGCTCATGACTGCTTCTATTTCCTTGGGGGATATAGGACTTTAATCTTTCTACCTGATCCTGACTTAATTTTGGTAGATAGAATCTATCAAGAAAGTTTCCATTTCTTTTAGATTTTTGAATTTTGTGGCATAAAGGCATTTGTAGTATGACCTAATGATTGTTTGGATTTCCTTGGTGTCTGTACTTATGTCCCCCTCTTCATTTCTGATTTTGCTGATTTGGATAGCTTCTCTGTGCCTTTTAGCTAGTTTGGCTAAAGGTTTGTCTATCTTATTGATTTTCTTAAAGAACACGCTCTTGGTTTTATTGATTCTTTGAATAGTTTTATTTGTTTCTAATTGATTTTTGGCCTGAGTTTAATTATTTCCAGCCGTCTGCTCCTCTTGCGTGTATTTTCTTCTTCTTCTTCTTCTTCTTCTTCTTCTTCTTCTTCTTCTTCTT
>NW_026596240.1:7349347-7359741 GCF_907164565.1 Psammomys obesus | reverse complement strand
TTCTTCTTCTTCTTCTTCTTCTTCTTCTTCTTCTTCTTCTTCTTCTTCTTCTTCTTCTTCTTCTTCTTCTTCTTCTTCTTCTTCTTCTTCCCCTAGGGCTTTCAGTTGAGCCATTAAGTTGCCTGTATGAGATATCAGAAATTTTTTCTTGATGGTACTTAGTGCTATGAATTTTCCTCTGAGCACTGCTTTCATTGTGTCCCATAAATTGGGTATGTTGTACGTTTGTTTTCCTTGAATTCTAGGAAGTCTTTAATTTTCTTTATTTCTTCCCTGATCCAGCTGTCATTGAGTAGCAAGTTGTTCAGTTTCCATGTGCTTGTAGGCTTTTTTCTAATTCCATTGTTGTTGAGGTCCAGCTTTAGTCCCTGGTGGTCAGGTAGAATACAGGGGATTATTTCAATCTTCTTGTATCTGTTGAGGCTTGATTTGTGACCAACTATATGATCTATTTTAGAGAAGGTTCCATGACGTGTTGAAAAGAAGGTACACTCTTTTGAGTTTGGGTGGAAATTTCTGTAGACATGTATTAGGTCCATTTGATTTAGGACCTCTATAAATGCCTTTATTTCCCTATTTGGCTTCTGTCTAGATGATCTGTCCCTTGGTGAAAGTGGGGGTGTTGAAGTCTCCCACTATTAAGGTTTTGGGATCTATGTGTGATTTAATTTTTAATAATGTTTCAATTATGAATGTAGGCACTCTTGTATTTGGGGCACAGATGTTTGGAATTGTGATGTCCTCTTGGTGGATTTTTCCTTTGATAAGAATGTAGTGTCTCTCCTTATCTTTTTTGATTAATTTTGGTTGAAAGTCTATTAGGATAGCTACCCCAGCTTGTTTTCTGGGTCTGTTTGCTTGAAAGACATTTTTCCAGCCCTTTACTCTGACGTAGTGTTATCTTTGTTGCAGAGTTGCATTTCTTAGATGCAGCAGAATGTTGGATCCTGTTTCCACACCCATTCTGTTACTCTGTGTCTTTTCATTGGAGAGTTGAGTCCATTCATGTTGATAGATAATAGTGACCAATGAATATTGGTGTTTTTTTTTTTTTTATTGTGGAGTTAGTGATCGTACTGTGTTTCATTACTTGTTTTCTTTTAATTTATTTTGGGGGGTATATTATCTGTATGTGTTTTCATGGGTGAAGTTGTTTTCTTTGGGTTGGAATTTTCCATCTAGTATCTTCTGTAGGGTTGGTTTGCTGTGTAGATATTGCTTAAATTTAGTTTTGTCATGGAATATTTTGTTTTTTCCATGTATGTTGATTGAAAGCTTTGCAGGGTATAGTAGTCTGGGTTGGCATCTGTGGTCTCTTAAAGTCTGTATGATAGCTGCCCAGGTACTTCTGGCTTTCATAGCTTCTGATAAGTCAGGTGTGATTCTGATAGGTCTACCTTTATAAGTTACTTGGCCTTTTTCCCTTGCTGCTTTTAATATTTTTTCTTTGTTCTGTAGATTTAGTGTTTTGACTGTGATGTGTCTCTTTCCTGGTCTAGTCTATTTGGTGTTCTGTAGGCCTCTTGTATATTTATGGACATCTCTTTCTTTAAGTTGGGAAAATTTTATTCTATGATTTTCTTGAAAATATTTTCTGGACCTTGGAGCCTGGAGTCTCTTTTTTCATTGATTCCTATTATTCTTTGATTTCATTTTTTCATGTCATCCTTAATTTCTTGGATATCTGTGTTTGGGACTTTTCTGATTTTACTTTTTCTTTGAGAGAAGTATCAATTTCTATGAGTGTATCTTCAGCACCAGAGATTCTCTCTTCCATCTCTTGTATTCTGTTGGTGATGCTTACCTTTGTGGTTCCTGATCTTTACTCTAAGTTCTCCAGATCCAGAGTTTTCTCAGTTTGTGTTTTCTTTATTGATTCTAATTCTGTTTTCATGCCTTGCACCATTTCCTTCATCTGTTTGAATGTGGATTCCTGTCTCTCTAAGATGATCTCTATTGTTTTGTTCATTTCCTCTCTATACGCCAGTAATTGTATCTCTACTTATGCCTCTCTTTTTTTTGGCTATATTTATTTGCCCGTGTTTCTTTGAGAATTTTGTTCATTTCCTCTTTCTTTGCTGTCAATTAACTGGCCAAATCTTTGATAGATATGTTTATTTCCTCTTTAACTGTCTGAATTTGCATGACTATTGCTCTGAGAGATTTGTTTGTTTCCTCTTTATGAGCCTCAATTATTGGGTAAGCATAGCTATAAAGTCATTTTGCTGTGCTTCCAATGAATTGAAGTATCCATCAATTTGGGGGGTTGCTGGTGAAGCCAGGATGTCCTAATTTATGTTGGATGTGTTCTTTTGCCTACCCCTGGCCATTGGCTTTTCTGAAACCTTCCCTGTTTGTTTCTCTATTCTGCAGTGCAGACTGGTACTCTCTCTCTCAGGCAGCTGGATAGTTCTTCAGGAAGCTGGGAGAGGTCCTGTGGCCTCAGTATGTGTGTCGGTGCTTTAGCTGTACCTGTGCGAGGAAAGTCCATGGGTGGGAAATGTCAAATGCCAGTGCTTGTGTGTGTGTGTGTGTGTGTGTGTGTGTGTGTGTGTGTAAGTGTGCATGGAAGTGTGCCTTGAGGGACAGAGTGATAGAGAATGTTGAATCCTTGAGTATGTGGGAGGGGCTCTGCCTTGCAGGTTTCTAGGGGTTACTTGTGCATGTATTCTAGATGTAGCAGGCACTGGTGATACTGGGGGGCGCAATTTTTGGCGTTATCTGCCTTAACTCCTCAGTTGGAACAACAGAGTAGAACAATGTCCCAAGAGACCCTCTGTTTCCCACAGAGAGTATGTGGGTGGGCAGGGTCTGATGCCTGGCTTCTAGTTTAGAAGGACCCTGGATCTGGGGCTCTGCAGACACTCAAGGGCCCACTCACTCTCAAGCAGGTCACATTGGCAAGGATCGGAGTATGCAGGCTCTCTGCTCTCTTGTTTGGCCCTGCTTTGTCTTATGCGGGAGGACTGAAGTGCTCTGCCAGCTCAGTGCTCCTGCAGCCACCAGGTTAGAAAGTCCAGCTTCATCTGGAGACTGGGATGCCAGTTCATATACCTTCTGGGAAGCCCTGGGTTTTCTCCACTGTGCTCTCCAGGTCTGGGAGGCCCAGGGCCTGGTGTGCCTAGCTTGTATGGCAGATCGTCTGGGCTTTGGTGGGTATATAGCATATTATATGTCACTGAGGGTTTGGGCGACTGTACAGTCAGTGGCTGAGAGACCCTGTAGAGTCATATGGCCTCTAGCAGACCTGGCGCCCTGGAAGGATGGTGCCGCTGATCTGGGACTACAACGCAGGTACAGCTGGCAGTTGCGGCTAAGGGGCTAGAAGTCCTGCCTCAGCCTCTGCAGACCCCAGGCAGTGAGCTCTGAGCTCAGAATCTCCGTGAGCCATTTGTGCAGATATAGAGGGATGTCAGAGAAAGGGGAGTGCCAGAAGATCAAAGGATCGTTTCTCTCTTTCCCCAAACAAGTCCATGGGTGGCCCGAGACCAAAGTTCTCACCTCCTGTGATATTCCCTGTCATTTAGAAAGCCTCACCTTCGTTTCCCTGGCTTCAGAAGTCCTTCACTGACCAACTCAGGCGTTCAGCTCCACTGCAACTCCACTGAAACTGTGTGTGCTAGTCGCCATCTTGGCTCCGCCCCACAACAAGAATGGTTTATATTAAAGGTTTTTTTTTTTCATATTTTCTTAACTTTCTAACTTTTATTACCACTTAGAAGATGGGAGACATATAAGTGGGTAGAGCTTTGTTTCTTTGTTTCCTTCGCCTAAACTTAACCAGGAAAATGAAAACTTGGAAGTGAATGTAATATCAAAAAGGAGGATATAGGCTCTATGGTGAATAGTATCTTGCTAATTAAGATGAGAATGATGTTTAGCCAGGATCAGAATTGTTTTCATATAACATTTTGCAGATTCTCTTGGGGCACTTACAGTTTTTCTCTGTAAGTATAAGAAAAAATCATGAAAACCCGTCAATGGCTACTACCAATTTTAGTCACATTAACAGTTAATTATTACTGAGCCTCAGGGTTCTTTTAATTTCTCTTTAGGCATCTGATGACTGAAGTTGGCAAGCACAGAAGTGTCTTTTAATTTTGTAAAAAGAGAACATTTAGAACTCTTAAAAGTGAGGCTGTGGCTCAGTGGTTTTAAAAGAGTCTGAGTTAGAGCCACTGGCTCCCATATAAGACCCGAGTGTGATATCATAGCCACTGGGAGGCCAAGACAGGATTTAACTGGCTGGACAGCCCACCTGAGGAAGTGAAGTATGTGTCAACCAATGAAAGACTCTCTCAAAAATAATTTGGAAACAAATCTGGGATAACACCTGTGCATGCATGTGTCTCTGCACCTTCACACTTTATTCACCACACACACACCCACTTTCTTTGAAGAAGAGTAAAATCAGAATTGTTGCCATCAGAATAAATAATTTAACTGTAGATTGCTTGGAGACATTGACTCCTAGAGTCGTTTCAAATGGTTATTATCTCAAAATTAGCAGAGCATTCACTCCTGTGTTTCTTTAAAGTCTCACCCCAAGGGCATAAGCAGGTTTCTTTAAATCCTGATGAAAACAGTCTCTGGTGGCACTCCTGCTGAATGCCCTTTTGAAGATGTTATGGAATTCTCCTGGAGACTGCGGAGGCAGACACAAGCAAACTGTGAGGTTTTCTGTTTTGTAACACCTATAGAGACTTTGCTGAAAGAGACTTTCAGCAAAATAAATACATAAGTAAATAAAATCCCTGTAGATCTGTTACTTTTCACAGAATGCAAAGACTGTTATATTTTAAAATCTTTTAGCTGCTCTCTTTGTAAATTAAACCTGAGGGCAATTTGGCTTCTGGGTGTTGGATTTGATATTTCTTGACTGACAGGGAAGGTCCAAATTGGTAGGGGAAACTTTGTTCACTGAAACTGTGGCTGTATGGTAAAATGTGCACCTTTCATTCTTTCCTGTTTGCAATTTTACCTACATACATTTAGTCATATTAAAAACATGCTTTTTGTACTTAAAATATTTTTTTTTCTATTTTGACAGTAGTTTTTTTAATGGGTGATGGAGACCTGTTTATCACACATATGTGACTTTCAGTTTTGATTTGATGTAAATAAAGCTGAATCAAACACTGTTATCTTGTGACATTTGTTGTATTTAACTTCTTAAACTATCTGGTAGGATGGTAAAGTAAGACATTAAAAATCAAAGCTTTTATGATTTATAAAATTCTATCATTGATAATTGTTAACATTTCAAGGGTTCCTATGAAATGATAATTCTAATTGTTTCATATTACGTCATTTAAACTGGATCAAAAGTGGTCTACATAAAAGTAGAGCTTGAGAAGGCATTCCTAAATATTGTGACAATCTTAACTACCATTTAAATGACATGTTTAAATAACTCTGATAATGGAATCTTTCTAACATCAGAAAGCTATCTCTTATGTGGACATGACTGGTATTTTACTTAGGGTTTCTACTGCTGTGAAGAAACACCACAACTCTGGCAACCTTTATAAAAGAAAATATTTATTTGGGGGTAGCTTACATTTCACAGGTTTCATCCATTATCACCATGAAGGGAAGCACGATAACACCAGCCAGAAATGGTGCTGGAGAAGGAGCTGAGAGTTCTGCATCAGGATCTACAAGCAGAAGAAACAGACTGTGAACCGCTGGCCTGGCTTGAGCATCTGATACCTGAAAGCCCACCCAGAGTGACACACTTCCTCCAACAAAGCCTACTACACCTACTACAATCTACCTCCTAATAATGCCACTCTTTGTGAGCATATGGGGCCAGTTTTTTTTTTTTTTTTTTTTTTTTTTTTTTTTCAAACACTATATTCAACTCCCTGGCTCTCATATACTTGTAGCCATAGCATAAGGCAGAAATGCATTGTCTTTTTAAAAGTCCCCATAGCCTATAAAAGTCCAAAATCTCTTTGGTGACTCACAACAGTTTCCTAACTGTAATCCACTATAAACTCATAATCAAAAAAGTGATCACATACTGCCTGTTAGTGGTTGTTTTAAAATTGTGGAGCTGTTTTTCTTTTTACCCAGGTAGAAGACAAATAATTGAGATTGGACTGTTATATTTATTTAACAAGATTTGTGGCACAAAAATTGAGCAGTATTAATCTACTTTAACCCTCTAAATTAATCTGAGTTCCTCCAGTGTAAATCACCTAGATTTATGGCTTTCTCTGCTTCAGTCACTCTCCATGATGTCTCCTGTACCTCTCCTCTTGGCTGAATCCCCACTTCTTCCCTGTCTCTTCTGCCCTGGATGGCAGGAAGTCTAGCCCTATTCTCTCCCCTGCTCAGTATTTGTCTAGTAAGCTTTATTGAAATATCAAGTAAAAACTAGGGAGCAGTGCTTTCACAACATTGAGAAAGGAAATTCTCAGAACATGCACTGGAACCAGATGTGGCAGCACAGAAATCAGCATTTGAATCTTACACAGTGCTCAATATCATTATGCCTAAAACTTTCAACCTATAATGGCACAGGATATACATTACCATTCCAAAAGAGAGGAAATGGAGCATAGTGAAGACATACTCAACAAAAGCAAGATCCAGAAAACATCTGGGCAAACTCTAAACTCTGCATCTTCATGGCTGATGTCAAAATAATTTCAGATCTCCAAATCTTTTCAGCTTTACTGGCTGCAACACAGTTTTTTTTTTTTTTTTTTTCTCATGGGCTGGTTTCACTCCCTGTCAGCAGTTTTCTTTATTGGATATCCCAAGGCTGTGGCATTTCCTATATTTTGAGGTCACCAAGGCAATCCAGGCTTCACCTTCACAGCTTCACACAATGGCCTCTCTGCGTCTTCATGCAGGGCACACCTGACATATGCTTGGCCTCAGTGGCTTTCTTAAGTCACAGAGGGAGATTCTGTACCCCTTTCTTTTACCCATGGCTCTAAAGCCAGATCCATATGGCTGAAGCTGCCAAGTTCTGCTGCTTGTGGGGGTTGAAACGTGCCCCATGCTTTGATTACATCTTAACTAGCTTTCTGTGTTTTATGGTTTCTTTCACCTTGTGAGCTTGTCTGTTCTACAACTCAAACTCGAGATCTAACTTCTTCTGCATCCCCGCTGCAGTTAAAGGCATGTACCACCACAGTCTGTTCTAAGCTGTTCTTCTCACGTTGGGATCCTGACCTGAGGTTACCACTCCCATTATTCCATTTAATATCAGAATTTTCTTTTATTTACCTCCTTGAACACAAGACCTTAGTTCCATTCTGCTTCCTCGGGGCAATTTTTTATATCTTTTGTGTTTTTCCTTGTTCAGCTTGCTACTTTTCATTATCTATCTGCATAAGAGGAAACACTAATAACCACACAACATATTCAATGAAATGTCTTCTGCTAAAACTGTTAATCCATAATTTTTCATTTTAGCCTCAGGAAGATGTTCTGGGCAAGGGAAGAAAGTAACCAAGTACTTTGCCAAAATATTACAAGAATGTTTTCTAGGTCACATACTAATATTTTCTTCTGAAATGTTTTGAGCAGGACACCCACAGTACCATTATCTTCCTTGCTTTACAATTACTGCCCATTAATTTCTGTCTAAAAATAGTTAACTGCTTTTCTAATTAAAGTCCAACGTCTACATTCTTCCAGACAAAAACATGGTCAGGCCTATTATAGTAATACTCCAGTCCCTGGTACCAACTTCTGTCTTGGTCTGATTTCTATTGTGGTACAGAGACACCATGACCATGGCAACTCTTATAAAGAGAAATATTTAATTGGGCATGGTTTACATTTCAGAAGTTTAGTCCATTTTCATCATGAAGGGAGGCATGGTAGCATACAGGCAGACATGGTGCTGGAGAGGTAGCTGAGAGTTTGAATCTCTAGACAGAAGAAAGAGAATGTGAACCACTGGCCTGGCTCGAGCATCTTAGACCTCAAAGCCCACCAGAATGACGTACCTCCTACCAAAAACTCACATCTACTCCAGCAAGGTCATACCTTCCAATAGTTACTCTCACTGTGAGCCTATGGGAGCCATTTTCTTTCCAACTACTATAACTGGCCTTAGAATTAGGTAGATTCATAAATAAAAATTCCCCTTACAAGGGATGGAAACACAGAGAGTGGAACAAGATTTACCTTTAGTAGTTTGAACGCTTCGTATGGCCTTGCATAGCAGGGATAGTTTCTGTTTCTTTGTGTCTATGTCTGTGTGCATCTGTATGGGCACGCAGATGCCACAGTGAGCCTGTCTAGGTGAGGGGGCAGTTTGCAGGAACCAGTGTTCTTCCCGCTGTGAGTTCTGGTGATAGAACTGAGGTCCTCAAGTTTGGTGGCAGGCAACTTTACCTCTGAGCCATTTTCAGCTGCTCATACTCATGAAGTCTTGCTCTTTTTTCCTGCCTCCCTAGAAACTATAAACAGATGAATTGCTCTCTGTACTGTTGCCAGATGCACAGCTGATGATGTGGAAAACTTCTTTTTTTTTCTTTGTTTAGTAAGCATGTTCTGAGATCACAGCAATTTTATCATAAACTTACTCTAATTTTTCTAAGTTTAACATAATATTCACCCATACGTGTTAACACACATGCACATATTCACACATACATATACACATACATACATGCATTATGCACACACAGATACACACATACACATTCATGCACTCTTATGCATACATACTCACACACATGTACACAGATACTCACAAATATTCACATATACTCACCCAAACATTTTAACACATTCACACACCCCTACACACACTCAGACCCATCCTCACACAGATTCACACACAGACACACACACACACACACACACACACACACACACACACCTGTATACACACTATATACACATGTACATCCAGACTCATGTACCTATAAATACACACACATTCTTGACTCTTGGAGTAATAAACTTAGTTCATGTTATGTAATGATGAATTAATTTTTGTCTCCAATGAAAAGCATAATAACTATAACAGGTAATACTTATCTTCTTCATTGACCAATGCTTTACTAGACTTTGGTTTTTATTTGACATACAGAGCCTTTATTTCTCGTGTGTATGAGAGGTTGTATGTGTGTGTGTGTGTGTGTGTGTGCGCACATACACATATGTGATGTGTATGTTTACGAGAGGATATGTTTATATGCATTACCTCAGCTTTTCTCCCACCAAACTCACCCCTAGACTATTAATTCTTCACCTTCTCACCCTCACACCCTCCCTATCTCCTATTGGACTGTCTCCTAAAATTGCGGGTAAAATGCTGACCCAGAACCTTTGTTCCGTCTTTGAACCATCAGAGCTCAGCCACAGTACCTGTAGTCACTTCTCTCTTCTGAAGAATTCCTGTTCTTTGACTCAGTTGGCATCACGCACTTCCATGTTCCATGACCATCAGTAGCATCTGTGCCCCACTTCTAACCTTCAGGGTTTCTCTGTATAGCCATGGTTGTTCTGGAGCTGGCTCTGTAGACCAGGCTTGCCTCCAATTCAGAGATGCTCTGTTTCCTCAGTGCTAGGATTAGAGGTGTGCACCACCTGGCTTGTATTTCTTCTTTATCTGTCCATTTGCAGTTGTTTCCTGCGATGCTTTCATAGCCCTGACTATGTGATTCAGGTAGGTATTATTACCTGTCTTTTATAGAGGAAGATTAAGGACAAAGAAGTTAAACTGCTTATGGAGTGTAAAACACAGCGTGCAGAGCCTGGGTCTGAGGATAGTGCATATGGTGACACCAGCTCTTACTCTTGCTTTACTCCTTCCTGAAGCATGAAGCTGACAAGTGGGAGCGGGTGAGGATCAGGAGGGAGAATAGGAGTTCTGATCTCAACGATATACCTTCCTGTTTCTATCTCTTCCACCTCTTCCCCACCCATTCTACGTCAGCCTGTGCCTCTCTCTGCATTCCTTTTCCCCAGCCTTATCCCATCTCTAAACATACACTTCCACCCAGTTTCTATTTTTCATCCAGATTCTTGATCTCCTTGTGTTCTCTGGGTAATTTAGCCTGTTTTACTTAATTATCTGCTGTGTTTACTGGGTGTGGTAATCATACACAAATCTCTATTTTGAGTCCAAAACTCTCTCCTGAGCATTCAAATCTCTTTGCAGCAATTCCCTAGATGTGAACCTCCATGAGCTTCCCAAATTTAGTTCTCTAAAATTATAGTCATTTGCCCCTGATTATCATATCCTCTTGTATTTCAGTTTTAGTAGATTCCTGTACTGTTAGCCTTATGATCCCAGACCTACTGTCAGGTCATCTCAGTCCATTCTTCCCTATTGTTGTTTGTTATGTTATGTTATGTTATGTTATGTTATGTTATGTTATGTTATGTTATGTTATGTTATGTTATGTTATGTTATG
>NW_026596240.1:7282079-7349337 GCF_907164565.1 Psammomys obesus | reverse complement strand
TGTTATGTTATGTTATGTTATGTTATGTTATGTTATGTTATGTTATGCTATGCTATGTCATGTCATGTCATGTCATGTTGTTATGTGAGTTAGAGCTTGCATAAATTGGTGCGTGCCACATGTATGCAGAAACATTCTGAGACCAGAAGAGGACATTGTCTTAGCAGGAACTGGAATTAACAGGTATTTGTGTTTAGCCATGTGTGTGCTGGCATCAGAACCCTGTTCATCTGCAGGGGCAGCACAGCACCTTAAGTTATGGTATTTCCCCATCCCCTCTTCCATGTCTTCAGAATCACACAGTATCTTAACTTAGACTTTGATTGTACCCTGAATTCCTAAAAATCCTTGACTGGCTTTATTACTTGAACTTTAGTCTACCTTGTAGACAGTCTTTAGCTTAACATAAAATGTAGCTTTGTTTGTGAGTGCACGCATGTGTGCTTGGGCATGTGTGCATGTGTGTGTGTCTGTGTGCACATGCAGAGAAATCAGAAGAGGGCTCTGGATACCTTAGTGCCTGACTAATACAAGTACTTGGGAGCTGTATAGTCTGCCTAGTGGAAACTAAACTCTGGTCCTTTGGAAGAACATCAAATATTCTTAACTCCTCAGCTATCTCTTTCCAAAGATTGACTTAATGATTTTTAAAAGTTTACAGTGATAGGAAATTGATTTTCATTCTGTAGAAACTCTGTTTCGAAGTTTGGACTTTTACCTGCTCCCACAATGTCATGTGTAATACAATCCTTCCTTGTGATGTCTGGCAGTGGCATCTGCTTCTGGTCTCCATGCAGTTATAGGATTTGTGTTTTGTGTTTTGTTGTGTTGCTAAGCTCTGATGTTGGGAGTGTAAGGGTGTTTTATTTGAGTTATCATAGATTAAATAGGATGTAACCTCATCCTGAGGGAAAGAGAAGCTCTATGTTTGAAATGATCTTATTAGACTATTAATCTGATCAAAGATTGCTTTGTTTGAGCAGCCCATCGGCTGTTCAGTTTCCAAGTGTGCTCCCTAGTAAAGGGAACAGGAAATATCTCTGACATGAACTCGGTGACTGACTCTTTGATCATATCTGTTCTTTGCAGATTTTTTGAGTTCTGCTTTTCTTTTATAATACATGGTATTCCTCATCACTCAACACCAAACTCTTTTCGCAGCCTCAACTTTTACTAGGACCCATCATATCCACTTAGGGGTATCAGTTAGAAGTGAAGGAGGTCCTCCCCTATCATGAGACTCTTACTCTTATTGGTGCTCTTGCTAGCCCAAGAGCACCAGTACCCTGATTTTTCTAATGCACTTCTCTGTAATGCCTGCATGCTCCTCTTCCCTCACTCCATGTGAGACTTTATTCCTTCTTCCAGACATAACATGACTGTTAATCTTTATTTACTCTCAGTTATTTTTCATTTTATTATTGGTAAGGGTCACACCAGATAACTAACAGAATCATGCAGAGGCTATGTACATACCTATATCTTGCTCATATAGGTCAACAGATAGAAATTAAGTATTTAGTGAATATTTGCGTGAATTTTAGAGCCAAGTGCTTCCAAAACCTGAATGTGAGCGTTTGTGTTGAGCTCAGAGTAAAGGCTAGAGAATACTGCTATAAAGGAAGAAAGAAGTTGGCAAAATGATGTGATGTATACATTTGATATGAAAAAGGAAGAAAGCAAGAAGAGGTTGATGCTTTGTATAGAAGCACACTAGAAAGTTACTTCAGGAAAAAAAAAAAAAAAGAAAGATCACACTCTTCTGACTGGTGTACTTAGGTTTTGATGCAGAAGCAACCGAAATAATAGGGTGACCCATAGTGACCCTGAGAAAGCAATCCCTGAGCAGCAGAAGTCACCAGAAATAATAGAACATTTTGCTTGGAGAGGGTTTGCACTTTCCAGTTACCAAATGATGATTCAAAGCTCCTGTTTCTTTCTAAACCTCACCTGCATAGTGCACTAAGCTCGAAATGAATCCTCTGAGATGTGCTCTTGTATGGAAAGCTGTTGACAACAGCTAGGATCCTGAGCATAAGGTCCTACTCTTCCCTAGGTATGTCTTTCAGAAACTAAATGCCAAAGAGATGGATGGGGAAAATGGTCTAGGTGGAAACTGAAGAAATGTAAGTCCAGCAATGTGATATATTCCACAGCTTATTATTAGTAAAGTGAGACTGAACATCCTTGTTTTCCACTGGGCTGCAGAGACTATTATCCTAAGGTTGCTTCTGTTGTATCTTTTAGTTATGAAAAATATTAAAGAATCATGAAGAAATTTGTGCTTATGTGTCTAATTTTTGTGCATAAAGAACTTGAGCCCCTCTGTTTTGTTTAGTCTTATAGACATTAGTTGCCCATATGAGAGGCTTGTAGATCTGGGACTTACTGTTCTGAAAGAACTTTCCATCATCTTGATAGTTTATCCATGCTTAATGCTAAATATTATTCTTTTGTCTGGACATACATGCTTATTGATTCACTCAATAAATGAAGGATACGTTGTTGACATTCAGGTTTCTAAATTTATGAGTGCACTAGGAATAATGTTCTTTGCAGATTTTTAATGTGATCAGACAATTTGAATTCTTCTAGGTAAATGCCAAGGATTGTGGCTACTGGTTCAGTATGAGTGTGTATTTTAATATGTTTCATTTTGTAAGAAATAATTGTGAGAAACAAAGATCTTCATTTCAGAATGAGCACACTGAAGACTAAGAGTATCTCAGCCTAATGGTAGGTATGCTGATTGCATGGAGAGAGTGGTCTTTTCCTCTATTTCCTTATCAGCTGACACATCAGAAGCTTAGAATCTGAAAGACTGGTTCTTATCTTTCCTACACTAGCTTCTACTTGTCTTTTTTATCAACAAAGGCTGTGTGCTCACTTCTATCTTTCACCTTCCTCTGCTGATTGAGCTTATCAGATGCATGGTCTTGCAGGCAAGTTTGGCTATTAATAACTTTCTACTCCAAACTTTGGGGCTGAAGCAGGTGTCTTAGCAGGCTGTCGGCAGGGATCCAGTGTTTCCTTTTCTTACATATGTGGACTTAATCTGGATCATGACACCTTTGTAAATAGATTTTATTTCTTCTACTGTCAAGCTGGCTTTCTAAAGAGTCTCATCATTTTTCATTCCAACCATTACTGAAAGCAGAAATGTTTTCCCACATCCTCCTCCACATTTGTGTTGTTTTATAATTTGATCTCCTTAATCAGTGTGAATCACTATATTATTTTAATTTTCAGGCTAGTGTAGAATCTTTCTGTGCGGTCACTCACCGTCCATACTTTCTGAAGTTCTTCAGCCTGTTTTCCCATCAGACTATTAATCTATTCATTTTTGACTATTAAAAATTCTTTGCATGGTTTAGATAACAGTTCTTTATCAGATATGTCTTCCCTGAGTATTTTTCCCGATCTGTGTCTATTTCCTCTCAGTGTTTTTCACAGAGCAGAAGTTTGTTGTTTAGTCCAGCTTCCCGATCCTCTCTTCAAGATGTATGCCTTGTTTTATCTGAAATCCTACTTCTGTGCTCAAGCTCATCCATATTCTGTCCAGTGTCACCCTCTTGGAGATTTATAGTTTTACATTATATTTAGGTCTATAGTGTAAGACTTAGTGAGCTGTAGGTTTAGCTAAATGTTGAAGGTGTAAATTCTGTATTTTGATATTTTTTAACATATAGCTGCCTAATTATCCAGCACCATTTGTAGAAAAGACAATCTTTACTCATTTTTCTTTTGTGCCTTTGTCAGTGATTATTTTATTCATGTATGGATTGTTTCTAGGCTGTCTATTTTTTATATATGATTTTGTTATTTGATTAGTATCATTCTGCCTTGATTGCCATAGCTTCATAGTTACTCTTGAAGCCAGAGACTATCAGTATTTCTACTTCATCCTTTTCAATATTGAGTTAACCATTCTCAGTATGAAAAAATTTAAAATTCTGCATTATAGTTAGGCAAAATAAACCTATAAATATAAAGGATATAAACAAATATTGCTAAATATTTACTCTACTATTCTATGTATATTATGCTACTGAAAATAAAAACAGATATACCCCTAGGCATTTTTATGAATTAGTTATGCACAGAACTAAATTTCATTTTAAAATTATATTACTAAAATTTCCCTATTAATTTATTATGATAGTGTTAATCTGTTTGGTAGTAAGAGTATTGGGGAACCATGCATGAATAAAATTATATACTCAAGCTCCTTAAGTAAAACTAAAGAAACAAATTACTAATTTAATAAGTGGGAATGGGACATGTAATTGGATTTTTGGGACACAGGAAATAAAAAAAATGGAGAAAATTCTGAAAAGGGGAGAAATTTTATAGAAAATATTTGTAAAAAATTATTTGCAGAAACTACATTTCATGATGAGAAAGGAAAGTTCCCCTTGCCAATTTCACTTCTACTTCCTTAAGCAGTACACATCCAACTAACCAGGGCTTACAGGCATATCAGCCAAATCCTAGCATGTCTTACAAGAAGAAACTTTAACCCGATGATGACTAGTTTAGTTGTCAACTTGAGGCAACATGAATCATCTGAGAGGAGAGTTCCAGTGAGCAATTGTCCAAGTGGATCTGTAGAAGAGTGTCTTGATTTTTCTGACTAAGGTGGGGAGATCTATCGTCTGTGGGTAGCATCATTTCTTAAGCAGGAGACTTGGAATGTGTAAAAGAGGAAAGTTCTAGTTGAGCATGCATGTAATAATGTATTGCTCCTTAGTTAATTACGTACAGTTCTCCACATTTTAGAGAAAGTTTTAGTCAAGAGGCAATGAGCTCCTCATACCTGGTAATTAACAGTATGTTTGTAAAAGTTATAAACAGTGTATTCGTGCAATAGGTGATTGTTTGCCCAAACATACAGAACTATAAATGAACAAATTAAACTTGAATAGTGTTGAAATAAAGGTAAAGTACAATTATAAGCCATTTAAGGCTTTCAATTAAGACAGAATAATATATATTTATGTATACATATATATATTAATTTGGCTCTATTAATTTGGCTGCTGTCACAGAATGCCATAAATTATATAGTTTCACCAACACAGAATGATTTCAATCAGGCCTGAAAGGTGGAAAATCCAAAACTAAGACATTAGAGGATTCGTTATCTGGCAAGGACACTTCCCGACATACTAATGTGCATTTGCTCATTGTGTCTGCTTGGGAGAGATGAGAGAAATAGTAAAGACAGGTTGATTTCTTTGAGTTTTGTTTTCATAAGGCATT
Organism: Psammomys obesus; assembly: GCF_907164565.1. Lineage (NCBI taxonomy): Eukaryota > Metazoa > Chordata > Mammalia > Rodentia > Muridae > Psammomys > Psammomys obesus. The sequence goes on along the minus strand of NW_026596240.1, from coordinate 7,344,075 downwards.
TAATCGCATTCCTGAGGGCTGTAATGTATGACAGTTAATGGTCCTGCCTCACACTGGAATTAGAATTGTTAAAGAGATACTTTCGGTCTGTTCAGTGTGTATGAACACCTGTGTACAAACGTGTGTAACACTACAATGTGAAGATAAGGATACAGTAGTTCACATGGCATATACAAATGTGAGTTTATAAACTGTCATTTGAAGGATCTTGCCAAAAAATTAAACTGACTTTCAAAATTTTATTTAGATATTTATTTATTACAATGTATTCATTTTGTATCCCCACTGCAGTCCCCTCCCTTGTCTCCTTCCATTCCCACACCTGCGCTCCTTCTTCTCCCCTTATGCCCTTTTCCTAGTCCCGTGATAAGGGAGGACCTCGTTCACTTCTAACTGATACTAGCTTATCAGGTCTCATCAAGGCTGGCTGCATCATCTTCCTCTGTGGCCTGGCAAGCTGCACCCCCAGGGGGATATGATCAAAGAGTCAGTCACTGAGTTCATGTCAGAGATAGTACCTGTTCCCTTTACTAGGGAGCACACTTAGAAACTGAGCAGCCGTTGGGCTACCTTTGAACAGGGGGTCGATGTCCTCTCCATTCATGATCCTTGACTTTTTAAAATTATTTTTATTAATTACAGTTTATTCACTTTGTATCCCCCCCGTACCTCCCTTCCTTCTCCCCTCCCAAACCTACCCTTTCCCACCCATGTCCCAGTTCACTGATAAGGGAGGTCTTCCTCCCCTTTCATATTAACTCAGTCTATCAGGCCTCATTAGGAGTGTCTGCATTGCCTTTTTCTGTGCCTAGTAAGGCGCTGCTCCCCCCTTAGGGGGAGATGATCAACGAGCAGGCCAATCAGTTCATGTCAGAGACAGTCCCTGTCCCCATTCCTATAGGTCCTTGACTTTTATCAGAAGGTGATGTACACATTTTTCTGAGAAGGTTATTAAGGCTTGGTGTCCAAAAGCAGTCCTAATATGAATACTTGACAATCACGCGACTCATAAAGGATTGTTATTTGAGTCATTGATAAGAAACAGAGGATTGTAGGATGGCCAGTGTCCAGTGATAGAAAGCAAAGTCCTCCAGGAGGGCGAGTTTGGATCATGGGTGTCTCTCACAATTTTCTGTATCCAAGCCTGGAGAGCTGGCTTACATACTGTCATCAGGAATGAAGTCCCCAAAATGTGCAATATCCCTTCACTGTTACAAAATGCAAAGAAGTTATTTATCGAGGTCCCAGATTTTCCTATTCAGAAGGATTTCTTCTAGCAAAATTTGGGCTGGATGTGGGGCAGGGGGAGACTTTATGTCCTGTTGAAAAAAACTTTCAAGTCCTCCAGTCTTTATAGAAATCAGAGTAGAGGCTCCTCAGAAAGCTAATATAGACTTGCCGTGGATTCCCACTATACCTTTCCTGCTCTCATATCTGGAGATTCCAAGTCAGTATATGGAGCATATTCCCACACATCGTGTCCACTGTCACCTTATTTACAACAATTAAGTTATTGAAACAGCCTACATACCAATCAGTGAGTGGGAAAAGAAAGTGTGATAATATGCCCATCAGGGAAAGCAGTCATAAAAAATAAACACAAAATTGTGTTATTTGGGAGAGAATGAATGGAATTTTTTATCATATTAAGAGAAATATGTCAGACATGAAAAGGTCAGCAGCATTTATTTCCTCTCACGAATGAATCTAAAGCACTGTTAAAGACATGCCAATAGAAAGGGGCTATGATGGGAGTTGATTAGGAGTGAAGAGGGTAAAAGGGAACAAATTTGACTAAATACACAATAGACACACATGATAATGTCTCTGTTAAACCTATTAAAAGGTTTACTCTTCTTGCCCAAAGTGAGACAACTATAGAGAGTAAAAGCTCATTAAATTTAGTTTAATATTTCAGACGAGAATTAACACCACGGAACGACACTCACTATCTAAAATGTTAAAAGACTGCTGTAACATAAAGTTTCTTTGAGTTCACAAATAATTAGAATCTTACAAAGTACTTGCGAAGTAAAATGTTAAAAACACTTTGAGAACAGTTGGTTAGTTTCTTAATAATTAAAAAAAAAACCTTAACTTATATCCATACAAAGACTTTAATATGTATATGTATAGCAACTTTGTTTATCACAGTCAAACAGTAGAAGGATTCTAAAATTAATCAACAGATGCATTAAATGAATAAATGCATATGCCACACCACAGGATTCTCAGAATTGAAAAGAGAATACTGCTGATACACACAGCATGGAAGACTCTCCTGACAATTATTTGGAATGAAAGAAGGTAGATAAAAATGCCTACCATTTTCTTCTATTTATATAAAGTTTCAGTAGAAGCAATTCATAATAGAAAATGCATGAGAGATTGCCTGAGAAGCAAGGATGAGAATGTGAATGAACAATGCTCCAGCAGGGAGAAACTTTTATGATTTATTCATTCTCTCTTTCTCTGTCTGCTTCTCTGTTTTCCTTTCACATACTCGAGTTTAGTTATCGCTGCCTGTATGTACATGGGTATGACCCTGAGTGGGGCATCAGGTGCCTCTTTGAGGCTATACCCTTAAGGAAAAAGAACCCTTTTCACTCTAGCAGCCATCAACATCAGCTAAGATTGCAGCCCTGGGAAGCCCTTCTGCAACTGCATTCATGCTAGAATTTTACCTGGATTGATCTTGTGCAGGTCTTGTTCATTTAACCATAGCCACTTTGACTTACTGTGTGCAATAGCCATGTCATATATAGAAGACAGCAATCCATAGTACCCTCTCCCATTCTGCAGCCCTTGCATCCTTTCTTCTTCCTCTTGCATCATGTTCTGTGTGCCTTGAGGGGGAGGTTATACACACAGACGTCCCATCAATGGCTGAGCACTGACAGGCACTTTCAGCACTAGGACAAATCATGAGTCTTCATATTTATTTTCATTTAAATAAGACACTGGCACCTAAACTTAATGATTACATAAATGCTGTCAAACTGAATCTACTATAATACTTGAGATGATACCAAACAGGATTTAAGTACTCAGAAAGGAAAAAAAAAAAGATGCTACTTTTCTCCCAAACAGTGAAATGCAGTCAGGTTTAATGCCAGAAAGGCATTCCTTTAAAAAATTAATTTAATTTATATGTTTATTTATTACAATTTATTCACTTTGTTCCCACTGCAGCCCTCTCCCTTGTCTCCTCCCAGTCCCACCCACTCCCCCTCTTCTCCCACTACGCCCTTTCCCTAGTACCCTGATATGGGAGGTCCTCCTTCCGTACCATCTGACCCTAGCCTACCGGGTCTCATCAATGCTGTTTGTTTTGTTTTGTTTTTAATAACCATCCCTTATAAATACATGTAAGGGGCAGAAAAGATGCAGGAAGATAGGGAGAAGTGTTGTAAAATGACATCCTTTGGGCAAGACACACCATTTTTCATTAACTCGGAGCAGCTGTGGATGCCTTGTCCTGATCTATACAGGAATGGGTTAGGCATGGCCGGAGGATAAGCTCATGAGGCCCAAGCACTCATATCTGAACTGTTTCCTGTTAACAGAAAGGAGTAGTTATTGTCTTCAGTTCCATATCCACTGATAAATACACTAGACAGATTCAATCCAGTGGTCACATAGAGGTCTTGTTTAAACAAAATGTGTTACAAAATAACCTGAAAGTTGTGAATCTGGAAAAGGGACTGTTTGGGAGGAGAGAGTATTAATTAACATAGGAGGGAGATACGAAGGCATTGCTGAAGAGTTATCAGAACTAACTATATACATGTATAAACTTGTAAAGGAATGAAAATAATTAATAATAAAATAGTATATAATATCATGTCTGCATTTTTACAACATGTTTTCTGGGATTCAGACTCAGACTTTGCTGACTGAACTATCTTGCCAGCCCTGCAACATTCTTTGTAAGCAGTATTCACAGATTCTCTAATTTGGTGTGCACAATAGACCAATGTCAACTCTAGTGTTGTGCTTGCTTTAGAGATGGACAATGAGATACGGTATGGTCAGTTCCCTAAGTCAGCATGCTGACGTATGCAGAGTCTGGTGCAAATGAGAATGGGTGCTCCACAGTTGGCACTCTGAAATCGTGGACCTGTTGCTGCTCATCAGCAACTTGACATTCACACTGCTTTAATATTTATCAGACTGGGATGCTGATTTTAAATATATACTGAACTTTATAACATATATTTTACTGTGAAAGAGAGGAGCTGGTATATGCCAAATACCACTTTCAGCCTATTTTGTTTATCTTTTACTTAGGGAACACAGAACACTAGTTACTGTAAACTTAATGAAATTATTGGATATAGCACAGAAAAATACTAAATTCATTTTAAGCAGGCAGCATTCTTTTTGAACATATTATACCAAATCATGCGGCTTTTCCTATAGATTTGGCTAAAGATAAAATGAACTGAGGTTGTGAATAAAATGAACAATTAAACAATTGCTGTACTGATGCTGCATGTACAGCATTAATGAGCAACCTCAACATTAAAGGCGGTGTGTCCTCTACTCTTTTTTGTTAAAACTTAAATTCATTCAAAGGCCCTGAGGTATAGCCAGAAGAGACAAAGAAGGATATTATGTATTTGTACCTGTTTTGGGTTTGCAGGAGCTGTGTTGGTTTGGTTTTGGGTGTGATTTATTTCAAAATTCCTATTTTTGAGAATTTACTTCACATCTATAATTTCAGGAAGCATATTTCCAATACTGTAATATACATCCCTATTAAGATAACACAAATATGGTACATTTCTTAACAAAACACCATTGTTTTTAGTCTCTAAACATTGCCTCAGAACAAAAAAATCTGGGCACAGGGGTCTTTTCTGAGACTGATACTCCAACCAAGGACCATTCATGGAGAAAACCTAGAACCCCTGCTCAGATATAGCCCATGGCAGCTCAGTGTCCAAGTGGGTTCTACTGTAATAGGAATAGGGACTGTCTCTGACATGAACTCAGTGGCTAGCTCTTTGATCACCTTCTTCTGATGGGGGAGCAGCCTTACCAGGCCACAGAGAAAGACAATACAGCCAGTCCTGATGAGACCTGATAGGCTAAGGTCAGAGGGAAGGGGAAGAGGGCCTCCCCTATCAGTCTGTCCTCTATTTCATGTGTTACAACATTTTTGCTTACAGTGAAAGGAGAAAGAACATAGTGTCAGAAAATCAGAAAATAGCTGTGACTCTCAAAACAAATTTTGCTTGTTTTATTATTTGATACAAATATTGAGAAAACATTTTCATTGCCCTATACATTTTTTTATTATTTCAAAATACCATTAAAGTCTTATTTATGAAGATATAACTTTTGCTTCAATATTTGTAGGTGCCCCCCGCCCGCCCCAGGAAGTAAATAGTTATAGCCAGGTGAATTCTGAATGGTACTCAACTTTGGGTATTAGGAAAATGAATAAGTGCTAGAAAAATAAAGAATAGTTCAAAATGTCAGTATAGGTTTAGAAGAAGGTATGCAAATTTTTAAAGTTGGTGAAAACTACAGTGTCTGAAATTCAGAAAAGTGAATAGTATCCATGATCTAACATCTTGGTAGCAGCACTTTCTACTGAATGTATGTGCATATGTGTGTGAGAGATGAGGGAAGAAGAGGGAGAGAAGGCATGCGTGTGCCACATTTGTCCATGAAAATCAGAGAAGACTCTTGGGTGTAGGTCCTCTCCTTCCACCTTGTTTAGAAATGTCTCTTCCTGGTACTGCGGGGTAGTCCAGGCTGGCTGGCACAAGACATTCCAGGGCTTCTCTTCTCTCTGCTTTCCATCTCATCACAGGAGCGTAGATTACAGATGCATGCCGCTGTGTCTGAATGTATGTATGTTCTGGTATCCAAGCTCAGAACTTGATGCTTTTACAGTCAATACTAAACGCTTTACTGCTTTCACCATTCCCTTGCCATCTAATTTCTTTTTCACAAATCCTGCAATCACTTGTTTATATTATTTTTTAATATTTTCTCTAGGAAGACAATAGAATGATGATTTGCATTCCAGTCTTTCCTCTGGCATGGTTGACTAGGAATTGTACATGATATCTGTGCACATAACCATTGTTTAGAGAAAGATCTTTCTGAATGGTATTGTCAATAATGTCTGTAAAATTTTTAAAGTTCCTTTCAAATTTAAGCAAAACTCTTAATTTATTTTCAAATGTGAACTGTTAAATTTAGGAGAATTTCAATTTGTTCTTGGACAGTGACTGCTCCTACACATCCCAAATCTATGTCACACATCAACCAATTGTGTCAATCAGATACCAAATGTTGTATTTTCCACGATATTTGTTGATGCTAATGTTCTGCACAAAATCATGATGAAATTTAATGTTTTCTTTATGCTATTCATATAACTCAGTTCTCTTTTTTATTAGATTACTGAGTAATCAAAGTGCTTACTAAAAACAGTTATTAATGCAGCTTTTGTGTGATTGTAAACAAATTTTGTATAATTCATTTCTAAATGTCAGAGTGATTTTTCTCCTCCTGATTTCATTATTCATAGTTATCATGTTCCATAACTATTAATTTTTCTTCTAGAGTTTCTTTGAGTTTTAGGTATTATTAACAGAGTTTGACCTTTCTTCATCAACCAATTGAGAGTTCATAATGGCTATCATTCTCTACTAGACCATTCCAGAATTTAATTTACAATGGAATGCTTGAGATTTATTATTTCATTTTTTTTCAAAGAAGTATTATAAGCTAGGATGTATGTATAGTCACATAGGCTGGTTACTGGTAGAGATTCCTCACAGGGGAATTGGACTATCGGACAGTGAACACTGTCCCAAAATACACAGCAGATTTTTTATCAGATATTTATGAACATTTCTCCAGACCATTCTCTGGCTTTAGGCACTTCAAACTTTGTCTGTGTGCATGCTTCTATAAGGCATAACCACAGCACTGTAAAACCTGTGCCTGTCACATTTTAGTCATAGCTCCAGATGAGTTCATCAAGAGGGTAGAAGAATTTCTGAAAGAAGTCTAGAAGCCATCACTATGCTATGAAGCTCTGTGAGTGAGTGAGTGAGTGTGCATGTGTGTGTTTGGGCCAATTGTTTAAAATTGGATCAATGGTTTGTACAGATAAAAATATGCCATGAAACCCTGTAAGCATCTCCTTAACTTAACTTCTTGCACGGAGTCACTTTGGCCTTGCCATGATCTGACGTACAATGGTGTGTGACGGTAAAGAGAGCAGATGGGAAATGAATATGTCTCCCTGTGCTTGCATCAGTGCTGTACAACAGAATTGGGGGTTAAGAAGTTTTGTGTTTTATGTCTTGAAAAAAAATTATCCTCCTCTTCACAGAGCGGAAACGGTGACTTGTGCTCTACTGTTCCTAAGAATTGTATGACATCCATAGGGGAATAGCTTAGCCTTCATGGCACCTCCATCAAAAGCACGTGGCTGCATGCTAACCTGCAGTCCCAGCATAGAGGAGGATCACTGGGGATCACTGGATGTTACTCTATCTCCAGGTTCGGTGCAAGATGTTGTCTCAAGGGAACACAAAAGCCTAGAGCATCAATTGTCCTTTCCTATCTTTCATATGGGCATGGTACATGCACTCTCACTTAACCAAAATATATCACACACACAAATAAACAAATACTTACATAAATTCAGTGGAACAGAACTCTATTACCCGAATTCTAAATGTGTTTTTGATGTCTTGTTATAATAACAAAAAGAAAGGGGAGAAAATAAAACAACACAAACAACAATAGGAACAACACCCATAACAACAGAACTTCCTGGCCTGTGTAGTGAGGGTCCTTGATCCCCAAATGACTATGCGTGTGACTGAATGAACAGTCTCCATGGGAGAGACTATCAGAACACAATATCAGCAGTGACTGATCGTGCATGTAATGTTGAACGGGCCACTCTTGCGCATTCAGTCTTCAGTGTTTGAGGTCCTCACAGTGAGCAATGCCACTTTTAACATTTACAGTTAAATTAGAACAGTAAGTGAAAAACAAGAAACACAATTAAGATAGAAGCTTCTGTTGCAAAAGCATCATGCTGTTTCTTTTCTATCATCTAAATGTTGTCTCTCCTCCTCCTTCTCTTGCTCCTCATCTGACTCTTCCTCCTCATTCTTGTTCTCCTTTCTATTTTCATGTCATTGCTGTTTTAATGCCAGCTTTTCCCCTTCATTTGCTTTTCTTCGTAAAGAGCATATTTTGGTCTTGCTGTGGTTATTTCTGAAAGGGCTTTGTGTTCAGTCCTGCTCTTGAGTGAGATTTATTCTACTAATAGAATTCTGAGCGGAAGGTTACTCCTGCCTGTGATCGGTAGCTGTGGCACCTTGCCTTTGTGGTTTTTAGTTCCCTCCTTCTCCCGGTAACAGTGATCATTAGCCTTTTATTTTCTATAGTGTTGCATTCCCAGCATCCTCTGCCTCACAGAGAAAATATTTTCACTTATTCCATCCTTTATAAATTGAGTAAATTTTCCAGGCACTTAAGCCTTCAGGAAGTATCTTACTGGTGATTTTGGGTAGGAGCATCCACTGGGTATCTGTTAGAGCCACTCAATTTCAACTGAGTTTCTTAGTTTTTAACATTTGATGATTTGCTGCTGTTTCTAGGATCTGTTTTGTCCCCTGTGTATGTTCAATTTATTACCTTTCCAGTTTGTTGCTTATCCAGTCTGCCTTGTTAATAAAGACGCTTTTGATTTTGCGATTTTTTTTTGGCTCTGTTTAATATACAGTTGTATTTGTCTCATATTGTTTTTGTTTAGTGAACATCATTACTAACTTTGAATTACTGAGGATTTTAAACATACTATATACAAATTTGGATCTGTGTATACATAAGAAAAATTCAGGAAAATATTCTAGTGCTGTATTATTACTAAGGAGAAGCCTGGAGAAGAACAGAATGGACCTGGATCTCATGAATATGTCAAGATCCTCCCTCTCACCTCCTCTTCATTTCAGAAAATTGCATTTTTTATTCATGAAAATATACCTGTCGCAAATCCTTTTTGACATCATATGAATGAAAGCTGTGTTAAAAGTATTATATAATGAGGATGAAGTCAGAAAAAGAATTTATTTTTCAAAAAGGAGAACATTTTCAATCAGGCTCCAGGAAACAAAATCCTCTGCTTATCTATTTGATCAAAGCTGGGTCCTACAATAGACCTGATACCTAAATCAGTAGAAAGTAGTGTCTTAACTGGGTCTTAAGCATTGAGCCAAGGCCAGATTTTCATGGACACTGACGCATGCTGAATAGTGTTATGTCCACTGGGAAGCAATCAAGAAGGCCTATAGTATTCTCATTTAAAATTATTTTTCAGAACTCCCTATTTTGAGTCTCTTTCAATATGAGATTTTCCCATCATTATCTGAGTTTTTTTTAATTTTAATTTTTATATGAATTACAATTTATTCACTTTGTATCCCAGCTGTAGCCCCCTCCCTCATCTCCTCCCAACCCCACCTGTCCTCCCTCTTCTCCACCCATGCCCCTCCTCATGATAGGGGAGGTCTTCCTCTCCTTCCATCTGACCCTAGCCTATCAGGTCTCATCAGGACTGGCTGCATTGTCTTCCTCTGTGGCCTGGCAAGGCTGTTCCCCCCTCAAGGGGAGGTCAAACAGCTAGCCACTGAGTTCATGTCAGAGACAGTTCCTGTTCCCCTTACTAGGAAATCTACTTGGACACTGAACTGCCATGGGCTATATCTGAGCAGGGGTTCTAGGTTTTCTCCATGAATGGTCCTTGGTTGGAGTATCAGTCTCAGAAAAGACCCCTGTGCCCAGATTTTTTAGTTCTGTTGCTCTCTTTGCAGAGCTCTAGTCTCCTCCAAGTCTTTCTCTCTCTCCCTAATTTTATAAGATTCTCTGCACTCTGATCAAAGTTTGGTCATGAGTCTCAGCATCTGCTTTGATACCCTGCTGGGTAGAGTCTTTCAGAGACCCTCTATGGTCGGCTCCTGTCCTGTGTGCTGTTTTGTCACTCTTTCATTGTCTGTCCCATTTGCCTTTCTGTGTGAGGATTGATCATCTTACCCTGGGCCCTCCTTCTTGCTTATCTTCTTTAGGTGAGCAGATTTTAGCATGTTTATCCTAAATTGTATGCCTAATATCCACTTACAAGTGAGTATATACCATCTGTATATACTCTTCTGCTTCTGGGCTACCTCATTTGGGATGTAAATTTGTCATATTTCTTGACTGTGCCCTATTTCTTTCTCTTTAAGTCACTCCAGTTTCGATAGCAATCATAGAGTCATTTCTCTTTTACCGTTTGTTTGTACGTAACTTCCACCTTGGGGTAATTTTGAGGCAACAGAATTTAATTGCAGGAGCTGATGAGCTACTCTAGAGGTTAGGAGCACTTATTTGCCATTGTAGAAACCTTGGGTTCAGTTCCCAGAACTGAACAACCATCTGTAACTCCAATTCCAGGGGATCATACACAGTCTTCTGGCCTCTGAGGGCACTGCATGCTCAAGGTGCACATATCTACACATAGGAAAACACTTACAAAAATTAAGAAAAGGAACTAAGAATGCAATGCCTTTGTTACTGCACTTACTTTACTATTGCTCTAACTTCTGAGCACCAGCCTCTTAAGCTCTTGAAGTATTGTACACTCTTAGCAGTCCTGTCACTGTTCTAGTTTGTAGCACCTGAGGGGCACCTCACTTCTCATTCTTGTTTTCCATCCACAAGCCTTACAGTCTCCTGTCCAGATTTTCATCTTAATCATGGAATCCTTAAACACTGCCCTGATGATAGAGAAGACTCTCAGGGGCTCTCTTTGTGGTTGGAGGAGAGGGCTATGCGTGAGAAGATGGATAGTGGTGCCTGTTAGAGAGCTGGCTACCATACATGGTCTGCCTTGAGGAGACTATTCTTGTAGGATTCCAGTGCTGGGAGGGATGTGAAAAGAAAGACTCTGTGGTGTTTGGGTTCTACACAGAAGATGGTAAGTGAGTGACAACTCCTGCATCTGATGCTCACAGCACAGTAGCTCTGTCAGAAGGACTTGTTTCTCCCTGTTTGACATATGCCCAAGGAACAGACTGTTTATTCCTGACTGCACTAGGCCCTGCTGACATTATTTATTGCAGATTTCTAGTTTTATTCCTCTCCTGATTTTCAAATTGTGATTTTTCACACTATACCTCAAGTTGTTTTGACAGACGATTTGAATCTCAAGATTTTGAAATACCCTACTTGAAGCTCGTTAATAGGGCCAGTGAATGGCTGTCATTAAGAAGGTGTTGGAATATAGCATCATATTTCAATAGGTGTGGCATGCAAAGTACCCCTTCTGCCATAGCTGCTCTGCTACATTAAACAGTTCAGACAGTCTGCGCCTCTCATGATCTTATTCACTTAAACCTGGACATATCTCATGCCAGAGCCTGGAAATTTACTCAGTGATTTTATAAAAATGAAACACAAGTATTTTCTCCATTGCAGATAAGAGGTCTACAAAGAAAAGTACTAAAGCTTTTCTTTATTGTTAATGACTCACTTGCCATTCAGACTTTAATGCTTTTCTGGCATTTAACTGATGACAATCTGTATCCCATAATGTGAATGAGATTCTGTACTTTGTAATTTGTTATTTACTCATTAAAAAACAAATACTCTCTATGTGGTGTGCTTTGAGCTGACTCTCTTACAGACCTTGATCCTGTAGTTAAGTAGAAAGATGTTTGTAGCCAAGAGTTTCAGAAAATATATTCCTGTTACATGTGACCTGCTCTTCTCTAATAACTTATTCTCATCCTACACAGCTTCCCTCCTCTCTGTATAATTCTTTCAAATTCCTAATCTTGACCCCCTCCAGGTACTCAGGATACTGAGATCCTTGGCTCTTGCCCTTTAGAATTCTTTTGCCCTCTGAAGTATTCCTGTCCTGATAACTTTTTATATGGAAAACTCATATTTCAAGACAGTAGTGGTATCACTTTATGTATACCATAACTCTTCTTTTTGGGTTGTTCACCTTCAAGGAAGACACAGTGGAATAAACAACTAAAAGTCTTGCAGAGGTTCAGGTCTTCAGTTTGAACGTCTGTGTTAGCCACCTACCATTCACATGGAAGCAGGACCAGGGCATCAGGTCGAAATCTAGGCTGGCACCTAATCCTCACACAGATTTTTTTCAAGTATGAATAGAAAATAGACTGATCTTGTATAGCAAGGAGCAGTAGATCAGCTACGTATGAACAGTGACCAGTTCTGCAGAAGCCCATCTACAAGCCCTTTCCCTGGAGCGTCTATGTGTTGAGTTTTTGAGCTTGTAATCCCTCTCTGCTGTGACCTTCTTACACAGAGGAATCACAGCATCCTCTGCAGGATAATGACTATGCTTCAGAAAAGTATAGTAGCATCTCATTTTTACAAACACTGTTATAATCTATTATCTAATTCTGTCTTAAGAGTGTAATGTCAAAAGATTAAGAAAAAGGAGATGAATGATCAAGGAGGGGCAGGAGTGGAGAGGGAGATGAAGGCAGTCTAAAGCTGCTTGATGACAGACAGCATGGCCTCAGCTGAACTCTGTCTGCCTTTGTGGTAACCCTGACCCACTTCTTAGGCTAGGAACACAAAAGGAACATGAGACCACAGACACAAATCTTTTGACTGTGTGTTCAGAAATTTATCACCTGTGTGCTGGATCTCCTGGAGCTAGAGTTCTAGATGACTGAGCTGCCCAACATAGGTTTAGGGAAGTACACTCTGGTTCTCTGAAAGAGCATTCTCAAACACCGAGCAATTTCTCCAGTTCCAGTTCCTCCTCCCCCCTCCTCCTCCTCTCTCTCTCTCTTTCTCTTTCTCTCTCTCTCTTGTTTGGGTGTTTTGCTTACATGTGTATCTGTGTGACACATGCATTCCTGTTACCCTTGGAGGACAGAGAGGTCACTGGATTCCCTGGAAATGGAGGTGTAGAATATTTTGAGCCACCATGTGAGTTTGGGGAACTGAACTAGGGTCTTCTGTATGCACATCCAGAGTTAACTTCTGAGTCTTCTCTCTATTCCCTCTACTCTCAGTTTAGTCAAGAGAAGACATTATAGTGATCTCAAACCAAGGGCATACTACAACCTTCAGTAGCACCTTTTAACTCTGTCAAGGTCATCCAAAACAAGGGCGTAGTGAGATGCTCACATGTTCAACCTGCCTTAAGAGAAGCGGACAGTAAATATAATGTGATACTTTGGACTTTATTACTGAACAGGAAATTAGACTAAAGCAAAGGAATCTGAAGTATGTGCTTTAAAGCTGTTTTACATTCTCAGTTTATTTGTTTTGAGTGTTTGCCTGCTTGTGTATCTGTGTACCGCCTGTATGCAATACCTGTGGAGGCCAGAAGAGGGTGTCATGTCACCTAGATCTGGAATTACAGATGTCAACTTTTTTTTTTTTATTCCACCCTTAGTGGATAAAGCAACAGCAGTGGAATGATAGTGTGTAAAAAGACATTATGTTGCAGGCAGTCTGTGCTCTAGTTACAGCAAGCTGAATGCCAAACAAACACCTCCACATCCAGGTTATTTCTGTGCAGGGGTTCTCAGCCTTTTTTAGGCACAGGACTATTTAGGGTGACTCATAAACAGACACTTTCTATCTCAGTTATGAGCCGTTCTGTGACCTTGGATTCCTTCCTTTCCAGCCCTCTAGATGCAGAGGCAGGATAGAGGGGTTGGGGCCCATGACTGAGATTTTCAAGGGCTAGCTCTGCACTGAGTTTTAATTTCCACAGTCGCTCACATATAAGGCCAAAAAACAATGTCTTGAATAATAAAAGAAAGTAAATTAGTGAAGAAGTGTTACCTTTCTCAGAATAGCATGTCTTTTATTTTTTTATTATTATTAACTTTTTTTTATATTAATCACAGGTTATTTACTTTGTATCCCAGCCATAACCCCCTTCCTCATTCCCTCCCAATTCCCCCTCCCTCCCTCATCTCTTCCCTGCCCCTATCAAAGTCCACTGCTAGGGAGGTCCTCCTCCCCTTCCATCTGACCCTAGCTTATCAGGTATCTTCAGGACTGGCTGCCATGTCCTCTCTGTGGCCTAGCAAGACTGTTCCTCTCAGGGGGTGGGGAAGGAAAGGAGCCAGTCATTGAGTTCATGTCAGAAATAGTTCCTGTTCCCCTTACTAGGGAAACCCACTTAGTTACTGAGCTGACATGGGCTACATCAGAGCAGGGGTTCTAGGTTATATCCATACATGGTCCTTGATTGGAGAAACTGTCTCATAGAGGACCCCCGTGCCCTGAGTGCCCTGATATATTTTGTTGTTGTGGAGCTCCTGTCCTCTCCTGATCATATTAGCTCCCCTTTTAATTGTATGATTCCCTGCACTCTGCTGAAGGTTTGGTTATGAGTCTCCACATCTGCTATGACACACTGCTAGGTAGAGTCTTTCAGAGGTCCTCTGCGGTAGGCTTCTATCCTGTTGTTTTCTCCTACTTCCTCTGTCCTTCCCAGTTGTTTTTCTAAGTGAGGATTGATCATCTTACCCTGGGTCTTCTTTCTTGTTTATCTTTTTTAGGTGTATAGATTTCATTATGTTTATCATATCTTATAGGTCTATATAAGTGAGTATATAATGTGTGTGTCTTTCTGATCCTGGGATACCTCACTCAGGATGGTCTTTTCTAGTTCCCATCATTTGCCTGAAATTTTAATGATTTCCTTGTTTTTAATTGCTGAGTAGTATTCCATTGTGTAAAGGTACCACAATTTCTGTATCTGTTCCTCCGTTGATGGACATCTGGGTTGTTTCCAGTTTCTGGATATTACAAATAAAGCTTATTTTTAATAGCTTACAAATAAAGCTACTACAAACATGGTTGAGTAAATGTCCTGGTTGTGTACTTGAGCTTCTTTTGGATACATGCCTAGGAGTGGTATATCTGGATCTTGAGGAAGCACTATTCCTAATTGTCTGAGAAAGCAACAGATTGATTCCCAAAGTGGTTGTACAAGTTTACATTCCCACCAGCCATGCAGGAGGATTTCCAATTCTCCACAACCTCTCCAGCATGTGTTGTCACTTGAGTTTTTAAGTTTTGCCATTCTGATGGGTGTAAGGTAAAATTTTACCTAAAGAGATGCTCAACATCCTTAGCCATCAGAGAGATGCAAATCATAGCATCTCTTTTAAACTGACAATGGATCCTGTAACTCATCAATAATTGACCCCGATCCATGTCTAACACAAGAGTTCAGCAAATAATTTTTCCAAATGTTCTCACTAGATTTTTTGGGGGGTGGGTGGGAAATAAGTAAATTGCATATGATACACTTTCCTGAATCATAGTCTATCATCATTTTTGTTACTGCAATGGTAAGCCTCTGCTTGATGACTTGGGGCTAATAATGGCATGTCCGCTAATATCTGGCAGGTGAATGAACCCTTTTAGCTTTTTGTATGTACTTTACATTTCTGAGGCAGGAGTACTCACTCATCTTCTAAGCACACCCACAGAAGCACGTAGCACCAAAGAACTTCAGCTGGCAGCATAGGGATCTGAAGAGTAAGCAGCATGAGTTTTCCAAAGACTTGCTGATGAGCTTATATCCCGAAATGAAATAATCCAGGAATTTGAATGAAGTTAAAACAAAATGTCATATAGGGATGGGTGCCTTTGATATATGCTTTTGAGACCAAATACCATGATGGGAAAAATTATTTGCATTCTTAGACTACAAGCACTTTATGTTAAATAACCCCTTTCTACTATCTTATACATTTTCATTAAAAATTCAGTCCAAGTTGGTATCACATGTTGATAATTGTTTTCTATTTCTATCATTTTTATATGATAAATTGAATATAGACTAGTTATGGTAGTGTGTCCTGCAAGCCTAGCACTCTGGAGACTGTGGGAGGAATATCAAATTTTGAGACCAGGAAACCACATGTCAAAGAACTTCCCCCAGTTTGTTTTTTTTTTTTTTTTTTTTTTTTTTTGCTCTTTAACATAGTAAGTGAAATGAAAACAATAGGTCACTGAACTAGTCTGTCTTTGGAATAGAATTCCAAAATTACAATTAAAACAGTTTTTTTGTTTGTTTGTTTTTGAGACAGGGCCTCACTATGTAGCCCTGGCTGTCCTGGAACTCCCTCTCTAGACCATGGTGGCCTTGAACTCTCAGAGATCTACCTGCCTGTGCCTCCCAAGCAGTGTTAGGATTAGAGGCATGAGCCACCACTATTTTTGAAAGAATTCTTAAGTTTAGCAAAAGTTCCCAGTCTTCTTTCTCCCTCTCTTTCCTTTCTTATTTTTTTGTAGGTTTTTTTTTTCCTTTTGATATTTTTTTGTACTATTTTTCAGGGGAACTCCCAAAAATGTTTTTTTCTTTTTTTCATAGCAAATGTAATAGAATCTCTGTGCAATTCTAGTTTTAAAAAAGGAAAAGATTTCTCCCTGATTTCTGGGGGAGGATCAATGGTCTTAAATGGGAACAAGAGATTGGGGGTTCAGCTGGGAATGAAAATAGCTATATTCATTAAGTAAAGCTATGCAAACAGCTGTACATTGGGATAATAAGCAGAGAAAGATATTTGAATTTCATTAGGCTTTTTTTTTTCTACAGTTAGCAAATATCTCACCTTCTAAAATTATTCCAATTGTGATTCACCCACAATAAGCATGTAATTAAAATTGAAGAATGTTTACCAGGTAAAAGAAGTTGCTGAAAGGAGCTTGGCACAGTGTTTAGAAAATGTGGAGAGAGGGGGGACTCAGGGAGATTGTACAGTTGAGAGGTGTTTCAGATACTACGATGTTGGGAGGATTTTAATCAAGTAGATGTTGCTGTCTCTATGCTTGCAAGCTAAGTCACCAACATTGGTATTATTTAATTAGCTCATTCATTATTGATTAATAATCTACTGTGACTTAGCTTCTGCACTTGAGCCTACCTGGATTATTGCTGAAGGCACTGTATTTTGTGTTGTTGGTTTATAATCTAAGAGGGGTTGTTAAAACAGCCTGAAATTTGCATGAATTTTAGTGAGAATTGTGTAGTACTGTGGATATGTGAGCTTTGGATGGAACAAAGGACTTCTAGCCCTGTAGAGGGCGTAGAGTCCTGATCTCTATTTTTCTCTTAGGAGCTGGACATGCAAAAAGTTACAGTGATGCACAAAGTCTCATCATTGGGGTAGTATGTGTGCCTCGTTGACAACATACCATGAACCGTAGGTCCAGTAGCTGTGGCTCAGAGACTTGAAAAGAAGTAAAAGGAAGAGCAAACTCAATTCGATGCAGACTGATGTATTTGGGGGAGATAATCCATGCTTATTTTGAAGATAATGTTAAAAGGTAAATTCTTTGGTGTTGCTAGATAGTAAGATAGGTAGATGGACCTTCTCAAATGACATGTGCAAGAGGAGAGAGAGCTTAAGGTAGACTGGATGGTAATATAATGGAGCCCAACAAATACTTGTGTGATTAATGTATAAGGAAAAGTGATGTAGTATTTGCAGTAATTGAGAACTGGAAAATTAGGACTCTACAAAAACAAATAAATGCATTTATTTATTTGTCATTTACATATTCATTGTGTGTGTGTGTGTGTGTGTGTGTGTGTGTGTGTGTGTGTGTGTGTTTGTGTAGGCATGAATACCATGAAATTTATGTGGTGATCTGAACATAACTTAAAATAGTTCTCTCCTTTCACCATGTGGATCCTGTGGATGAAACTCAGGTTTTCGGGCTTGAAGGCAGGTGCCTTTACCATCTGAGACATCTCTACAGCCCAAGCATTAGAATTCTTAATATATAAGATGATTTTACATCTGTGCTAATGTTTCTGTAACTGTTGATGTGCATTGGTCCTTCTGAGTTGGCTGTGAAATTGCTACAAAAAGCTTGGTAAACCAAAAATAGAATAAAGCTCTGAAAAAGATTCAGTTGTTCCAATTATTTAGATGTACATCTGTGAGCTCTGAATGGAGATCCAAGTTGGGAAATGGGTGCCCATCTGGGGTTTAATATCAGAGATATGGAGGATGTGCAGGGATGGAGGTTCCCAAGCAGTTATTAATACACATGTAGAAGAAACGTTATAGGGCAGCTAAGAGACCAGAGGCTGACTGCCCGACTGTTCTTGCTGAATCTGCAGAAAGGCAAAGTGTGTTTGGACCCCATGAATGATAGTGTTGACACCTGGCCATCAGCCAGATGACAGCACTCACATGTACTCAAAACACTGCTTGTCTTCTCTGTGGATTAATAATGAGAGTAGCTGTGTTCCAGTCTAAGCAGTTGACAGGCCAGGCTACTTAGCTGTGGAAGCACCTTACATTTCCTTTATCACACAGTCAGGTTTGTGAAGATTTCCAGGCTCCATGAATGAAACCTATGTTCTTTCAGTGTAAATGAAAAGGAGTGAGAATGTGTGTGTGTGTGTGTGTGTGTGTGTGTGTGTGTGTGTGTGTGTGTGTTTTATGAGGGACACAGGGATTTTCCCCCCCACCCCCACTGCCGCAGCTATGTGGGAGTAATGAAAAGGCAAATGTCCCACAATAGAAGCATCCTTTTTTGTCCAGAAGGTCAAGACAGGAGTAAACTCATCATGTGGAATTTTACATGAAATGGTAAGCAGCTATTGGAGGTGGCCCCATGTTTCCAGTTTTCATAGAGTGTGGTAGACCTGGGTGTAGGATGAGTGTTGAGAGAGTAGTTCTCCTCAGACAGGGCCTTCATATCTTCTAAGATTAGTTTCCAAACAAGAATGGAGTCACAACTCTCTTTCAAAAGGTTTAAAGGGTTTTTGCCATTGAAGAAGGCATGGTGCCAGAGAACCCAGTTTCTTCCAACTCTGGAAAACCATTGATTTTTTTTTTCTGTTTGTTTTTTGGTTTGTTTGTTTGTTTGTTTGTTTGTTTTCTTTGAGACAGGGTTTCTCTATGTTAGCCTTGGTTGATCTGGACTCACTTGGTAGATCAGGCTGGCCTCGAACTCACAGAGATTCTCCTGCCTCTGTCACCCCAAGTGCTGGAATTAGAGGCCTGCACCACTGTGCCTGTCTTAATGTGACTCTTAATTACCACAGCAATCCCAACAATGGCAGCCTGGTTCTATAAACCATAAAAACAAGCTATGAAAACAAGGAGTGGAGAAGCTTCCAGAGCTAAGTTTGCAAGGAACTGTGGAAGAGTAGGCCCTTGTTAATTGGTTCTCCTCACTCTCAGCACTGGTTTATGGAGTATTTGTGGGCTGATTCTCTGCTGTAAATACATTCCTCACCATGTGTGACAAATCAGGCAGAACTATAAAATGCTGGCTCACTCTTCTGGCTCTGATTATATCTTAGCAGAAGACAGTTAAATTCTTTCTTCTTAGACATGTGTTCTTCCTCCTTCATATATCCCGGCACCTCACCATTGAATCCTATGTTCTGCTGTCAGTATTAAAATAAACCTCCACTCTCTTATATTTTGACAGTTAATATTTGGTCCTTCTAATGGTTTAGAAATTTTTCATGTAAGTAATTTCTAGTTCAAGCTTTTCATCATGATTGATAGTGGGAATATTTACTGGTCACATATTGCAAAAGTGTTAACACTTCTTGTCCAAGGATCTCTATACTTACATGTATTAGAAATATATTTCATAATTAGTGTTTTTGTACTGACCTTCTGATAAATCCAGGGGTTATATAGTAGATAAAGATTAAATCATTGACTATAAGCTGTATTTCTATTTTACCTTTTCCATGATCTATTTTGACAAAGAACACTTACAATTAAAGGACCATTCATTAGTAGGTCCAATGGAAAATTCTTAGATTTGTTTCTTTCGTATTACACTGATATGCATTAACAAATTATTTTAAAATTTGTGAAATCGCTTCAGTACTCAGTTAACAATTATAAACATATATTCTTTCCAAAAAAATGTAATGAAATTGTTAAATCCACGATTTTTAAGGGGTTAGTGGCAATTCTGCTTATTTCTTTTCAAATTTTCTTCGTTATTGAAGACGGAGCTCAGGGAATTGTGCAGGGTGAGAAGTCTTGGCGCCGCTGAGCTGTATGTATCCCCAGCCCCGGCAGTTCTCATAGCAGTGGTTTACACCAGCGCTTTCTGTCCTATGGCTCTTTCCTCTTGTTTCCTAGGTGGAGATCCTTTAGAATGTTATTAGCATCTTTTTCTCCTGGCGGAATTTTTCTCCCACAGCTTTTGCACCACTTCTGGCTTCCATTTCTCTCCTGACTTCACAAGGTTATTATTAGTTTTCTTTTCCCATCCCAGTATGTTTCTTCATGAGTTTTTATCCCGGTGTCCTAGGCCACAGCTTTACCCTCTCCTTATCTTCTTTTCTAGTCTTCATAGCCGTGTGCCTTCAAGAACTTGCTTTGAGAAATATATCTCTGACTAGCCATGCTTACCGTGAATGAAATGATGAAAAGCAGCAGAACCAGTCATCTCACCTGCTGCTGAGCAGACCCATAATTTTTCTCACAATTCACTGAGAATAAAGTCTAGACCGTTGCCTGAGCTTTGTGTGACCTCTTTTGACACCTGACATTCCCAGGTCTCCAGTTCCATCCTTTCTTGTCTTTTCTTCTCTACACCGGCAACATTGCATTTCTGGCTCTTCAAAAGGAAAGTTTACTCTAAAAGCACAGTCCCACACACACTGGAGACATCTGCTTGTGGGAAAGAATGACAAACTGTGTCTTTCCGCACCTGTGGGGATGCTTTTACAAGCATTTTCTTTGCTTCCAGACATTTTCAAATTGCTCTTATACTGGGCTTCAT
Source organism: Psammomys obesus (assembly GCF_907164565.1). Taxonomy (NCBI): domain Eukaryota; kingdom Metazoa; phylum Chordata; class Mammalia; order Rodentia; family Muridae; genus Psammomys; species Psammomys obesus. Next base: position 7,323,255 of record NW_026596240.1, on the reverse strand, counting down.
TTTTTTTTCTTCAATATAAGAATGACTTAACTTGGATTTGATTAATTGTCTGCTTTAATTTCTGATCACTTGAACGTCTGGCAGCAAAGTTTCTAGCACCACCTTCTGAGGGTGGTGTTGGTTGCTGTGTGAAATGGTCTTTCTGGGGAGATATGACTTACAGAAAATACACACACACACACACACACACACACACACACACACACACACACACACCTCTATGTACCCCATGAAAGAAAGCCAATGACAGTGTTCAACATGATGATCTAATGAGCTCTCATTGGGATTATTAACAGGGTGACATGGGCATGATGCCAATTCACAAAGGCAGCCGCACCACTAAACAGCCCACACCATAAGCAAGGACCCCTGAAACTGATGTCACAGGAGCTCTCTGCACAGTTTCAGGTAGCTCTACAGTCTGATCTCCTCTTCTCTTTGTGGTTTAGATGGTCACTGTCTCCTCCCTCAGCAGGTGTTTAGTCCTCTTCATACTACTACATAGGGGACAGGAGAAACTTCTAAGTTTCTGTCATCCTAGGTGAACTTTTATTTACCTCTTTTGTCATGAGTTTCCTACTCCAAACTGGATGGAATGTTTCAATGCCAAGCAAACTGCCCCGGGACTCTTCTGGGCATTACTGGCTATAGAACACGGTTGCTGTAGCTGGTAGCTGAGAGGGAATGCAGGGCAAGTCAGGGTATCACACAGTTCAGACATTAGCAAGTTGAGACCACCATGAATAACCCAGAAGGTGGAATGAGGATGCATAGGAGGCAGGTGCTGAAGGCAGCCATGTTCTGAATGTACCCATCTCATGGTGTCGAGATAAAAAATAGCAGGATGATAGCGAAGGGAACTTCACCAACCCTATATCTGAAAGAAGGCTAATATCCAGAATATATAAAGAACTCAAGAAGTTAAACAGCAACAAATCAAGTAACCCAATTTAAAAAATGGGGTACAGAGCTAAACAGAGAATTCTCAATAGTGGCATATCAAATGGCAGAAAAACACTTAAAGAAGTTCTCAATGTCCTTAGTCATCACGAAAATGCAAATCAAAATGACCCTGAGAATTTACCTTACACCCATCAGAATAGGTAAGAGCAAAAACTCAAGTGACAACACATGCTAGAGAGGATGTGGAGAAAGGAGAACCTTTTTCCATTGCTGGTGGGAATGTACAACCACTTTGGAAATCAATCTGGTGCTTTCTCAGACAATTAAGAATAGTGCTTCCTCAAGATCCAGCTATACTCCTAGGCGTATATCCAAAATATGCTCAAGTATACAACAAGGAAATTTGATCAACCATCTTTGTAGCAACTTTATTTGTAATAGCCAGAATCTGGAAACAACCCAGATGTTCCTCAATTGAGGAATGGACAAAGAAATTGTGGTACATTTACACAATGGAATACTACTCACCAACTAAAAACAAGGGAATCATGAAATTTGCAAGTAAATGGTGGGAGCTAGAAAAGATCATCCCAAGTGAGGTATTCCAGAAGCAGAAAGACACACACAGTATATATTCACTTATAAGTGGATATTAGACGTATAATATAGGATAAACATACTAAAATGTGTACACTTAAATAAGCTAAGCAAGAAGGAGGACCCTGGTTAAGATGCTCAATCCTCATTGAGAAAGACAATGGAGATAGACATTGGAAGAGGATGAAACAAGGAACAAGACAGGAGCCTACCACAGAGGGCCTGTAAAAGACTCTACCCAGTAGGGTATTAAAGCAGATGCTGAGACTCATAGCCAAACTTTGGGCAGAGTGTAGGGAATTTGAGAAAGAAGGAGGAGGGATAGAAAGACTTGGAGGGGACTGGAGCTCCACAAGGAGAGCAACAGAACCAAAATATCTGGGCCCAGGGGTCTTTTCTGAGATTGGTACTCCAACCCAGGACCCCATTCATGGAGATAGCTTAGAATCCCTGCACAGATGCAGCCCATGGCAACTCAGTCTTCAAATGGTTTCCGTAGTAAGGGGAACAGAGGCTGTCTCTGACATATCTGAGTGGCTGGCTCTTTTAGCATCTTCCCCTGAGGTAGGGACAACCTTACCAGGTCACAGAGGAAAAGAATGCAGTCAGTCCTTTTGAGACCTGATAAGCTAGGGTCAGATGGAAGAGAGGGAGGATCTCCCTACCAGTGGACTGGGGAAGGGGCATGGGAGGAGAAGAGGTAGGGAGGGCAGGACTGGGAGGGGATGAGGGGGCTATAGCTGGGATACAAAGTGAAATAAGTTTTAATAAATAAAAAATTTAAAATGTTATTAAAAATAGCAGGATGAGATGCTGAAAATGGAAGTTGGATCTAGTTTGACATTTTAGGGATTTTCCAATCTTAAACAAACTGCTCTTCCTAGAGCTAGCTAATCTGTAACAATAAATAATTTGCCTGGGATTACCTGTCTCATACAAGGTCTACAGAACATATCTTGTACACAACAGATTCCTTCTTCATGTAGTTCTCCCACACCAAGATACTGTTTTGTTATTCCTATGGCATCTCTGCACCAGAGAGACTTTTCACAGTTCAGAGTTCACTGGTTGCCAGGGTGCGGTGTATACTGACAGAGTTTGCATGCTTCAGATATGGCATGAAGTTGTGTTAAGGATTATTGTATTGAGCATGAGTATTATTTCTGTTTATATTAGAGGCATGGGTATTTTTGTCCTGTGAGACTCTGACTTTGAGCAGCCTGGCCCTATAAGGGATTCATGATGACTGGGTCATAAAAAAATGGATGCTAGAAGAAATACTGTGGGTGATGCGACTCTCAGTGGAAATTTGCTGTCATAGATCAAGGAAGGGTACAAATATTCTGTAAAGAGCTTTGGAGGGGGGTACAGTCAGTTACAACTCTTCTGCTCTCTTGCAGTAGTTGTAGCCAACATACAACAAATAAGAATAGCTATGTGCTAATAAAACTTTAGATTTAAAGATGTGATTACCATGCAGATGTAGCTTTTATTGTCACATAAAACCAATGATTTTAGCTCAAAGAATGCAACTTGACAAAAATGTATTCATATGCTAGTAGTTAGTGGAGTTCAGCTACAAATATCAAGACATAATTCTATTGCTAATAAAGGCACACTGTGGTTTCAGCGATGGTTAATCAAATCTACTTTTGTCTTAGGAGACTCTATTACTATTGGCTATTGTTATGATCTCCTCTTTGTCACATATGCAGTAAATAGTGTCATGTGTAGTTACAGTACTGCAAGAGGAGAATTATATATATATATATACATGTATACATACACACACACACACACACATATATATATATGTATATGTATTCTCCAATAAAGTATTTATATTTGTTCAAAATACCCAGTGTACTTCAAATCTGGTCTCATTAGGTAACATTCCACACCTATGTTAAGAGATCGAAAAAGGTAAAAAGTCTACATATTTATCATAGAATAATGATTTCAATCTTCCTTGAGCTGGAGTGGCCCATATCCAGCTTTAAAACAGACTGCAGAATGCCCAATATTTGAATGAATTATGGTATAAGTCTGTTTACAGAGACAATAAAGGGCATTGACCAGGCACTGATCAGTGATATGGAGTGGACAAAGGGGTTTGTGATATACAGTGTATGACACTTGGGTTATAATTATACTGTGGATTTTTTTTTTCAAAATGAGAAACATTTATTTATATATTTAGCAGGAATGTTAACTTGTTTTTTTTTCTTTTTCATCTTTTTTTTTCTTTATTAATTACACTTTATTCACTTTGTATCCCCCCTGTGGTTCTCTCCCTCCTCCCCTCCCAATCCCTCCCTTCTTCCACCCTCTGCATGCATGCCCCTCCCCAAGTCCACTGATAGGGGAGGACTTCTTTTCCTTCCTTCTAATCCTAGTCAATTAGGTCTCATCAGGAGTGGCTGCATTGTTTTCTTCTGTGGCCTGGTAAGGCTGCTTCCCCCTCAGGGGGAGGTAATTAAAGAGCAGTCCAATCAGTTCATGTCGGAGACAGTCCCTGTTCCTATTACAATGGAACCCAATTGGATATTGAACTGCCATGGGCTACACATCTGTGCAGGGGTCTTAGGTTATCTCCATGCATAGTCCTTGATTGGAGTATCAGTCTCAGGAAAGACCCCTGTGCTCAGATTTTTTGGTTCTGTTGCTCTCCTTGTGGAGTTCCTGTCCTCTCCAGATCTTAGTGTTTCCCACTTCTTTCCTAAGATTCCTTGCACTCTGCCCAAAGGTTGCCCATAAGTCTCAGCATCTATATTGATAGTCTGCAGGGCAGAGCTTTTCAGAGGTCCTCTATCAGACTCCTGACTTGTTCTCTCTTTTCTTCTTCTTCTGATGTCATCCTCTTTGCCTTTCTGGATAGGAATTGAGCATTTTAGCAAGAGTCCTCCCTCTTGATTAGGTGTACAGATTTTACTAGGCTTATCCTATATTATATGTCTATATGAGTGAGTATATACCATGTGCATCTTTCTGCTTCTGGGATAGCTCACTCAGGATGATCTTTTCCAGATCCCACCATTTACCTGCAAATTTCATGATTTCCTTGTTTTTTATTGCTGAGCAATATTCCATTTTGTAGATATACCACAATTTCTATATCCATTCCTCCAATGAGGGGCATCTGGGCTGTTTCCAGCTTCTGGCTATTACAAATAAGGCTGCTACAAACATTGGTGAGCAAATGTCCTTATTGTGTACTTGAGAATCTTTTGGATATATGCCTAGGAGTGGTATAGCTGGATCTTGAGGAAGCACTATTCCTAGTTGTCTGAGAAAGCGCCAGATTGCTTTCTAGAGTGGTTGTACAAGTTTACATTCCCACCAGCAGTGGAGGAGGGTTCCCCCTTTTCCAAAAACTCCCCAGCATGTGTTGTCTCTTGAGTTTTTGATCTTAGCCATTCTGATGGGTGTAAGGTGAAATCTTAGGGTCGTTTTGATTTGCATTTCCCTGATGGCTAATGAGGTTGTACATTTCTTTAAGTGTTTCTCTGCCATTCGATATTCCTCTACAGAGAATTCTCTGTTTAGCTCTGTACTCCATTTTTTAATTGGATTACTTGATTTTTTTTTGCTGTTTAACTTCTTTAGCATTTGACAAAATCCAGCACCCATTCATATTTAAAGTCTTGGAGAGATCAGGGATACAAGGCACATACCTGAACATAGTAAAGGCGATATACAGCAAGCCTATAGCCAACATCAAACTCAGTGGAGAGAAACTTAAATCATTCCCACTGAAATCAGGGACAAGTCAAGGCTGTCCACTCTCTCCATATCTCTTCAACATTGTTCTTGAAGTCCTAGGTAGAGCAATAAGACAATTGAAGGAGATAAAGGGGATACAAAATGGAAAGGAAGAAGTCAAAGTATCACTGTTTACAGATGATATGATAGTATACCTGAGTGACCCCAAAAATTCTACCAGGGAACTCCTACAGCTGATCAACACTTTCAGCAAAGTGGCTGGATACAAAATTAACTCAAAAAAATCAGTAGCCTTCCTGTATACAAAGGACAAAGGGGCCAAGAAAGAAATTAGGGAAACAACACCCTTCACAATAGCCAGAAATGACATAAAGTACCTTGGTGTGAGCCTAATCAAGCAAGTCAAAGATCTGTATGAAAAAAAATTTCCAGTCTCTGAAGAAAGAATTAGAAGAAGATATCAGAAGATGGAAAGATCTCCCTTGCTCATGGCTTGGCAGGATTAATATAGTAAAAATGGCCATCTTACCAAAAGCAATCTACAGATTCAATGCAATTCCCATCAAATTACCAACACAATTCTTTACAGACCTTGAAAGAAAAAAAATTCACCTTTTTATGGAACAACAAGAAACCCAGAATTGCTAAAACAATTCTCTACAGTAAAAGATCTTCAGGAGGTATCTCCATCCCTGATCTCAAGCTGTACTATAGAGCAACAATACTAAAAACTGCATGGTACTGGCATAGAAACAGACTGGTGGATCAATGGAATGGAATATAAGACCCTGACATAAATCCACACACTTATGGACACCTGATTTTTGAAAAAGATGCCAAATCCATTCAATGGAAAATAGACAGCATCTTCAACAAATGGTGCTGGTCTAACTGGAAGCCTACATGTAGAAAAATGAAAATAGATTCATACGTATCACCCTGCACAAAACTGAAGTCCAAGTGGATCAAAGACCTCAACATAAAACCGGACATTCTAAACCGCTGAGAAGAAAAAGTGGGGAATACCCTTGAGTTCATTGTCACAGAAGACAACTTCCTGAACAGAACACCAACAGCACAGGCTCTAAGAGCAACAATCAATAAATGGGACATCATGAAACCAAAAAGCTTCTGTAAAGCAAAGGATACTGTGGATGTTATTAGAGGTGTAATAACATCTGTTATTTTTTCTGTTCCTTGACCACATAAGGAACCTAATTAAAATATTTTAAATGTGTATATGAGATGAATATTTACCTACATACATTTATATGAACCATGTTTTTTGCCTGTTACATCCCATGAAAATAGTGTTACAAAAGTTGTGAGCTAGTGTATGGGTACTGAGAATGGAACTCTGGTCTTCAAGAGCAACAAGCTTTTAATCACTGAGTCATCTTTCCAGCCCAGTTAATTCAAATATTTAATAGAACATGGATCAACATCAACCCATTGATTGCAGGACATCTCTCTCTACTATTGAAGAAAGAGGCTGTCCCTATGTCTGTTAAAATAGTAAATATTAGTGCATCAAGGACAAGGGCACTTAGCACTTTTTTTTTGGCAATACATAAGGAACCTCTCAAATTTTGTAATTATATGTGTGTGAATGCCATCTGGTTTTTATTATAACCACTAAAAATAATTTCTGGGTAAGCAATTTCATTGAAATCTTACAATTATTTACTTCAGTGCCAACATGAATATTGAAAACCAACTGGTTCTTCTAGGTTCAAAATATTTCACACAAGGAAGATGCTTTCACATTATTGATTGTATTTTTCATATTAATCACATGGGTTATATATAAATCTGATTTTCCTACCTCTGTATGCATTGTTAACTGCCTTATGGCATAACATTTCCACAGCAAACAACTGCTTGAATGAAGTTATGTTTTTCAATAGGCTCTAAATCAAGCTCTGAGATTTCCTCTCACTCTTCGCCTCCCCAGGGATGTGGGGCTTTTGTTTGTTTGTTTGTCTTTGTTTTGTTTTGTATTTTACTTTGAACTCCATAAGCTGACAAGATTCGGGTTAAACATACACTCTCAGATGAAGAATTGCCCATATGTTGTTGGTCAGTCTGTTCAAGTGATTGCGCTTTGACTATTCCCCTTAATACCCAATCATGAAATTTACTTTTCTGATAGTCATTTACTTTTCTGTATATTACAAACAAATTAAGCACACAGTCCCCATCCTTATGAATCTCAAGATTCAGGTATGAAAAAGACAAAAGAACAACTAACTGAAAATAGTATGATTAAGGTACCCTAAGGGAAGCACAATGTTCTCTGTGAGAAAAAAAAAAAAATTCTGGACAGGATCTGAAATGAGCGGACTCAGGACTTGAAGGATAATAGAGAATAAAGCAGTAAAGAGACAGGAATGCAGTTTCTATGCAAAGCTAATAAAACGTGGCCCAAGAGGTAGGACTAATAGATATCTGGAGAGCTACTTGTAGGTAGGAAGTTTAGGAAGACTGCAGATGTAAGGTAAATGAGTATTGGCCATAAAATCTGTTCTTGGGGACATCTAAAATATGTGCAATCAATAAGTGCCATGAGGCTTTTTAAATGCTACATCAATATGTTATAATTTGTGATTTAGAAATCTATTCTTTTTATTTTTGTTTTTTTAATATTAGTTACAATTTATTAACTTTGTATCCCAGCTGTATGCCCCTCCCTCATTTCCTCTCAATCCCACCCTCCCTTCCTCATCTCCTCCTTACCCCTTTCCAAGTCCACTGATAGGAGAGGACCTCCTCTTCTTTCATCTGACCCTGGTTTATCAGGTATCTTCAGGACTGGCTGCAAAGTCCTCCTCTGTGGCCTAGCAGTACTGCTCCTCCCTTGGGGTGGGGGGTGGGGTCAAAGAGCCAACCATTGAGTTCCTGTCAGAAATAGTTCCTGTTCCCCTTACTAGGGTACCCACTTGGATACTGAGCTACCATGAAGGTCTATTTTTGCTACAGAATGGATGGAGGAGGCAGGATGGATAAGACTGAATATGATACCAGCAACCAAAGAATTGTTTCAATAAAGAAAATGGTGAAAACTTTGATTAATAAAGAAGAATATGGGGAAAAGATAAGGTTGTGATATATATATATTATATATAAATATATATAATTTATAATTTATAATATATATAAATTTATAATTTATAATATATATAAATATATATTATCTATATTTATATATAATATATATATATGGACATAGAATTTGTTATAGGTGATCAGTTTTGAGTGTAGAAAGTAAGAAAAAGGAATCAAAGACAGCTGTTATATTTTTAGTTAATTTTCATTAAAAAATGAAGCGAACCATTGATGTGTAATCATAAGATTTGGACACAACTTGTAGGGGAATGACTTTATTTTAAGCACTTAAAACCTAGCCAATGGTTCAGTATATGAGGCTAGGAACAAGACATGAGCCCTGAGCTCAGGGACAGAGCTTTGGGAAATTTCAACATCAGGTAATCTATGAACAGGATGGAGACACGCCAGAGATGGTTTCAGATATGGACAGTGATGTAGCTTGGGGTGGTAAATTTAAGGAGATAGATAAAGAAAATGAGGCCTCAGAGAGAACTGAGAGCCATATGCTAAGAAGGTGGAGGACTACCAAGAGAATATGGTGTCCTTGAAACTAAGGATAGAACAAATTTGTCAAAACACTGCTGTGATGGAAAATAAAATGAGAACTGAAAGGGGGCCTGGGATATTTTAGGACATATTTATTTTTATTTAGATAATGTAATCATTACATAAATAGCATGAATATATATGGTGGAAATATATAATTATGTATATAATTTGTCACACCAAATCCTATCACCCTGGATAACTACTGCTCAAATTTGGTACATCTTTCCAGACTTTTTCTATATGCAAATATATGCTCTGAATCAAAATATATATCTATATATAACAAAATGAGTTCATACTGTAAAAATATGGAATGCTGCATGAATTTGCCTATCATCCCCATCCAGGGATCATGATAATCTCCACAGAAATCTGAGTGTATGAAATTTAGTGTATGAGCTGTCTCCTCACATTGGGCCCATTGAATCAAGCAACTTTGCAAGGCTAATTTTGTTGGACTGGAAGGCAGAATCCTGACTGTGGTGGGCTGGAGTGTGAGTAGGCAGTGAGAAAATGGAACAGGGATTCCACTAACTACTCAGGAAGCAGGCTATGACGAGAGAGCAGGGCATGTCAAGAAATGAATAGAAAGAAGAGAGAGAGAAAAAGAGAGAAAGAGAGAGCACCCATTTTATTTTTAATTTTGATAAGATTTTTTTCACCAGATGGAAAGATCCAGAAAAACATTGAGGAGACAGGGAAGAGGATGTGTCTATGAAGTGATGTTATAGGCAAGAAAGGATTGATTGTAAAAATGAATAAGCCTCATCTCGCAAGAGATAATTGTGAAGTAGGTAAGAATAGAAGCACAAGCTCATACATTTGTAGATGGGTCCACTGAGGTGATTGTGGTCATCTAAAAAGGAGGATATGACACCCACTTTCACAGAGTTATCTGTTGAGGACTTTTTTGACCTTGCACGAAACAAGGTTTGATCTACCTGGTTTTCCCTTATATAGTAATTAATGAAATAACAAGAGATTGGTGCAAGGAATGTCTAGCCTTCTCTAGAGTCGGGAGAGAGGGCTCAGTGGGTAAGGATTCTTGCTGCTCTTGGAGAGGACAAGCAGTCAGTTAGTTCCTAGTACTCCTGTAGTAGTTCACAACCATCTGTAACTCCAGTTCCACAGGCTCTGCCTCCCTCTACTGAATACTGCGGAAGCTGCCCACACAGGGTGCCCATAAACGCATGAAAACAATTATAAACATAAAATTTTTAAAGCATGTTTTTAACAGTTTAGTCCTCTTTAACAAGCTAGAAGTTTAGAAGCACTAAACAAAACTCCAGTTACCTTAAGGAACTTTGAGTATTTTAGTATCACCTATTTTTGAGAAACTTACAGGAGTGGTCTACTTTGTTTCCCTAAGACTTACTTTCTGGTAAGAGGATTTGGTTATATTTTGATAAATGAAAGGTACATATTTTGAACAAATTTGGATCAAATTCTATTAAGCCTCAGATAAGTAACTCAGTCCTTGGTTTTAGTTCTGGTCATTAAAACTGTGGTCATGTCTATGGTAGGTTCCTGTGCTGTTCCATCGCTTCCCACTGCTTCTGATGTTATCCTGTTTGTCATTCTGAATGAGATTTAAGCATATTCTCCGGGGTCCTCCTTGTTATTTAATTTCTTGAGGTCTGTAGATTTTAGTTTGGTTATCCTATATTATATAGCTAATATCAGCTTATAGAGGGTCCCTCAAAAAGCTCCACCTAACAGGGGATCAAAGCAGATGCTGAGACCCACAGCCAAACTTTGGGCTTAGTGCCAGGAGTCTTATGGAAGAAGAGAGGGTCAGATAGAAGGACCTGGAAGGAACAGGAGTCCACAAGAAGACCAATAAAGCCAAAAACTCTGGATCCAGGGGCGTCTGCAGAGACTGATGCACCAACCACAGACCATGACTGGAGTGGACCTAGATTCCCCTGCTCAGATGTAAAACATAGACAACTCAGTCTCCATGTGGGTTCTCCAGTAATGGGAGCAGGGGCTGTCTCTGACATGAACTTGGTTGCCTGCTCTTTGATCACTTGCCCTTGGTGATGCGGCCTGCCAGGCCACAGAGGAAGAGGATCCAGGCAGTCCTGATGAGTCTTGATAAGCTAAGGTCAGATGGCAGGGGAGGAAAACTCCCCCTTTCAGTGGACTAGAGGAAGGGAATAGGGGGGAGAGGGAGAAAGGGTGGGACAGGGAGGAGATGAGAGAGTGGCCTACAATTGGGATATAAAATTATGGAAAATAAAACTTACACACACACACACACACACACACAAACCTGGAGTCATGTTACATTGGCCTTCCAGTATGAAATACCACATAAGGTAGTGTCTGAAAAGTATTAATGGGGCTGCTGCTCAGGAGACAGCATGAAGACCTGCTACTTCCCCTCATTTGCTCTTGTGTACCTGTCACCCAGGGAGATCCTTGACTCCTGTTTGACTCTAGCACATCAGGATTTGATGACAGCATGTGCAACTCTTAAATGGCTAATCAACTTTGTCAATAATGAGCAACTGTCAGTGTAATCTGTGCTACTGAAGAATATAAATATTGTGAATTTATTGGGAACTGTTAACTACCTCCAAATGCACAGGCACAGCAGACTGTTAACATTTCCTAAATGCAGCGGAGCAGATCTAGTTCTGTATTTACAGGAGAGCTCCTGAAGCATTTTTAGGTTCATACACACTAAAATAAATAAATGCTGCAGATGACCAGAAGGGAACTTCCATTATAATTTGTTTCTCTTTTAAACACAAAACTCGCAAGATTAATAAGGTAATTTAGCAGTGAGCATACATGGTAACACTGCTGGTGTTGAAATATCAATCCTCACAGTAAAAGACTGGTAAACAAATATAATTGCTATAATGTGCTGTGACCTTTCCAATGCTGTCAATCAATGGATAGGGTCAACGCTAACCCTGTGCAGGAAAACTAGCTGCCATTTGTTATGGCTGCTATTGTATAGAGAAATGCTAAGTGTTTATATTCAGCTCAGCAAACAAGCTACATTAGGGCAGGTGAAACTGCATGAAGCAGGGGTAGTAGGTTTCAATTTTATCCCTATGAGTTTCTGCCACCCAAATCCTTATTAAGTCACCAGCACATTAGGGGATTTAGCTTTGACTATGATAATCTGCTTGGGCTTGCTTCAAAATGAAAGATTCATAGAGGATTCTCATAACTTTGCTGCTCAATGTAGGTCTAAATTAAATATCTTCATTTTTTCTATAAATTATATACTGTCCTTAAAAATTTTTCCCGGAGCTACTTGAAAGATATTCTTACAGTGTTACCATTAAAAAAAATTCTAGCTGGAAATCAAAGAACCATTCATTACTTGCCCATTACTTTGTTATCGGTACACTCATCACAGCTCTAGAAAGATGTTCAAAAGATAGATGTGGCTTTGATTGACTGTCCTCTGTCTGCTCCAAATATCCTGTTTGCCTCTGTCAATGGACATCTTGGTATCTGTCCCTAGACATGCATTCTCTGTGAGAGCCCATCTCTTGATTGAGTTCACCCTGGTATTCGTTGCTTTCCCTGCTACTGAGATAAACTATCTAATGAAAGGAGCTTAAAGAATAAAGAGCTGTCTGGGCTTATAATTTGAGAGTACAGCACATCACAGCAGGGAAGACATGGATGCAGGAAGGTAGTTGGCTGCACACATGGCATTCAGAGTCAGGAAGGAAAGAGCAATAAAGGCCAGTGCTCATGGCATCTTCCTTTTTCTTCAGGCTCGGACTTCAGCACAGGGAGAGGTGCCAGCCACAAACAGGGTCATCTTCCCACCTAGGCTCAGCCTCTTTAGGAAGCTATCACAGGCATCCGCACAGGTTTGACTTCTAGGTAATTCTAAATCCCCTCAAGTTGATGTTGAATATGAACCATCAAATCACTCTGTGATAACAAATCTCGCTCTAAATTAGGTGAGGATAATTCACCTTGATAACTTTCTAGTTATCTTGTAGGACTTTGCATGCTTTAGGTAGTTAATCTATAGCTACCAAGTGTGTAATGGTTAGATAAAGGAGTTAAGCAAGGGTCTGAAAGCTTTTTATTTAAGTGTCTGCTTAGCATAGGAAGTTGTTTGAAGTTGAAAATCTTATTTATTCACCAATATATTTGGTGTTTATTGTGAAAGTGACATCTAAATTATAGTATTGAGTCAAACATCTCCTGTATTCATAAGAATTTTGGTTTTTAATTTTAACTGCACATGTGTGCAAATACACACACTCACACATAATATTTACATACTGACTCCATGACTTAACACAATTGATCCAGAAACTTGGTATCCATAATATTTTTTACTAAATGACCAACTCTGTTCTTGTCAGTTTGAAAGAGCAGAAATTGTCCTAGGTGGTGACATTGGGAAGAGTTAGAGATAGTGTGCTATCCTGTGATTGAATTCAAATTGGAGACACACACGACGTAAGAGAAGTGTGACCCAGTGGTCTCATTTCCTGAAGTGGAGTGTTGGCTTGCTTATAACATGTCCTTAGGATCTGTTGGAGCAGAGAATTAAGTAATCCTTTAAGTTCTCTCTAAGGAACATTTAGAACAATTAGTTTGTGTGAATTATATAGTGAAACCAAAGATAACAAGGACAATTTTGAAAGTATTCTTCGGCATTCTAAGAAATGAATGCTGTGATTACATTGAATTGATTACATTGAAATGAATATGGAGATTAGAGCATATAATTGCAGCACATGGAATTCTAATTTATGGGAGGTTACAGGGACAGCGAATAGATTTCTAAAAAAATTATGCTCTGATTTATTTGAAGTTACCTTTGGACCTTAAATATAATTCCACAAAGTAGGTTTTCTAGAATTTTAAATATCTCTGGTTTTTGGTTCTGTAATCTACTACCAAGATCTGAATTGCGTGATAAAGATCATGCTATCCTTTGGTCAATCAGCTTGTTTTATAAATCTCCATCTGATGTGGTATGTTCCATCTTAGCACCTCAGATGGAAGTAGATGCTCTTATCTGTATTTCATATGCATTTCCTGACCAATGAGAAGAAAGAAGCCATAACACAGGAAGATAGTTTGATTCTGATTTCAATATTACTACACATGATAAGGTTTGTAATGCAATGAGAAGCCAGAAAATGAACTAGACAGACAGCAGAATCCATTTTCAGTTTCAAATTACTGATCATCTATCAGGATACTCAGAAGTAGTAAGGTTCTATTAAGTTGTTACATCCTTTTGGAATTTATGAGTACACTCTTCTAAGTCTAAAAACCCATTAAAAAGCCGTTTTTGCAAGGTAAAGACACAGATATTTTTTTTAATCATCAAACTCCAGATTACAAATTATTAATCTAACCTTGTCAATGACAGGCTTGGCAGTGAGTACCTTCGGCCTGATATTTCTTCACAGTGAAATTTTTACTTCAAGAGAAGAAAAAGGGGGTACCAGAGAAGATACAGTAATTCAATTATTTTTCTTTCTGCTTTTTTCATAATTCATGAATTCAATGGTTAGCATGCATTTAAGATTTGAAATAACGTGTTGTTATATAGATTTTGAAGTTGCTAGTATGTTAGTTTTGCTCTGTAGAATATTTTTTAGCATCTTGTTAAAAACATGTGGCTTTGCCAGCAACAGAGGACCTGCATACACTTAGCTATCCAGGGGAATGTTACACCTGCCTTTAACAAGAGTAGACTACTTCCTTCCTTTGCCTACAACAAAGCAAAGAATACTTGGAAATTGCATATTATTTCAAGTTTGAATAGATGTAATGACAGAACCTATAATTGAAGCAACCACTTGCATCTCAGGTCATCTTTCAGTTCACTGGTCCAGCGGTCTGAATGGTTATTATGTAGAGGACCTCAATGCTTAGTATGCAAAGGACGCCTTATTGTCAAAATAAGGGGACGTGTGTTTAAAATGAGCAGAGGTTATGGAGGAAAGTAAGCAAGATACCCTTATGCTATGCTAGATCTGACAATCTCCAGCTCAAGAAAAAGGCCAAGTATCCTCCCTCCCTTACTTCCATTCTGATAATACTCTCCTGGGTGTCTTATGAGAATCATCATACATTTTACCATTTTAGCCTTAGCTATAGCAAAAACCTTTTGAAAAGGGTACTTCAGTATGAAAACTTCTTTCCTTTCCTAACAAATCATTACAATTTTCTAGATAATATAATTAGAAAATCCTTTTTATGGTCCTTAAATAAGGTGTTTCATCAAATTTATCTGGTGATTGTATGATATTATCATAGTGGTTCTTAAATAATGTTTTCCAGCCAGGTGTGGAAGCTTGACATGTGTAAATTCTCAGATTCATCTAACTGTAATGAATCAGAGGTAATGTTCCCTGGCATGAAAACAAAACAAAACAACAGAGCAGTATGAAAATTATTTACTCTCATGTTAGTGAAATTGTGCCAAAAACTCAGTCCTTTACAGGAACCTACATTTATCTCTTATTGTCTAAGGTCAGAGGCTTAGGTGAATTTCACTGGAATCTCTTCACAGCCTCAGAACCTCACAAAATATCAAGGCTTTGTTTAGAAGAGAAGACAGAATGAATGGGCTGCTCAGGGCAGAATCCCCAAAAGCAGCAGTTTCAAAATGTCCTTGCTTCCCTAGCAAAAAATACGAGAAAGTAACTCTTTTTTACTAAATTTTTATTTTTTATATTAATTACAGTTTATACACTTTGTATCCCAGCTGTAGCTCTCATTCCCTCCTACACCCACCCTCTCTCCCTCATCTCCTCCCATGCCCCTCTCCAAGTCCACTGATAGGAAAGTCCTCTTCATGTTCCATCTCACCTTAGCTTATCAAGTTTCATCAGGATTAGCTGCATTGTCCTCCTCTGTGGCCTGCCAAGGCTGCTCCCCACTCAGGGGGAGGTGAACAAAGAGCCAGCCACTGAGTTCATGTTAGAGACAGACCCTCTTTCCCTTACTAGGATACCCACTTGGAAACTGAGCTGCCATGAGCTAATCTGAGCAGGGGTTCTAGGTTACCTCTGTGCATGTGCCTTGGTTGGAATACCAGTCTCAAGAAAGAACCATGTGCCCAGATTTTTTCTGTTGTTCTCCTTGTGGAGCTCCTGTCCTCTTCAAGTCTATCTCCTCCTTTTTTCTTAAGATTCCTTGCACTCTGACCAAAGTTTGATTATGAGTCTCAGCATTTGTTTTAATCCCTGCTGGGTAGAGTCTTTCAGAGGCCCTCTGTGGTAGGCTCCTGTCCTTTTTCCTGTTTTCTCCTTCTTCCAATGTCCATCCCATTTGTCTTTCTGAGTGAGGATTGACCATCTTACCCAGGGTCCTCCTTTTGCTTATCTTCTTTAGGTGTATAAATTTTAGTATGTTTATCCTGTACTATATGTCTAATATCTACTTATGAGTATATACCATGTGTGTCTTTCTGCTTCTGGGATACCTAGTTCAGGATGATCTTTTCTAGATCCCACCATTTGCCTTCAAGTTCCATGATTTCCTTGTTTTTAATTGCTGAGTAGTATTCAATTCTGAAACTGTATTACAATTTCTGTATCTATTCCTCGATTGAGAGACATCTGGGTTGTTTCCAGCTTCTGGTTATTACAAATAAAGCTGCTGCTAACATAGTTGAGCAAATATCCTTGTTGTGTACTTGAGAATCTTTTGGATGTATGATAGGAGTGGTATAGCTGGATCTTGAGGACGCGCTAGTTCTTATTGTCTGAGAAAGTGCTATTGGTGTTCTGTTCAGGAAGTTGTCTCCTGTTCCAATGAGTTCTAGGTTCTTCAACTCATTCTATGAAGCCACAGACCCCTTGATACCTAAACCACATAAAAACCCAACAAAAAAAAGAGAACTTCAGACCTATCTCTCTTATGAACATTGATGCAAAAATACTCAAAAAAATACTTGCAAACAGAATCCAAGAACACATAAAAGATATAATCCCCCATGACCAAGTAGACTTCATCCCAGGTATGCAGGGGTGGTTCAGCATACAGATCCATCAATGTAATCCACCATATGAACAAGCTGAAAGACAAAAACTACACCATCAACTCCTTACATGCTGAAAAACATTTGACAAAATCCAGCACCCATTTATATTTAAAATCTTGGAGAGATCAAGGATACAAGGCACATATCTAAACATAGTAAAGACAATATACAGCAAGCCTATAGCACATCAAACTAAAAGGGGAGAAACTTAAATCAATCCCTCTGAAATTAAGGATAAGGCAAGGCGGCCCTCTCTCTCCATATCTCTTCAAAACAGTACTTGAAATCCTAACTAGAGTAATAAGACAATTAAAGGAGAGCAAGGGAATATAAATCAGAAAAGAAGAAGTCAAAGGATCACTATTTGCAAATGATATGAAAGTATACATGAGTGACCCAAAAAACTCAACCAGAGAACTCCTACAACTGATAAACACCTTCAGCAAAGTGGCTTGATACAAAATTAACTAAAAAAAAAAAAATTGGAAGCCTTCCTGTATACCAAAGACAAAAGGGCTGAAAAAGAAATTAGGGGAACAGTAAGATCTGGAGAGGACAGGAACTCCACAAGGAGAGCAAAAGAACTAAAAAATCTGAGCACAGGGGTCCTTCCTGAGTATGATACTCCAACAAAGGACTTGCATGCAGATAACCTAAGACCCCTGCACAGATGTAGCCCATGACAGGTCAGTATCCAAGTGGATTGTAATAGGAACAGGGACTGCCTCTGACATAAACTGATTGGCCTGCTCTTTGATCACCTCCCCCTGATGGGGAAGCAGCATTACCAGGCCACAGAAGAAGACAATTTAGCCACTCCTTATGAGACCTCATTGACTAAGTTCAGAAGGAAGAAGAAGAGGACCTTCTCTATCAGTGGACTTGAGGAGGGGCATGCATGCAGAAGGTGGAGGAAGGGAAGGATTTGGAAGGGACGAGGGAGGGAACCACAGTGGGGGGATACAAAGTGAATAAAGTATAATTAATAAAGAATTTAAAAATAAATTAAAGTAAATTAAAAGAAATTAGGGAAACAACACTTCACAATAGCTACTAATAACATAAAGTACCTTGGGGTGACTCTACCCAAGCAAGTTAAAGACCTGTTTGAAAAAAACTTCAAGCTTCTGAAGAAAAAAAATTAAAGAAGATACCAGAAGATGGAAAGTTGTGAAGTGCTCATGTATTAGTAGGATTAACATAGTGAAAATGGCCATTCTGCGAAAATCAATCTACAGATTCAATGAAATTCTCATCAAATGACCAGCACAATTCTTTACGGAACTTGAAAGAACAATTCTCACCTTCATATGGAAAAACAAAAAAAAAAACCAAAAAACTAGAATTGTCAAAACAATCCCGTACAACAGATCATGTGGAGGTATCTCCATTCTTGATCTCAAGTTCTACTATGGAATAATAGTAATAAAAACTGCCTGGTTCTCTGAATCATGTAACATATAATAAATGAGCCATGTGTGTGAGGCAAAAAAACAAAACAAAACAAAACAAAAAACTGCCTGGTGATGGCACAGAAACAGAATGGTGGATCAATGTAATCGAATAGAAGACCCAAAAATAAACCCATACACCTATGGATGGTTGATATTTGACGAGGAAACCAAAATCATACAATAGAAAAAAGGCAGCATCTTCAGCAAATGGTGCTGGTCTAACTGGATGTCTATATGTAGAAAAAGGCAAATAGATCCATATTTATCACCCTGCACAAAACTAAAGTGCAAGTGCATGCAAGACCTCAACATAAAACCAGACACACTAAATCGGTTAGAAGTTCACTCCTAAGTGAGCACCCTGCCTGGGGGCTAGAAATGATTCTGGGATATAAAATCCCAGTCCAGAGCCTCACCCCTTCTGTAAACAGCTTTGGAACTGGCTCAATTAGATTTTCACTTAAAAATGGGCTATATCTATGAGTGGCTTCAATCCATCTTCTAAACTATATGAGGGTTGCTTCTTCAGAGTGGAGAATATTACAGTAAAGAATGGAATCTACCAATAGGTGGAGACATGCTATTGTCTTCTTTCTTTTTTTTTTTTTTTTTTTGGAAGGAATCCTAACTGCCCAATACCGAAATCTACCCTCCAAGTTTCTATTCACACAGGCAAGAGGTGCTGTGGGTGAGCAGCGAAGCAACCCTCTGCTTCTAAGAGGGAGATTTGTACAGAGAAGGGCTGGATCACCTCCTAGACATGGCAGTTGTTAGGTCTCAAACCCAGTACAAATGGATGATGCGCCCATTTAAAGGTGTCATCAAAGCAGACCTGGCCACCAGGTTCTCCTGTATCCCTCAGTCCCTATCAGCTATGTGACGTGGTTGGCATGTGCCCTGACCTCTACCCTCTACCCCACAGGTTGGGCTGCTCTTCCGCCAGCTGCAGTTCCCTGTATAATCCATCTATTTTGGTTACCTGCCCTCCTTTAGTCTACCGCTTACCTCCTTGGCCCCTTGATCTGGTCCCCATCCCAAATCCTCAAATGATGCTGCTCAGTCTGTCATGTTCACTCTGGACTCTCCCAGATGTCCTGCCTCTGACTGTATCTCCCCTCCCCCACACCTTATTTTCATTTACTTATTTAATCACTTTGCAGCCTGATCTCAGTCCTCTCATTCCTCTCTTCCCCATCCTACCATCTATTACCTCCTTTCCTTCTCAGAGAAGGGAAGGCCCCAAAGTGTATTATCCCATCTGGCACCTCAAATCACCCCAGGACTAAGTGCATCCTCTCCCACTGAGACCAGACAAGGTAGCCCAGCCAGAAGAAAGGGATCCAGAGGCAGACAACAGAGTCAGAATCAGCCTCCACTCCAATTGTTAGGGACCCACATAATGACTACACTGCTCATTTTTTTAAATTTTTTTTATTAATTACACTTTATTCATTTTGTATCCCCCCATAAGCCCCTCCCTCCACCCCTCCCGATCCCACCCTCCCTCCCCTTTCTGCATGCATGCCACTCCCCAAGTCCACTGATAGGGGAGGTTCTCCTCTTCTTTCTGATCTTAGTCTATCAGTTCTCATCAAAAGTGGCTGCATTGTCCTCTACTGTGGCCTGATAAGGCTGCTCCCCCCTCAGGGGGAAGTGATCAACGAGCAGGCCAATCAGATTATGTCAGAGGCAGTCCCTCTTCCCATTACTATGTAACCCACTTGGACACTGAACTGCCATGGGCTACACCTGTGCAGGGGTTCCAGGTCATCTCCACGAATAGTCCTTGGGTGGAGTATGATTTTCTGGGAAGTTCCCTGTGTTCAAATTATCTTGTTCTGTTGCTCTCCTTGTGGAGTTCCCGTCCCCTCCAGCTCTTACTATTTCCCACTTCTTATATAGAATTCCATTCACTCTGCCCATCAGTTGGCCATCAGGCTCAGCATCTGCTTTGACAGTCTATACTGCAGAAGCTTTCAGAGGCCCTCTGTGGCAGGTTTCAAGGTTGTTTCCTGTTTTCTTCTGGCTTTCAGAGGCCCTCTGTAGCAGGTTCTGAGGTTGTTTCCTATTTTCTTTTTCTTCTGATGTCCATCCTCTTTGCCTTTCAGGATGGGGATTAAACATTTTAGTTAGGGTCTTCTCTTTTGCTTAGTTTGTTTAGATGTACAGATTTTAGTGGGTTTATTCTATATTGTATGTTTATATGAGTGAGTATATACCATGTGTGTCATTTTGCTTCTGGGACAACTCACTCAGGATGATCCTTTCCAGGTCCCACCATTTACCTGCAAATTTCATGATTTCCTTATTTTTCATTGCTGAGTAATACTCCATTGTATAGATGTACCACAGTTTCTGCATCCATTCTTCAGTTGAGGGGCATCTGGGTTGTTTCCAGCTTCTGGCTATTACAAATAAAGCTGCTCCAAACATGGTTGAGCAAATGTCCTTTTTGTGTACTTGTGCCTCTTTTGGGAATATGCCTAGGAGTAGTATGGCTGGATCTTGAGGAAGCGCTATTCCTAGTGTCTGAGAAAGCGCCAGATTGATTTCCAGAGTGGTTGTACCAGTTTACATTCCCACCAGCAGTGGAGAAGGGTTCCCCTTTCTCCCCAACCTCTCCAGCATGTGTTGTCCCTTGAGGTTTTCATCTTGGCCATTCTGATGGGTGTAAGATGAAATCTCAGGGTTGTTTTGATTTGCATTTCCCTAATGGCTAATGAGGTTGAGCATTTCTTTAAGTGCTTCTCTGCCATTCGATATTCCTCTACAGAGAATTCTCTGTTTAGCTCTGTTCCCCATTTTTTAATTGGATTACTTGGTTTGTTGCTTTTCAGCTTCTTTAGTTCTTTTTATATACTGGATATGAGCCCTCTGTCAGAAAAAGGGTTGGTGAATATTCTTTCCCAGTCTGTAGGAAATCGTTTTGTTTTGATGACGGTGTCCTTTGCTTTACAGAAGCTTTTCAATTTCATGAGGTCCCATTTATTGATTGTTGCTCTTAGAGCCTGTGCTGTTCGTGTTCTGTTCAGGAAGTTTTCTCCTGTACCAATGAGTTCTAGGGTATTCCCCACTTTTTTTTCTAGCCGATTTAATGTGTCTGGTTTTATGTTGAGGTCTTTGATCCACTTGGACTTCAGTTTTGTGCAGGGTGATAAGTATGGATCTATTTTCATTTTTCTACATGTAGACATCCAGTTGGTCCAGCACCATTTGTTGAAGATGCTATCTTTTTTCCATTGTATGGTTTTGGCATCTTTGTCAAAAATCAGGTCTGTGGAGCAGATCAGCTACCTATCTAAGGAGCTGCCGTCTGGAAGGCAGGTCCATCTTAAGCTAGGTGAAAGATCTGGGAGGAACGTTTGAGAGATGGCTATGTGGTGAAGAGCACTGGATTCTCTTTTAGAGGATGGAGGTTTGATTGTCAGGTCTCACTATATGGCTCATACCACCTGTAACACCATTTCCAGGGGTCTTCTGTCCCATTCTGTCTTCAATGAATACAAATTGGTATGTGGTACACAGACATACATGCAGGGAAAACACTCATGCACATAAAATAAACACATCTTAAATAAATCTTTAAAGGAATGGGAAGAATAATGTCATTTAGTGAAATAGTGTAATATTACTTTCCAGAATATTCCCTACCCCCAGTTTTATAGACTCCATGAGGCACATCCTTGTGAGTCTTGACTAAGGAAAGGGTAGCTTTTTCCTTTTCATCTCAAATCTTTTCATTTTAGATACTAGATAGAGCCCTTTCCCCGTGTGACTTGTTTTCCATCATGTGTCTGGTCTCCACACTGGCTTATCTTACCTCAAAAGTGTCTAGGATTGTTTGCTTGTTTGTTTGTTTGTTTGTTTTGTTTTCTCCTCTTCATCATCCTTCTCCAGGCAGCTGCCAGGATTTGCAGCTTTCCTGCTTTTTACATTTGTTTTTGACTATAACAAATTTGTCCTCAAGCTTCTCGAGTTAATTCTTAATTTCTGTTAATAATCAGATTAAGAAACTAAGAAGTAACCCTTATTTCTCTTGTTTTATCTGGCAACTGTGAAGGAGCCCCTCCCCAACTCTTTCCATAAGCACCTAGCACAGTGGAAGTCCGAATCTCTAGATTTTGATGTAGGGCCCTGTACCAGGCTGACAGGAATAAACTGCGAAAATGAAGACACTAAAGTTTTATGTCCACGCGTTGTGTCTTTACCTGTGTTGTGCCCCGGTTTTTTCTTCTATTTTGTGAGGCAGTAAAGGTAACATCTCATTAACCTGTGTGATACTTTCTGCGCCTTAACCTATATGTCATTATCTACATTAACTTTCATGACAGCCTTTACATTACCCTATGTGATGCAGTCTCAGTGTTATTTTGGGGGGAGGCTGAAAACTTTGAGATGTGTTTTCTTAGATCTCTTTCCATGCTGCAATAATGTCTGAGTTTTCAGGCTCGTGTCTTACAAAATTTCCAGTTTCACTCGTATCACAGTACATACCTTGATGAATAGCGTGAGATCCCTATAAATATTACAAAGAAGAAAATATATCACTTTTGCATCTGCAATGATTTCATTGATTTTCAAAACAAATTAAAATGTTGCTATCCTTGTTTACCAGGTGACAGACAGAAGCTTAAATCAATAAACTGACTTTGCCAAATCTGTGTAAAGGTAGTTATCTGTCTAATAAGTATAGATATTATTAGTCTTTGCTTTCATTTGATTTTACACATAAGCTGATGCTAGCCTGTCTTATAAAGGTTCCTGTGGAATTCACTGGTAACATTGGTGATGGGATAGACTTCTTAATCTGAATCTAAACTTGGAGTCACACACATAAAAAACAAGTTGGGTCAGCCACTTAGGTAATTAGAAAGCAGCATGATGACTAAAGGAACGGTAAAATGAAGAAAGGGGTGAAGCAGCAGTCAAAGGTAACTTCCTCTTGGTAAATAGGATGAGAAAAGGGGGTGCTATAAGAAGAGATGCATATCATTAACCTATTGTACACTTCAAAGCAGGCACTGGAGCAGTTCACATCAAGATTGGTTTTGTTCATTTCCATTTATGAAAATTAGACACTTGACCCTCCCTGCCAACAAGAATTTCTTCTTCTGCCTTGGCATTTTTTTTAAGCTTTATCGTTCAATTTTGAGTGACAAAGGACTGCTGACCCAAGCCTCTTCCTTACCATTGGAGAAACTCCACATTTATCAAGGAGATTACCAGATGGGCTATGATCCCCATTTATGAATATACAATTTAATAGTTTTCATGAAGTAAATCATCTCAGATATTATGGGTTGCCTGAAGCTCCTTCTTGGGTTTGTGAAACTCTTAACATAGGGATGAAGGAAACCTTTTTGTCTTGCTACTCTCTTTTAAAACATTTTCGTGCTATGTTCATTGGTATGGCATCTGGTACTGCTTTACACAAGGGGAATACTGAAGGAAATCTGTATATGAACACACTGCTGCCAGCATGCCCTTCTTCCATCTTTTCTTCATAAGCCTCCCTTTTCATTAGTCCTATATTCCCCTCTGACTGTTTCATGTCCTATACACTTACATAATTTTATATATCTATGTAAAACCTAGCAGCCACACACATATGAAAGAAATTATACAATATTATTTTCTGTTCTCACTGTGTAGTGAAGTCTCCCTGTGAAGTAAAATAAGATTCCTTTATATTCAAATCAATAAGAAACAAAATTACTTCCTAGACACTCTTTTGTTGAGATAATAAACTGTGTTAATTGTAGGCTCAACACTGGAAAGATGAAGCTGAGACTATAGATGTGATGTTTTCTTTTTTGTTTGAATAAGATAATTGAATCCAACATAGGCAGGTGATGCTTGGGCTCTAGCCTCCAACTTTGTGAGTCCTAGTCTTGCTAGATGAGTCTGGTTTGAATAGATATTTTCCTTTCATTTTGGTGGTGAAAATATACACTATATTTTGAGAAAATATTTCCTATTAGTAAAAATAACTAATATTTCCAGTAATATTGGTATATATTTTAACCCTTGATTCATTTAATGGTGACATTGTGAAATGCATGTGATTGTGATTTTTTACTTAAGAAATCTCAGGCCAAAGAAAGACAAATGAGTGGACATTATTGCTAAACTGAATAGTTGCAGGAGTTAATCCAAAAGTCTATGTGACTTCATTGTACCAGTAAGCAAGTGGATAAACACCCAGGACAATGTCTTGCTGATTTGTAATGGGTAGAAATAAGTATGTTCTATCTCACCACAATGGTTTCTCTACCTGGGCTGCTATAGCTGTGTATGACAGCCTGGTTCTGGATGTGAATTCCCTGATCCTTCTTTCTTGACTGTCATAGCAGAATGCAGAGCAGCACTATCGGGGGTTTCCAGCTAGGAAAGCATACTGTAGACAGATGGCCTTGGAGTGCTGACAATATGAGTTCCACACTAGGAACTTGTGTTGGAAAGAAAGAGCATACCTGAGAATTGTTTTCTAACTCCCACACATGCACTGTGGCAATCATGTGCCTACAGCTGCACACAGAGTAATAAGTAAAACGAAATAAAAGGAAAAACAAAATGCCAACATATTCATTAAAAGCCTCTGAGTTTTGTGCTTACCTATTGAGATGACCAATCATGGCTGTCGACATGACGCACGTGGGAAGAGAGAATCTCGCCTGAAGAGTTGTTTCTATCAGACTGAACTGTGGGTGTATCTTTGGGGCATTTTCATGATTGCTGATTGATGTATGAGGGCTCAGCCTGTTAAAGGCATTGCTATCCATAGAAGGGTGGAGCTGGATTATGTAAGAAGAGTAGCTGACTTTGATCCTGGAAGCCAGCCAGTAAGCAGCATTCCTCTGTGGTTTCTCCTTCAAGTACTTGGCTTCAATTTCTGACTTGGCTGCCTTTGATGATGGACTATAACTTGTAATCTCAATAAAACATTTTCTTCACAAAATGCTCTTGGTCATGATGTTTTTCACAGTAACATACAAACAAAACCATGATAGCTACTTTATAAATACTGAATATCCCTTTAGGACAGTGTCCTCAGCAGGAGTCAGTCATATTGCCTGTGTCCTAGACCAGATGCCCAGTGGTTAATTCTTGTGTACTAACTGTACCAAATTCTTGCAGTCATGTCCAACCCCTGACCTTCAGGTTCCATTTGCTCTAGATAAAGATGGATAAAAACTAAGTCATACACGTAGTAGCTTATGGAAACATGATTTTTTTATGTGTACTTTGATTACTTAATTATGCATTTCTCCTGTGAGTACTTTTTAGACAACAGCAATGTCAAAAGGGTAAATGTGTCTGCTTAATTCTTCTTTTCTGTGTCTTCCTCTGGGCTCATTAGAACTCTAGGGGCAGAGGTCAGTTGGAGAACCTAGAAGGCCAAGGACAGGGTGACCAAACTATATAGACACTTTTTAAAAAACAGTTTCTTGCAATTTCACTATCCAGATGTTTTCCTCTTCAAGTGTTTTAGTACAAACAGAATACAAATTGTATAAAGCAATGGTACTCAGAATAGCAAGGCAGACTTATTTCTTGTAGAAAATAATAGATTGTCAGGGTTACACCAACGCCAGCATTGATGATGAAAAAATTCTTATCTTTACCTGAGGCTCAGTAGCTGGCTGGCTCCTTTAGGTTCTATTTAGAGGCAGTCCAATGGAATCTCAAATAGCAGCATTCTGGGCCCAGCTCTGTCTCCATTTGTAAATGTGGACATATGAGGAGTGGTGGAAGGTTATAGCATACAGGTGGGTTTCCTCCTCTTTGTTGCAACTTTATAGTAAACAATGTAATCATCTTGGCAGTGCTGAAGATAGTCTACAAAGACATTCTTGTCCCTCCCTTCAGCTCCCGGACTAAGAGACAGTGGTCCCCATGGAACTGGAATTTCCCCAGGACTGCCCTTCTGAGAGAAACAATAAACTAAAAAGTGGTGCCAGGCAGAGTTGGAGCTTGCCTCCTGAAAGAGATTTCACACAGTGCTGACAGCTTGTCAAAAGAGCTTGTAGGCAACATTGGAGTCCAGTCGATGATGCACAGGACCACATTTGGACCAGAAGTATTTAGCTATGCAAATTCTTGCCCTCTTTTAAAATCCTAAAAGGCCTTAGACAGACCAGAAGTAGAGGTCAATTGGCTTTTGAGGCCAGGTGTTTGCTCCCAGATTCTTAGGACTACCCAGGAAAACTTTCAATTCTAATCACCCCCCCAACCCCGGTAATGACAGTGTGTTTGGAAAGAGCAGCACTCAAGCTTCTTTTAAACCAATTCATAACATGTAAACTTTTCTCATTTTTTTTGTGACTGAATATGACATGCGTAGCAAAGAAATGATTGAGGTTTATCCCTAAGGGGATGAATTGAGTGATTTGACAAGAAACTCCTCTTTTATGTTTAGAAAAAGAATATCCCTATGACCTTCAGGACTGGGCTGTGACTAACTCGGCTTCTTGGCACATA
Organism: Psammomys obesus; assembly: GCF_907164565.1. Taxonomy (NCBI): domain Eukaryota; kingdom Metazoa; phylum Chordata; class Mammalia; order Rodentia; family Muridae; genus Psammomys; species Psammomys obesus. The sequence continues at coordinate 7,296,441 of NW_026596240.1, read as the reverse complement.
AAAAGCTTGGAGTTCTGCTCAGGAACATTTCTCTTTTTTATTTGAAGCCAGATCAGTGGGTCTGAGTTGAATTTGCCAGCATTTTTGGTCTCCCCCCCCCCTTTTTTCTTTCTCTGTGTTACTTTATAAAGTTGTTATATTGGAACACTCTGAAAGGGCTTTGTGTGCCTTCCTTGATCTGCCAGCTTATATAACTAGCATGCCCATCTTACAAACGAAATTCTCTATCTAGTTTATGTGGGTCAGAGGGAGTTTATGTGAGGGTGTGCACACATGTTTATATATGTGAGCACATACATGTGGAGGCTAGAGAACAACTTTTTCTGTCATGTTTCTCGGGTGCTTCCCATCCTGTTTATTTATTTATTTTTTAAAGTTTTGTTATTCTTAATCAAATGTGTGTTCAGGTACATTAGTTAATATGTGCTGTGCATGTGCAGGAGCCTTTGGAGGCTAGAGGGCAGCAGATTCCAGAGAACTGGAGTTATAGGCTGTTGTATGGTGCCTAATTTAGGTGCTGGGAACTGAATCCTCTTCCTCTGCAAATGCAGTAAACACACAATCTCTGAGCCATCACTCCACCTCAGCACACACCTTGTTTAATTTTGAGTCTGGGTCTCTCGCTTTGACCTCGAGCTGGCTAACTGAGCTAGGTGGTCTGATTACCTCATGGACTGAAGCTGAAGTCCAGACAATGATGGACAAAGGTGTGTGGTACCACACTTTATCCTGGACTGTTTAGATGTGGATATTCCTGGTCCTCTATTTACACTTTAGCTTCCCTGGATCTCTTTGTTCCTGTTTATACCATGATCACATTGATCAAGTCCCCCTTTTTCTCCCTGCATTTTGCTATGAACTTGAGTGTTTGATTGGTTTCTTGAGGACAGATGGCTGAACTTGGCTTCTTGTGTCACAGGCTGTGATACCACGTTTGATAACAATATCAGTGCAAGAAGAAGGTATCAAAACATATGCAGAAAGCTTCTGGCATCCTTAACCCCTCTACAGCAGGAAAAGTCCCATGCCCAGATGTAGAATTCTCTGCCTGTCAGCACTGCCTGTGGCAACTGCTTGTGTGAATGGGGAAATTGTAAAGTGTCTGTAGGTTTCTGAGCACCACCAGCGGCATGTGAGAGCCAACTATTGTTGCTGTAAAGGAGCCCAGTTCCAAATCTGTATACTTGGATCGCTGTGCTCAGTTTATTTAGAACATTTGGAGAGAGATGAAATACCAGCATGCTGTGTCTTTGCCTTTTCTTATTTTCTTGAGCAAATTGGTTGGGTCTTTTTGCTGAACGATTAGCTAGCTGTAGGATGTAGGAGGGAGGGCTGGTGAAGAAGCACTTTGTCACAGTGCCTATTGTGGTAAACCTTTTTTCAGAGTTTATTTGAGCAGGAATAATTGTCTGTATTGATTTATAAGGAAGGAATTGAGTGGTGACATTGATGCAAAAGAAGAGAGCAGCCATGAACAGCTTGATTTATTGTGGTATTAAGGCAAATAATTCAGAATCAGTTTCTACAGTCTAAGGTCGCCTGTCTGGTGTTTAAATGTCAGAATATATTCAGCAATTTCTTGATGAGAAACACACCCCAGATGGAATGTGTAATTTATTTTTTAAGGCAGAGTCATTTTGTGTTTACCTATTGGACACCATAGAGAACACTATCTCAGTTATTCTTAGGTGAGAGTGGGTTGATTTAGAAAGATAAATAGACTTCTGAGACTCATTATGTGGAGTAAGTATGTAACTGTGCTGAGTAACTTGGTCCTGGAGATAGTTGCTACTTTTCATGAGTACTACGTTTATAAGATACTCCTATTGCCCAAGGCATATGATATTCTGAAGTTTGACTGAAGAGGAAAACAGCCAAGTGGTCTTTTGTATTGCCTTGGGGGTCATGCATCAGGTGATCATAAGGAATATACTTTGACTCACAGTTTTTCTTTGTACATCTCTCTACTGGGTATGAAGTTACTTTCTCATTTCTCCTAGTTCTGTTTGTGCTCCTGACAACATTTATCACAGTTAAACCTAATTGTTCTCTGAATTAGCTTCAGTTTGAAAGCATAAGTTGCATGAGGTAAAGGTCCAAGCCTTTGTCTAAAGATAACAGATGAACACATACTAAACATGGAATGAATGGAATTTTTCTGTAGTATCAGAGTCCTGACTTTTCTTGGATGTGAGTTCAGGAGGAACAGTGAGACATGTTGTTGAGGGTAAGGATTTTATTAGAAGAAATATCCATACCATGGACAGATAGACATAGGAAAAAAAAAAAAAACAAAACAAAAACAGTGGCAGTGGCAGTGGTTCTGAGGAGGGTTGAAGTCCCAGCAACAGAGCCACACAGAATAGTAGGGGCTCTGAAGAAGGGAATTGTAGCCAGTAGACAGAAGCATGGGCCGTTTCTCTTTGCTCTCTAAGGATGGAGATGGTTCCATAACAAGAGACTAAAGCCAGACTCTCTGATTCCCAAGGAGCAAGCAGGAAAAGGGGAGAAAAGTAGGATGTTTAGCTTTGATTCCCTTTGATCTCATCTCACTTGCACATATGCAGTAGTTAATCCTATTGGTCACCTTGGCATCCCTGGAAGGAAGCAATCTTAACAGAAAAGTTGTCCTTATCAGGTAGATCCCTGGTCACATCTCTGGGGCGTTTTTTTTGTTTTTTTTTTTTTTTTTTTTTTTGAGTTTTAATGGACAGGAGATAGTCTAGTCCAGTGTGGGTGTTGTCACCCACAGGTAGGTGATCTTGGGCTATGTAAGAAACCTAGTGAAGAATGAAGCAGGATCAAGCAAGCAGTATTCCCTTGTGCTTACCCCTTCACGGTTCCACCTTGCATTCCTGTCATGACTGTTCTTGGTGGTGGACTATAACATGTAAGATAGAATAAGCATTTTCCTCTCCCTAAGTTGTCTTTGGTCAGGACATTTAGTTATAGCAACAGAACACAGACTAGAAAGCCAGACGAGATAGAGATATGCAGTACCTGGAAGCTTTTTAGCTAGAGACTCATACATGTGTCCAGAGTAAATGTCTGCTGCACATATTGTGGCCTGAGCTGTATTCTGGTTTTAGTTCTAACATGACATTCTTCCAGGTCCTCCTTGTAGTGTCTTGATATACACTGGTGTGCTAAGGGCCCTTTCAAAATATCTCAGATCCAAGAATTTCAGAACAAACAGTACTGGATCTGGTTTCCCATCTCTGACTTATCTGGGTTATACCTAAAACAATCTTCAAGAGTCTTCTAGGTGTGGGTGATGTACTCATTTTTTAACTCCATACTCATAGCGTGTATCCTAACACATTATTTCTAATGGATGCAATATCTTCCCACAGGGAACATGACTTCTGCAACTTCACCTATCATTTTAAAATGGGATCCCAAAAGTTTGGAAATCCGGACCCTCACAGTGGAAAGACTGTTGGAACCTCTTGTGACACAGGTAAGGGGCTTGTTACTCTGTTTTAACATGCTGACTTTTCAATCCTCTTCAAAGAAGCTCCATCATGCTACCATGCCGATTATTAAGTATTTATCATTTTTCAACTATGGACTGTCTCATTGCCTTACATGACTTAAAGTAGCTGTTAGCAACTCTTCATATGATTAAAAAATAATAATGTTGATGAGATAATTAAAGAGAGGGCCCTTGGTGAAGGGCTCCCCATTTGCAGCAATGGATCCAGTGTCCAGATGAACCATTCCTTAGTCACTCTCAGATTGTAAACACATAGTTACGAAAAACTGTTGACTGGCCCATAGCAGTGAATATTTATTTGAATTACTTTCCTCTCAGTTTATTGGGACACATTCCATCCTATTAGAATGGGGAGCTGATCAATTTTTGTGTTGACACATTTCCACGAGGTGACTGTCAAGAGCACAAAATGTCATCAGGATTTTAAGTGCTGAGAATTAATGTTTAGTGTCTCATGAATCATGTCCTTGGCAATCTGAATGCTGAAGTTTCTGGAATATGAAAATGTGAACTTTTTATGATGCATTTGTAGAGATTCATTATGCCACATGAAGCTGCAGGCTATTTTTATTGGTTTGTGCTGGATGCTTTAACAAATTACCATCAGGTTAATGGCTTCAAGCAACATAGATTTATTGTTTGATGGTTTTAGAGGTCAGAAATGCTAAAGTCAAGGCACTGGCAGGGCTGCATTCTTACTGGATATGTGAACAGTAAACCACATTCTTGCTTTTCCTAGCTTCTAGAAGCTTCTGTGGCCTCTTCATCTGTATTTGAGGTCAGCAATGTAGATTCTGCAGTTCTCTCCCTGGTCTCTGTTTTATTCATGTACCCTCTCTGAGATCAGTCCTCTTTGGACTCTGTTACGTTTAACCTACTCAAATATAGCAGAAAATGCCCTACATCTGTATATCTTTAACTTAATTACCTCTTTAAAAACCTTTTGCTATTTAAATTAACATACTTAGAGTTTCCATGAATAGAGGTAGCTCTTTTTAGGGGACTGGGGGAATATTGTTCAGAATAATGAGGGGTAGCCTCCATGAGCAAAATTATTCTAAGTCCTCAAGTTACTAAAAGTCTCAACAATTATAGCTTCAGCTGCATATCAAAGTCTCACTCATTTCATTGCTTTTAAACTCTCTAATCTCATATGAGTCCTCGAGGGATAAGTTCATCAGAGTTCTTCTCTACCTGTTTACCTGTGAGAACACCAGGCCTAATATCTCTAAATGAATTGGTAAGAGAGAAAGGCAATCTCAGTTCCAGACATTCCAATTCCAGAAACAAGGGAGTACAAGAAGAAACTTTGCCAGCCTCAAGTGTATTGCTTCTGGTGGGCAAATATCACTAAATTCCAAGGCCTGTGAGCAACCCTCTGGGGCCTGAGAATCTGCTCTTGATTCATGTCTTTCCCATGTAGCACTGGCCATATTGCTCCTGTGCATGTGACCTGAGTTTCTGCAGCTCAGATTTGAGGGATGCAGTAATCCCTTTGAGTTCTTACCTTTAAGTACAAGCTTTCAATCAGGTCAGGAACCTTATGGCTTCCAGTGTGTACTTGTGATGACTCATTGTGTTGAACAATCTCCCCCTGAAAGTCTTTCAATATCCTCCTGTACAGGTCCTGCCTCTGATGCGTTGGTCAAGGGAACCCTATGTCACATATCTCTCTAGGTTCTTCACAATACTCATTACTGACTGACTGCTCTGAAGTGTGTGCTCATAAAAGGCACTAGTAAAAGGCCATTGGGTCATACAATAAGCTGTCTCTCTTATTAAACAATGAATGAAAGGCCTTAAAGTTTGGGAGTGAAGCTGATACATAATAACTCTTCTTGAGTGAGGTTTCTTAGGCGAAAGACACTTGAATTTCTTTTTGTTTGAGCCTTGAATTGAGAAAGTATTAGAAGGAAACAATGAGACATTAAAAACACTTAGCAGGGCCTTAAAGGAGAAGGTAGGAACACTGTTTACAGCATGATTTTAGTGTGCTGAGCTATCAACAGCAGAGGTTTTAGAATGTATACCTGAAACAAACAAACAAAACAAAACAAACCCTCAAACCTTCTAGTAAGAAAGACAATGAATAAAATATTACATTTAATAAAATGTATTTTTAAAACGTCAAAAAATTACATTTAAAGGCTTACCTTTAAAACCTGGAGAGGACATGAACTCAGTAGGCAGAGGCAAGCCTGACATCATGTCTCAAAACAAACCAAAAGAATAACAACAACAACAACAAAAAGCTAGAATATAAGCCTAAAGTGAGCATCTGGAAATGACAGGGAATTAACATAAAAAGGAGGAGGACACCTTCAGAGAAAATCTTCCAACAAAGGATCTATCTCACATATGTAAATTCTTTGGGGATGTTCAAAGAGTCAACATCATGTGATTTAGTCTGGGGTAGCCTTTGGGGCAAAGAACATAGAGGAGTCAGGCATCAGTTAGAATCACAAAGTTAGAGTTAAAACCACAGAACAGAAGAGCTTCTTAATCTAGAGGCTAGAAAGGGCTTGGGGCCTCGATGGGTTATTGCCTGATTTCTCCAGGCTGTGGGATCTCCCCTCTTAGAGTGACCAGAGTTTTAAAGAGGCAAGCAGTGAGCAATCCCCAGTGTGTATATAAACACACACACACACACACACACACATATATATATATATATATATATATATATATATTTTTTTTTTTTTTTTTTTTTTCCTGAAAGAAGCTTTTTAATTCAGGCATCTTTTGTAACCTTTGAAGGCTGAGAAATATCTAAATTATGAATTTCCATATCTTTTTTAATGTTAATGATTCTTCCTTCTGTTTACCTCTTTCCTCTAACATTTTTTTAAATAACCAGTCACTATTTTACTTTCCATATAATTGAACAAATCAATTCAGACGAAGCTTCTGTCAATCTGCAACAAAGTTGTCCTTTCTTCTTTCTTCCAATACCATGCTCCTTATTTCCTTCTGAGCTCCTACTCATGTCTCCTTCGATGATCAAATTTCTAACTAGTCTCTTCATGATGATTTGGTTCAGTATCCAAGATGACAAACACCATTTCCACCATGATCCTCCCGTCTTGAGCTATCACCACCAGAGATTTTAGGAGGTATACTTAAAAAACAATCACACAAAACAAAACAACTTCCCAAAATCTTCTAGTAAGAAAGCCAGTGATTAAAATACTACAGTTATTCATGTGGAGTGGTGTAGAGGTCAGAGAACAAAGCTGAAAGTTCTTTCCTACATTCCTGGGATAGAACTTAGATCATCAGGCTTGTTGGTAAGTGCCTTTACCTCCTTAGCCATCTCACTGGCCCAAGAAGATATTTTTATTATTGTTTTTGTTTTTATCATTCACTTTCCTTTCTTTAATTCATTGTCTTCCTTTAAGAATTTGAGGATTACTAACAAAGCCCCACTTTCCAAAGATAAGAACTGCATTAGTTTCCAGTGGCTGCTGCCATTGTTACGTCTTGTAGCTTAAGGACTACAGATACTTTACAATTCTAAGCTGAGAAGTTGTGATATCAGGGTGTTGTAAAGACTGCATTCCTTGAGGATTCTTTATAACGAAAATTCTAGGTTTAGCATTTACTAGTATGTGTTATCCATCTATTTTCTTTCCTTGACACAAGTCCCTCCATCTCCAGAGCCAGCAGCCTAGCACTACCAAACAACTTCCTCTGACCTCAGTTTATAGGATCCCACCTCCCCAATTCATCCTCAACCCTTATGCCTCTATTTTATGAGGTCATGGTGACATGGTGGACTCACCAATATGCTCTAACCATCTGCATAACTGTTTTTCTATTTATAATTTTCAGGGATTATAATGGTGACATCTTATGCACAATTTGCCAAATGTTTCATGCATACTTCCAATTTAGTTATAATTCTTGTTAGATCTTTGATAGTGTTTTGACTCTGTATTCAGTTTCTGCACTGTGGATGAGAGCAAGTCCACGAACTGTGGACTAGTAGGTAACAACAATCATAAAACAAACAATGGAGCATTTTTATAATGACTGGATAAAGTCATTTTACCTTTTACATATAAGAAAAAGTTTGGGCCTGCACCTTAATTTTTTAATTCTAGATTATTCTTTTCATTGTGTTTTATAAAAGGATTGTTTTGTGAGCTTTTAAAGTAAGGAAGGTTTATCTCCTGTGGGAGGTACCTGGAGAAGGGCCTTTTTAGGAGATGCGTTAGGAATAAGAAAAAGCTGGTCTCACATATTCCTCTATGAAAGCAGATAAAGACTGGGTGCCTTCTCCTAGCCTCACAAATGTTCCCTTCATTATATATATATATATATATATATATATATATATATATATATATATATATATATATATATATATATATATATATATGTGATGTTTAGCCAATAGACTAAATGTAATAGAATAACCCCCCCAAAAAGCAATTAGCATTATACAAATAGTGAATGAATGTAGCTTTCTCTTTTCCGACTATTATGGAAATATGCATGTTCATACTGGCTGTAAACCAGTGCTGAATATTTATGAATTATATGATATTGACAGAAGTACAATTGTGTTGACTTTTAGCTTTTAAAACTTTTGTCTTTGTAATTTGTTCTTGAACTTAATTAATCTTAAACCCATCACAAGATAACAATTCAAATGCTTGTCATTTTCAATATTTTAACCCAAATATTTGAAGTTATTCTGTTCAATAAAATCAGTGATTTAAACATTTTTTTTCAGAAGGAATGGTAAATTGTTTAGATTATATATATATATATATATATAAATTCGTTAGCACTGTGAAGTCAGTGATTTCAGCGGGATTTAGCTATGTAACTAACCATAATATCCGTCAAATACCTCCAATGTGTACAAGTGTGAAATTGCATGTTACAGTGTGAAAAAAATTCTTTCATGTATGATGTTGATAAGCTGAAAGTTCTTACACAACTGCATGGAAAGAAGCATTCCCAGGTCAGGAACAAACGTTTAGTGATCCAGCTGGTGGAACCGCTGCTTCTTGGAAAAAAGAAAAAAGACAAAAGAGCGATGAGAAAATATAGAATATAAATTCCGTAACTGACATTTAAAGAAAAATGTAGAACACAGAGAAAATAACTGAACCACAACAACAGCTATATGAAATACATATACACAACTCATGAATAAAATATTGTTCATACTAAGATTGAATGCCCTGGGAAAGCCTTTTACTGCTTCACATTTTCTTGAAAGGTTTGATAGTGGGTGAAATGAACAATGACACACAAAAAAATTAGAATTTGGTGTGTTCAGCCTCAAATTCCTTCCCTATAACAAGAAAAAATATATTACCAATTCACTGTTGACAAACATTTAAATTTTCCAGTATAATTTTTACCTAATACTAATTAATATATGTATGAAGGATATATATTTGTCTGACAATGTTGCAATAGATTATCTTTGGATAAATTTTGCACTATTAAAATCATGAAGTGAAAAGAGAGACTTCACCCTCCACCATTAGTAAACTAATGGCCCAAAGGTCATCCAGCACAAGAGGAGAGAATTTACTGGAACTTTGGTCTTCATTTCCTTATAGAAAAATGAACATACACCTGTAGAAATAATACCAAGTACCTGACAAAATGGCATCATTGGTGTCTAAAAAGATTAATGGGTTGTTTCAAATTGTCCTGGCAGGCAAGAAAGCTCAGCAGGAAATCTTTTTGACCATTCTCCATGACATTTTAAAGATTGTGCACGAGGCCCTGTAAAGTTATGCTCTGGGAAAATTCTACAGTAGATTTTAACTTTCATTCATAACATCAATAAGTAGCTCAGAAACTAAGTGGCTAGAGATGTAAGAACTGTAAACTTCTCAAAATCTGTTTTACACTTTTAAAACAAGTACTTGATTTTAACCCTTTCCTACAGTAATTTCTCCCACAAAGAGGCATCCTGTCTTGATTTCCAACAGTACTTAGTCCCTTAGTTACCTGAACAGTCAGAGAAATGGGAGAATCATTTTCAGATTTGGGGCTTAGGAACCACACAGGATTCCAGAATTAAAAGCAACATTCAGAAACAAAGTTCCTTCCCATCCTCCTATTTTCTCTACAACACACTATGTCTTCCTAACAATTTCTACTCTTTAACACTTTATGTATAAATTGACCAAAACAGTGACAATAGAAAAAGTCACATTGTTTCCTGCTCTATATCCTTTTACATCTATCTTAAAAATATCATCATTGACAAACTTCTTCATTCATGACTTATTTAAGAAATTCGCAGATTAATACATTTAGAAGGTTTCTGTGGCAAAACTACAATGGTACAAGCAGCTGTGCATACATTTTTGTCAAAGAACTAAACAGAGGAAAGTTAAGGGATACACTCACACCATATAAAGAGGGAACTGTTCAAAGTGTTCATTCTTTGGTGAAATTTTTATATAATTTTTCTCCTGTTTCCAAGTATTTCACCCATTTTTGTTTACTAAGTACTTTCTAGGTTTTATTTTCATTTTTGGTTGATGTTTTCTTGTCTTTAAATTCTAGTTTTCTGTCGAATTGGGAGTACATGTGTCTGAACCACATAAAATTCCATAAAGATTTTAGATACGTCTGTAACTTTTTGTCTTAAAACTATGTATGTGTAAATATAAATCAATACTAGGACTTGAATACCAGTAACTTGGTTATGATTTAGAGTTACGTAACTGAATGACTATGTAATATTTTAATGGCTTACCCATAGTTTCATCTTTTAATGTGAACAGTTCTCAAGTTGCTAGGTTTATCAGTAAATGACATATATTTCAGATGGTCCTATAGGTATACTTCAATAAATAAAGGTAGCGGGCAGATTGTGTGACAGTGATGGATGACCACATTGGAGATACAACTTTAATAGATGACTACGTAATCTGGAGTCGGATTATTTTCTGTTTGGGTATCAGAGTCTCAATATTTTAATGTCTGCCACCAGATGGGAGTGATGCTCTTTCAGTTATATGACCAGCTGTGTATGCCATGATTTGATTAATACATAAAGCCCCTTTAAACACACACTTATACACATAGATATATGGGAGAGAGAGAAAGAGAAGAAAGAGGAATGACCTTATGTCCATGCACTAAGTGGAATTAGTGGTTTTTTGAGAAGGGAGAGAAAGAGACAGAGATAAAAAGAGAGGGGATTTCAAAGTGATATTTAAACAATTAAAGATGTAAATATATAATGTGTATATTTGTTCACTAACAATTTTTGCAAAAGAAATCCAAGATGAAAACTAGCGAAAAATCAGATTTAATTATATTGATGAAATTTTTCTAGAGGTAAAAATTATTGCACATGATGAAAATAGGTTGGTGTAATCCTAGCTTAGTTGTCTGTTTTATACACAAATACCACTCTGAAATGCAATGGGGATCATCCTTCTTTCTACTATCTGAGACAGCTGCTTTTAATCACAGCTATCTAGAGCACTCTGGTGTCATTTCATTGTATTTGGCATACATTTACACTCTGTTAACGGGCACCATCTGCCCATGCCTTTGCTAGGAAAGCAAGACCAAATAAGTAAATCATTATCGTAGTTTGAGACTACAAACTAACTCTCTCAACAATGACATAACTGAATTCTCTCATATGACAATATTTATTTCAGTGATGTCGGGAATAAGTACAGTGATTATATTTTGTGATAATAAAATTATAAAAAGTCTCAAACCTAGACAAAGACCTGTAGGCAGCTAATGACTGCTGAGGGAGAGAATGGATGAATGAGACAATGAGCTTCTCCCAGGGATGAACCCTGTAAATGGTATCCAGTTATGCATTTCACAGCTGTCGGACTCAAACTATATACACACAGACAACAATGAATGGACTCAGCAAGTTATCTCTGTCTAGCTGTCTGTCTGCCTGTCTACCTGTCTATCTATGTATCTACCTATCTACCTACCTATCTGTCTATCTGTCTAACTCTCTATTTGTGCATACTTATACATTCACATATATTCACATATGTGACAGTGATAACCAAAAAAAAAAAAAAAAAGGTGCTGTTAGTTTGAAAGTGGAAGGAGATGGAGAACTTCTGAGGGCTGAAAGAGAGAAAAGGAATAAGAAAAATGATGAATTTATATTTTAATTAAAAATGGTTGTAATTAAAAAGGAAATCAAAAGTCTCAAACAGTTTGATGTGCATATTCTTAATTAATATTCTGCTTTCATTAGTAATTTCTATATTTGAACGCCATTCTGTGTTTTCCCCCTCTGCTTTCCCAAAGATCAGCTCATTTAATTCCGATCTCCCTACTCCGCCTGTGTGTGTGCATGCATGTGTGCAAGCACGTGTGTGTGTGTGTGTGTGTGTGTGTGTGTGTGTGTGTGTGTGTGTGCGCACGCGCGCGCACGCGCACGTGCATATATGTTTTGGGAGGTAAATGTGGCTGAAAAGATTGTCCACTTCATCCAGCCTTTACTGGATGCTGGGTGCTGGGGATCCAATATTAGTTCTTCATGCTTGCATTATAAGCACTTGCCAGCTAAACCATTGCCCTGTCCTTGATCCTGATTTGTTTTACAAGTGAAGCACTCACAAGGCCAGGCCCAAGGTCAGAATTAAGTGTCCTCATGCTGACACATTAGACTTTATGCTGTGAAGTCACTACTACTCTGAACTTACTAGAAATTCCCTTCCATGCATGTGCAGCTAATCAGAGATTAGAGACAAAAAAAAGGAAAAAAAAGAAAAGAAAAGAATGAACCATCACACCAAGCAAAGGAATGCCTATGGAGGGATGTTATATTCACTCAGAAAGACCGAGACTGGCAATCTAATTAAAGCATGTCTGAGCTGAAGAAGCTGGACATGTCATCGAAGTCTTTTACCTGTTTCCCATTCTCCTGTTGAAATTGTAATATTTAAACCTTACTTTCAGATGATTCTGGACAGAAAGACAGTAAAATCACGGGATAAAAAACCCAAACACATATTCTGAAAATAAACCTCTTAATTCTATTGACCCTGATACCCACTTTGGTGGGTTCTCTTTTTGTAGAGATTTACTTTTATTTTCATTTGTGTTGTATGGGTGTGTGCCTATCTGTGTGCCATCAGCAGAGGCCAGAGGAGGGCACAACATCCTCTGAAGCTGGCTTAGGCTGTAAAGGTCTGTTGAGCTTCTGGTATGAGTGTTGGAAACACAGCTCAGGTCTTCTGGAGAAGCAGCAAACCCCCAAGCCATTATGCAGCCCTCATGGGACTCTTCATGGGGTGTTTATCTACACTGGAGTCTTTGTCTCCTTTTTTTGATTATTCTTGATTCTATATCTACACATTTTATGTTCTTGATGTGTAGGGCTTCGCCTTAGTAATCCTTCTCTTCTTTCTCAAATAAGAGTCTCCTCACCACTGTGATTTTCATTATAACAAGTATGCTTACAGCAGGGTTCTAATTCAGGTCACCTGAAGCAGCTCACCATAGAGGTGAGCCCTGCTGTGCTGACCCCACCCCACCCCCATCTTGAAATCTTCCTCTCTTTTTTCCATACTAACACCACAGGCCCTTTCCAGGCTCGAGAGAAGTACTTGTCATGCATCCCTTAGTGACCCAACTCAAGTCTGAGAGTCCTTCTGTCAGTGTCCTGGACAGCATATACTCACACTGTTCCATCTCTATCTGAGAACGTTATCCTTTGCTCAGATCATCCTGATATCTATCAGCAGTTTTGCACCATTCCATGAAGTCACTCGAACTGAGAAGTTTCCCTCTCCGTTTTCTTTTTCTGTTTCTCTTTCCTTCCTTTTCTCCCTCTCTCCTCCTAGTTCCCCTTTCTGCACTCTCTTTTCCTTCTTTCTGCTCACTTCCTGCCCACTTCTTTTCTCCCTTCCCTCTTATGATCTGTCGGAGCATTTGCCCCCATCTGTGCCCCCATCCGTGCCTTACCAAGTGCAATTTAATCTGTCTGGCTTCTACACTGGATGGAGAGATGCTTAAGGACAGGGACAACACCAATCCAACTCGCACACTCATCTCCATGGGCATAGAAAGTTGTGTGTAAACATGTATTTAATAATTAAATAAAACCCTCTTTTTAAAATTGCAACACAGATATATTTGTCTATCTTCCTCCTGTCTCCAGAATTAGCAAGTGGTAGGAAGTAATTACATACTGCAGTACCTGTTTCATGAAGACATTGATAGTTTTAACAACTGTTTTGTGATTTTTCTTAATGTGAAAACACTCAATGAAAAAACTTTTAATGGAGAACTCAGGGGTATCTCAGTCCACCTGTACATGGACCTCTGTCCTGTTCCCTGACACTAGCTGGTGTCTGTGCATCTTTTAGGAATGCCCATCTTCATGTATCACTAACTCCAGCCTTGAACTTTTTAAAAAGATTTATTTTTCTTTATGGTTTAGTATTTTGTCTGCAATGTGACTGTATTTCACAAGACCATGGATTTCATTCTCTTTCATTTCTTCTCTATATTTAAAAATTTTGTTTTGTTATTTTTATTTATGTCTATCCATTCATCTCTATGTGTGATAGAATGGAAGCTAAAAAGAATTTTATTCCCCACTGAAGCTGGTTGAAGTAAAACATCAGGTGGTTGTAACTGCTTAATGTGAAACCTGAGAGTGAACTCAGATTCCCTGAGACTGCAGCTAGGACTTTAAACTTCCAAGCCATCTCTCCATCCTTACCTCTGTCTCTTGGCATAACATGACTGTTAGGCCCAAGGGGGGACCCCCTAGGGGACCCTAACTTTCCGAGGGGGATGAAGAGAACTCAGGAGACCAATCATCGATGCAATAGCATGAGGTTTAATTCAGCCATCCTACGATGGGGCTGTCCCCCCCACCCA
>NW_026596240.1:7274836-7281979 GCF_907164565.1 Psammomys obesus | reverse complement strand
GCAATAGCAAGAGGTTTAATTCAGCCATCTTACGATGGGGCTGCCTCTCACAAAACCAGCGAGGAACAGCCAAGGGAGACAGAAGTCTGAGGTTTTTAAAGGAAGGAGCGCGGGAATCGCGGAGGTTGCAAGCTTGGTGACACTGGATTGGGTAGGTGACTTTTAAAATGGTTGGTTCATTTTAGGTGCTAAGTCCTGCCCTGATCTAGGTTGGGGAACTGTGATATCTGGACCGGTTACTAAGCAATGTTATCTCCTACAGCAGATCTGGACACTCCTCCACAGTGGGGAGGAGTCCTTTGCAATGGGTCTTGTCTCAATTTATCCGCTCCTCTTCCTGCCTTTTGTAAAAGTGCTGGGAGAATTTAGTTTAACATGGGGTATAGAATTTATAAAGAAACCTGTAAAGCTAGCCTGTTCCTTTCAATGCCATAACATAACTCTGGTAGTTTCTACTGAATGGAATAATGAGCTTTTGTCTGACATACTGAGTGTCCGCCTCTGAGAAACCAAAAATCCCCATATTCTTATGTGCTCTCTCATCACTGAGGCAAGACTCCAAGCTATGCAGAGCTAACCCCTTGGAGCAACCCCTTTGCAATGATTTCATAGATGGCACTATTAAAAGTGTGTTTTAAAACAGTACCAAGTTTAGGAAGATGTCACCTTTATTGGCTAGCTACTCTGTACATTATGGTCCCAGGAGTTCTGATAGTGTTGCTGTGTTTTTTCTTCTGCTCAGAACAGTAAGAGGAAGTTAGGAAATGAGGTGGCTGGGTTTCCAAAGCTCTCCTATGGTTTCGAGCTACCTACAAAAGAAAAAAATAAGTATAAACTGCTCGATTTTGATGCTATTAGGAAATATAGCTATTATTTCAAATGCACAGTGGTGCCTGTGGTAATGGCTGAGATGGTAATTTCGTCTTAAACTGTAGTTTTCAATGGCTTATTTAACACCAACTCCCAATTTACACTGTTGACTGAAATTTCTCAAGCTTGTTTTCGTGCCCTTAGGGAGTTTCATAAAAGAGATGAGATAGAAATCTCTTTAGCTGTCTTACTGAAGCATAGAAAAAATATAACATTCTCCCAGCTATTAAAATTTGGGAAGATTTTGGTGACATGTACATTTTAAAATGCTTTCCAATGCTTTATCTTTTACATGGGTATACTTCCCAGAAATGCTATGTAATTTAAAATACTCTTCAAACATTTAAAGTAGTTAAACATATAATGTGAAATTTTTTTAAATTTTTTGTTTAACTTTTATTAATTACACTTTATTCATTTTGTATCCCCCCATAAGCCCCTTCCTCCTCCCCTCCTGGTCCCACCCTCCCCCCCTTTCTGCATGCATGCCCCTCCCCAAGTCCACTGATAGGGGAGGTCCTCCTCTCCTTCTTTCTGATCTTAGTCTATCAGTTCTCATCAGAAGTGGCTGTATTGTCATCTTCTGTGGCCTGGTAAGGCTTTTCCCCCCTCAGGGGGAGGTGATCAAAGAGCAGGCCAATGAGATTATGTCAGAGGCAGTCCCTCTTCCTATTACTATGTAACCCACTTGGACACTGAACTGCCATGGGCTACATCTGTGCAGGGGTTCTAAGTTATCTGTAAAATGGTTTTCTTAATTCAGTATGGCTTCTATCAGATTACTTTGTTAGGATGCTATTAGAGGATTCCTAATTTCACTTCTTTACCTTTGCTGAATGCTACTCTGTATCCACATGCAGTCAGCTCGCAGGCACTCTAGTTGATATTTATGTCACTGGACTCTTGTATATACTCATTTGTAACTTTTCTATTATTCTAGTCACCTTCAACTTTTCATTATTCCCTTGGATTCCCAAACCACTGGTAATAAGATTATTGTTGATTTTTGTCTGCTTTCTGGTATTGTCATTGTTGAGAATATCAGATGTTTCCACTGTCCTGCTTGGATTTTTCAAGCCAGGGTCATTTGGGAAGACAGAATCTCAGTTGAGAAAATGCCTCTATCATTTGGGCATGAAGGCCAGTCAGTGAGTTATGACTGATGTGGATACTACCACTCTTGGGCAGGGTTCCTAAGCTGTGTAACCTAGAAGACTGAGCAAGCCATGAGGAGCACGCCAGTTAGCAGCATTCCTCCACGGTCTTTGCTTCAGCTGCTCAGGTCCTATGCTCGCGTTAATGCTCTCACTTCCCTTTACGGTAGATTGTGATCTGTGGGAAGAATCCTCTTGTCCACAAGTAGACGTTGGTCGTGCTGTTAATCAGAGCAATAGAAGGCAAACTAGGAAGGACTTAAAATTGATTTCTCCGAGGATGAAAGTTGTTTTGTGTCTTCCTTAAATTTAGAATTCCTAAATTTGGAAGAACAATTAATGCTCACTTGATTCTATCATTCTACAGATATTTCTAAAGGACTGGAAAATGGAATTGAAATTTTGAAAGAACTTTCATGTGGCCAAGTTAGACAGAAAAAAAGTATTATGGGGAACAGAGGATGGTGGAATACATTTATTCTGGTCCTGGATTCAAAACAGAAAGTATTAAGGGATTTAAAGGCTCTTTCCCCTCTGTGATATCTGGTGGCTCTACAGGCCATGTCAGGAGTCTTGGATTACCCTCCTTTTACAGCCAATGTTCACTCAGCAGCTCCAGGGTGTTGCTGAACCTTGGTGAATCTGCTGGCAAAAGTGATTTCTTATAAAAGAGAATTGTTGACAGAGGATGATGCAGAACATATCTAAAGTGTGGCCACAAGTGAGGGGTCATGCTAAAGCAGTGACCTCTACAGAGGTTGACACACTTCAACATCCTGAGTTTAGTGGGGGACTTTGTTTTTAAACTATATGTGGTCTTTGGGAAAATACTCATTGTATTATGTATGTTTGTGTGTGTGTGTGTGTGTGTGTGTGTGTGTGTGTGTGCGTGTAAAATGAGAATATGAAAGTATCTAGTCTATGGTTCTTCCTTTACAGTGCCCCAGGTTTCTATGGATTGTGGAGAATGGCTAAGACAAACAAGGAGAAAAAACTGAAAACTGAGAAGAGCCAGCTATATTTGACATTTGAAGCTTGCAAAAATGATTTTAGCTTCAATGAAATATGTTTTAATCATGAAGAAAAACATGGATAAATAAATGTATGTTCATATGCATACAACAAAGGCTATTCTCCCAGTTAGCCTGAACTGTCAATCTGATAATGTCTTGAACCACCTGTAAAGAGTCAGTCACAACTGAGTGATTGTCTGTGTGAGGTTACCTTGTGGGCAAGTCTGTGAAGAACTCTTGATCATCTTAATTTATATAGGAAGATCCAGTGCCCTGTGTGTGCTGATGTATCCTGAGTAGATTTTCCTGGGCTAAATAAGAAAGCCATCTGATCATAAGCCAGTGAGCTAGGTAGCTAGCAGCATTCCTCCATGTTTTCTGCCTGAGTTCCTCCTCTCAATGATAGAGTGTGACCTGGACCTTAGTCCTTTCTCCCCTTCCAGTACCACCCTCCCACCCACTTGCTCCATTCTGCATTTCCCCTCTCCCCCTGGCCACTAACCCTGGCACATCAAGTCACATTAGAACTAAGCACCTCTTCTTTCACTGAAGTAAGACAAGGCAGCCCTGCTGGGTAACAGAATCCAGAGTTAGGCAACAGAGTCCAAGGCAGAGATAGTCCCACTACAATTGTTAGGGGAGCCACTTGAGGAACAAGCAATCCATTATCTTCATATGTGTAGGGGGCTAAGACGAGTCCATGCATACTGTTTGGTTGGTGATTCAGTCTCTATGAGCCCAAATGGGCCCAGGTTAGTTGGCTGTATAGGTCTTCTTGTGGACTCCTTGACCCCTCCAGCTCTCTCAATCCTTCCCCTAACTCTTCCACAAGATTCACTGACTGTCACCTAAAGTTTGGCTCTGGGTATCTGAATAGCTTTTCATTATTTGCTGGATGAAGCCTCTCAGATGACAGTAATGCTAGGTTCTTGTCTGCAAAGACAGCAGAGTATCATTAATAGTGTCAGAGGTTGGGTCTTTCCCAGGGGCTGGGTCTCAAATTGGGTCAGTCATTAGTTGGCCATTCCCTCAGTGTCTGTTCCAGCACTTATCCCTATAGATCTTGTACGCAGGGCAAATATTGGGTCAAGGGTTTTGTGGGTGGCTGGTGTCCCCCTCCCTCCACTGGCAAACCTCCCTGCCTGTAGGATGTGGCCACTTGGGTCTCAGTGTCCCTCGCTGTTGGGAGTCTTGGCTGCAGAGACAGAAGCAGAACTGAGTGGGACCTGTCCAGGGGTGTCCTGTACATCCTGCCTGGCTTCACACTCAGGTGCTGATGCAATTGCTTTCACATACTCCACTGGTAGAGTCTGCCAATAAATGCTTTCTGTCATCTCAGAAAAGAACTTTTAAATTGACGAAATCTCCCAAAAATAAAGCTCATAGTCTTGAGCTAGATATTTTTTGATGAAGAAATAAATAGGAAAGGCAAACTTTTGAAGAAATTAGAAATTTCTAAAGCAAGATTAGGTTATAACACTTATCTTTTATTTTTTTTTCCTTTTTAAATTTTTTTTATTTATAACAATTTATTCATTCTGTATCCCAGCTGTAGCCCCTCCTTCATGCCCTCCCAATCCTGCCCTCTCTCCCTCTTTTATTCCCATGACTCTCCCCCAGTCCACTGATAGGGGAGGTCCTCCTCCACTTCCCTCTGACCAGAGCCCATCAGGTCTCATAGGACAATCTGCATTGTCTTCCTCTGTGACCTGCTAAGACTGCCCTCCTCAGGGGGAGGTGATCAAAGATTAGGTTATAACACTTATCTTTTAAAAGGCATGAACTCACCAGAAATGGAGGAGGGGTTCCCCTTTCTCCACATCCTCTCCAGCATGTGTTGTCCCTTGAGTTTTTGATCTTAGCATTCTGATGGTGTATGATGAAATATCAAGGTTGTTTTGATTTGCATATGCCTGATGACTAAGGACATTGAGCATTTCCTTAAGTGTTTCTCTGCTATTTCATATTCTACTACTGAGAATTCTCTGTTGAGCTCTGTACCCCATTTTTTAATTGGAAGTAAACTTGTACAACTTTGGAAATCAATCTGGGGCTTTCTCAGAAATTTAGGAATAGTGCTACTCCAGATCTAGCTTTACCACCCTAGACATAAATCCAAAACATGCTCAACCATACAACAAGGACATTTACCCAACTATGTTCATAGGGGCTTTATTCATAATAGCCAGAATCTGGAAACAACCTAAATGTTCCTCAACTGAGGAATGGGTATAGAAATTGTGGTACATTTACACAATGGAATATTACTCAACAATTAAAAACAAGGAAATCATGAAATTTACAGGCAAATGGGTGGAACTAGAAAAGATCATCCTGAGTGAGGTAACCCAGAAGCAGAAAGACACACAGGGTATATATTCCCTTATAAGTGGATATTGGATATAAAATATAGGATAATCACCCTAAAATCTATAATACTAAAGAAGCCAAACAACAAGGAGGACTACAGGTAAGATGCTTAATCCTCCTTCAGAAGGGCAAACAGGATAGAGATCAGAAGTGGGAGAAGACAGGGAACAGTACAGGAGCCTACTCAAAGGGCCTCTAAAATAGTCTGCCCAGTAGGGCATTGAAGCAGATGCCAAACCTTAGGCAGAGTGTAGGGAATCCATGGAAAAGGAGGAGATAAAAAGACCTGGAGGGGACAAGAGCTCTACAAGGGGACCAACAGAGCCAAAACTCTGGACCAAGGGGGTGCTATAGAGACAGATATTCCAAACAAGGACCATGCATGGAGTGGCCCTAGACACCCTGCTCAAATGTAGTCCATAGGCGCTCAGCGTCCAAGTGGGTTCCCTAGAAAGGGGAGCAGGCATTGTTTCTAACATGGACTCAGTGGCCAGCAGTTTCATCACTGTCCCTGGGGAGCAGCCTTGCCAGGCCACCAAGGAAGACAATGCAACCAGTCCTGATGAGACCTGATAGGGCCAGAGAGTAGGGGAGGAAGACCTCCTTACCAGTCGAGCAGGGGAGGGGCATAGGAGGAGATAAGGGGGGAGCGTGGGGCTGGGAAGGAATGAGAGAGGGGGCTACAGCTGAGATGCAAAGTGAATAAACTGTAATTAGTAATAACTAAAAATAAAAAGGTATGAACTCTAATGTGTCAGCGGAAGTAGTCCGAGACAAATGAGACAATGCTTACGGAACTCCTAGACCTTGGTGCACAGTAAGTTTTAACACTTTTGACACCATTAGGAAAGAAAATCACACAGGATTTCTCATATAAACAGAATAAATATGAACTAAGGCAAAATGTTAAATATTGCCAAATATTTACAGGTTTAATTTCTAGATTATTGTGTTTCCAGACACTGTGATATGAAGTCTCATGGATCATGGATACCAGGAAATTCTATTATCTAAGAGATGAGTGGGGTTTGTGAGGAAGGCAGACCCTAGAAATGAAAAAAAAAAAAAGTCCATGGAGAATTGAAGATAAACACAACACAGGCAAATTAATTTATAGCTCAAAAGAGAAAATAGGATTTTTTTTCTCTCTGTATACACATTTTATGGGCCAAACAAATAACTATATTCTATAATTAAATAAACTTCTTTTCAAAATCAAGTTTTACATGTTGATAGATATCAAGGCCAGAGTTTTATTTCTTGAAGGTTAGCAGACTTTTTGGCCCCTGGCAAGGTCTCAAAAGACACAGCTACTTAGCAGCAATCCTTAAGGCATCTATTAACCTGGTGGTAAGAACAGTGAACAGGGAATGTACTTCTTTTACAGAAAAAAAAAAAAAAGTCCCAGCCAAAATTTCAGAACTCACTCATTTGCGATTACCAAGAAGATTCAATATTAAAGCAAAGCACATTTAATCAAGTTAGAGAATAGGCTAAGAACAGGGGTGTCCAATTCCTTTGTGATCAGTAATGAAAAACTGTCATAACAGAATGAGTATGGACAGAGAAAAGTCTCACCATGCACTTTAAATGCTTTGAGAAACAAAAGCAAAAGAGATTTTTTCTGTGCTCTTGAGTTGTTTTTATCATACAAGTAAACATATTTTTGATAGATTTATCAAATCTATTTGTGTGTGTGTGTGTGTGTGTGTGTGTGTGTGTGTGTGTGTGTGTGT
>NW_026596240.1:7273204-7274826 GCF_907164565.1 Psammomys obesus | reverse complement strand
GTGTGTGTGTGTGTGTGTGTGTGTGTGTGTGTGTGTGTGTGTGTGTGACGTGGCAGGTGCTGCCATGGCACACAGACAGAAGTCTGAAAACAACTTGGACAAGTCAGACCTCTCCCAAGCATGGAATCTCGGCTGTCAGGGGATTACTCTTAGTGGCACGCACCTGGCTCACCAAGTGAGCCTGGGTCATCTCATTGACCCAAATGTATTTTCTTTAAAGATAAAAAAAAAGGAAAACCCTGATCATATCACCCAAGAGGATAACGAAGTTAGAGTGATGACCACAGTCATTTAATTCACTGTTTTCAATGTTTAACAATTTCAGCATGATTGACATAAATAAATTAATTGGACTGATATCCTGAATATGAAGTTTACATTAAATGTTTTCCCATGTAATTCTTTTCATGCTTCAGTGTTATTATAATGGATTAGTTATTGAAGATTTGGCTTAACCACCAACCACTTTTTTTGTTTTTAATCATGGGTATATATATTTAAGTTTTTCCCATAATAGCTTGAATTACTAAAATTTTTAAAATATTTTATTTTTTAATCTATTATTTATTATAAGCTATTCACTCTCTATCCCAGCTGTGGGTCCCTCCCTGGTGTCCTCCCAATCCCACCATCTCTTCCTCTTCTTCCCTTATGCTCCTTCCCTAGTTCACTGATAGGGGAGATCCTCCTCCCTTTCTATTTGAACCTAGCTTATCAGGTCTCCTCAAGGCTGGCTGCAGCATCTTTCTCTGTGGCCTACCACAGAGGAAGGTGATCAGAGAGCCAGCCACTGAGTTCATGTAAGAGACAGTCGCTGTTCCCATTACTAGGAAACTCACTTGGAGACTGAGTTTGTGGGCTATATCTGAGCAAGGGTTTTAGGTCCTCTCCATGCATGATCCTTGGTTGGAGAATCAGTCTCTGCAGGGAACCCAGGGCCCAGTTTATTTTTATTTTTATTTTTTGGCTCTGTTGGTCTCCTTTTGAAGCTCCTGTCTCCTCCAGGTCATTTTATCTCTCTCTTCTTTCTTAAATTCCATACACTCTGCCCAAAGTTTGGCTATGAGTCTCAGCATCTGCTTCGATACCTCGATCATTAGAGCCTTTCAGAGACCCTCTGTGGTAGGCTCCTGTCCTGTTCCCTGTCTTCTCCTGCTTCCGATGTCTATCACATTTGCCCTTCTTAAAGCGGATTGAGCATCTTCTCTAGGGTCTTCTTTGTTTAGCTTCTTTAGGAGTATAGGTTTTAGTATGTTTAGCCTACATTATATGACTAATATCCACTTATAAGTGAGTATATACCATGTGTAACTTTCTGCTTCTGGGATACCTCACTCAAGATGATCTTTTTTATTTCCTACCATTTTCCTACAAATTTCATGATTTCCTTGGTTTTGATTGCTGTGTAAATGTACCACAATCTCTATATCCATTCCTCGGTTGAGGGACATCTAAGTTTTTTTTTTTTTTTTTTTTCCAGCTTATGGCTGTTAAGGATAGAGCTGCTAAGAACATGGTTGAGCAAATGTCCCTCTTGTGTACTTGTGCATATTTTTGGATATATGCCTTGTAGTGGTATAGGTGAGTCTTGAGGTAGCACTTTCTGTAAATTTCTGAGGAAG
>NW_026596240.1:7191826-7273194 GCF_907164565.1 Psammomys obesus | reverse complement strand
ATATATATATATATATATATATATATATATATATATATATATATATACCACAGTTCACTGACTTTACATCAATGTTTACCAAAGTATTCTTTCTTTGGACTCCAGAAGTTGCTAGCTTCTTTTAGCTCATAAAATTACTAGTCATTTAAGGATAAGTTTTGAAATAGAGGGTTATTTTTATCTTCTAAATATGTATAAATAAACCTAGGTACTAGGTACTAGGAAGATGGCTTCGAGGTTAACAGTGCTTCCCAAAGAGTTGACCTCAGTTCCCAGCACTTGCGTCAAGTGGCTCACAACTACCCATCATTCCATCTGCAGGTGACCTGATGCTCTCCTCTGTTTTCTAAGGGAAGCATCAAACATGAGTGCATATTCATGCAGAGGGCCACACATACACATAATCCAAGTAAAACCAATCTCATATATATTTCCGTACATTGTTTGAATTGATGACTAGCTCCTTAAGATGTAGCTCCTTAAATGTATTATACTTAGGATTTAAGCCTAACTGGGAAAACTAAAGTGTAATGTTTTTGTTTTTTAAAACAATGACTTTGGCTCACAAAAACTCTTTTGTTTGTTTTTTTCCTGTAAATGCAAACTTGAAAGTCTCTTTGTCTTGTTTAGTCATTTCCTTCAGCATGTTTATGCAGCGTAATAAAGTTCGGGTGGATTTGAATTAAATAAATAACTGAGGATATACCTTGTATGTTAAGACAGACTCACCTTCTAGTCTATGTAACTGTAGGCTGCCCACATTTTTGATGAGGATCTTTTTACTATTTTAACCCTTTCCTTGTGTAACTCTGTTTACCTTTATTTCTACATTCTTATTAGTTTCTTACTGTTTTCATTTCTGCAATATCATTTTTAAAAAGCTATGTTCATCTTTCATTTTATATTTCTAACATATATATGTAATGATTTTTCTTTGTATATATACTTGTAATATATATTACATATATGTGTTTATAGTGCTAGTATTTTACAGATAAATTTTTATATACAGGTTTTTTACATATAAATATATACAAATAATCTAGCTGCTACAGTGATGGCTTAGAGATTGTGTTTGCTGAAGATTCATGATGAGTTCCTAGCACTCCAATCAAGCAGTCCACAACCACTTGCATATATACATATAAACCTAGGTATGTATGATAAGTGACACACTAATTATTGAACTCCATTACATGTATACATCAGGTTTTGAACTGTGTATGGGTTTCTTAAATTTCACTTGGGGAATCACTTGGGGAACTCAGTAACTTGTAGGTTCCAAGGGCTCATCAGGGTGATATGGTAATATGTGTTTTTTCTTGTGTGTGTGTGTTTATTTTATTTTACTTCTTTTGAGACAAGGCCTCATATTTCTAGGCTGGCATCAAACTTTCAATCATCTTGCCACAGACTCTCAAGAGCTGGAATTACAGTTATGAGCCACCCTACCAGGCAACATGCATTAAAAAACTAAAAAAAAGTAAAAAAAAAAAACTGTTCTTTATGATGTAAACAGCTCCTGAGCCACCTCATAGAAAATGGCATATTTATGCAAATAAGAAAACAGTTACTTCCAGGTAGGTATTAGGGTTCTAGGAACCTCTGCTGCAGAATCCTTCTCTAGCAAGGAGACACTGAGCTGTGCCTAGCACAGTGGTTTTCAACCTCTGAGTCACAACCCCTTTAGGGGTCAAAGCAACCTTTTACAGAGGTTGCACAAGACCATCAGAAAACATAGATATTTACATTATAATTCATATTTATATTATAATTCACAACAGTAGCAAAATTAAAGTTCTGAAGTAGCAAAGAAAATAATTTTGTGATTGGGGTCATCACAACATGAGGAATTGTATTGAAGGGCTGCAGCATTTAGGAAGGTTGAAACCGCTGGCCTTGGAAGTTGGGTTTGTGTAAGAAAAGCCTGCAGTTCACTGTCAGGTCGACATAGCTGAGTTCTACAGTCACAGGCTCCATTTTTGCTTGACTGCCTTTGTTTAGTCTGCAAATATACCACTCGTCAAAGACAAGATATCCCTGTGTGGTATGAATCAAGAGCAAATCATTATTAAAATGAGAAAAATACACTGAATGCATACAGAACATTTTAGAAACATTCTCTGATAAGTTAAAGCTATTTTACTTTTAAAGAGTATAAAATATATAAAGAAGTGATTGATAAAGGGAAGCTTTAAAGTTGCTAATTCCATCAAAAGATTTAAGCATTTAATATGTTTTCACAGTATTTTTTACTTAAGTTATTGCCCCAAACTGGAATCAGGGAAGGATTCACTCACTCAAGACAAAGCAGCACCCAGAACACAGGACTTATTTCATGGGCTGACTTTGGAATAATCCAAGTTTACTCCGACTACCTTACCTTTAAGCATCTTGTATAGGATAGTAGTTGTTTTTTAAAATAACCCTAGCGAGACTTTCAGTGACCATGTTTGTAGCAGCTTTATTTGTAATAGAGAACCTGGAAACAACACAGATGTCCAACAATGGAGGAATAGATATAGAAATTATGGTACTTTTACACAATGGAATAATACTCAGCAATTAAAAACAAGGAAATCATGAAATTTGCAGGCAAATGGTGAGACCTAGAAAAGATCATTCTGAGTGAGGTATCTCAGAAGGAGAAAGAAGGAGAAAGTATGGTATATACTCACTTATATAGACCTATAAGATATGATAAACATCCTGAAATCTATACACCTAAAGAAGATAAATAAGAAAGAGGACTTGGGGTAAGTGATCAATCCTCACTTAGAAAGACAAATGGAATGGACATTGGATGTAGGAGAAAACAAGAAACAGGACAGGAGCCTACCACAGAGGGCCTCTGAAAGACTCTACCTAGCAGTGTCCCAAAGCAGATACTGAAACTCATAACCAAACCTTTGGCAAGGTTCAAGAAATCTTCGGAAAGAAGGGGGAGTTAGTATGACCTGGAGAGGACAGGAGCTCCACAGGACCAAATATATCAGGGCACAGGGGTCTTTTATAAAACTGTTTCTCCAACCAAGGACCATGTATGGATATAACCCTGCTCAGATGTAGCCCATGGTAGCTCAGTATCCAATTGGGTACCCTGGTAAGGGGAATATATTTCTGACATGAACTAAATGGCTAGCTCTTTGACACCCCCCTCCCGAGGGAGGAGCATCCCTGCTAGGCAACAGAGGAGGACTTTGCAGCAGGTCTTGGAGATACCTGATAAACCAGGGTCAGATGAAAGGGGAGGAGGTCCTCCCCTATCAGTGGACTTGGAAAGGGGCAAGGAGGAGGAGAGAGAGAGGGAGTGTGGGATTGGGAGGGAATGACTGAAGGGGATACAGCTGGGATACAAAGTTAATAAACTGTAACTAATATTAAAAAATAAAATAAAATAAACTTGCCATGACACCACTTGAAAATACAAATTGAACAAACAAAAACAAAATACTTACTAACATTAGATAAAACAAAATTGCTTCTAATCCTTGCTACAGAGAGCATTTAGCTCAGCTATAAATAATTAATTTTTGTTGTTTGTTTGTAAAAAGATGGATACAATTGGAGATAATCATACTAAGTGAATTAAAACAGTTTCAAAAAGACAGATGTGGCATGTTCTCTCTCATTTCTGGATCATACATTTCATATAGATATATTAAAATTATTTGTGTATCTTTTATATGAAAGTAGAAACAAACATTTTCAGGAGAAAAAAAAAAGACAGAGACTACAAGGAATGGTGAGACGGCAAGGAAGGAGGAGGGTTTGTGAAGGCGAATATATTCAAAATTTATTGTCTCTAAATTCAAATATCCTCATAAAACCCAGTACTAAGTACAGTGAAAACACCCTATTTATAATATTATTTAAATATTAAATTAAACTGAATCCAAATACAGGAAAGGCACTAAATGTAAGGCCTTCTTTTATAGTATAACTTCAGAGTCTAGAACAATGTTCAGCATGCATCAAGTAGACATTTCCAGGATGAAGGATTAATTCTGCATTTACTTTTAAATATACAAAGTTTGTGGGTTACATAGTAATGGGAAGAGGGACTGCCTCTGACATAATCTGATAGGCCTGTTCTTTGATCACCTCCCCCTGAGGGGGGAGCAGCCTTACCAGGCCACAGAAGATGACAATGCAGCTGTTCCTCATGTGATCTGATAGACTAAGATCAGAAGGAAGGAGAGGAGGACCACCCCTATCAGTGGACTTGGGGAGGGGCATGAGTGAAGAAGGGGGTGGGAGGGTGGGATTGAGAGGGGAGGAGGGAGAGGCTTATGGGGGGGATACAAAATGAATAAACTGTAATTAATTAATTATGAACTTTGTGTATATATATATATATATATATATACACAAATTCAACTAAATTGAATATTTAATTCAATTAAATATTGAATTAAATTCTCTTTTAACTAAATTCAACTCCTATTCTGAGTTCTTGTTCTTTGGGTGTGTGGGGGAAATATATTATTACTCAATTCTAGTTTTTCCCATGTATTCCCTGGAATTAAGTTCATGTTCTCAGGACTTGATATAATAACAAACACTGGTTAGATTTTCTTACCTTCAGAGCCATCTACATGTAGAGGCTTCCTAAGAGGTGCTCAGTGTCCTAGTGGGTCCCAGCTCCATGCATGCACGTGGGTCTCTGCTGAGTGAGCTCTTTGGCTTTCTTTTCCCTCTGAGCACTGGAGGATCTTTGAAGCTCATTCTTCTCTCCCAAAGTCTAGAAATGGAAGAAAGGATGCCTTAAATAAATAGGTGACATATGTCTAAATAGAAAAGTTTAAAAAGAGGCTTTGTAGTTATGAAGAATCCTCAAAAACAGGAGTGAAGTACAGAAGGGAACTGCAGGCCAAGGCTCTGTATGCATCTGTGGTGGTCAGCTTCAGCCACATTCAGGAGGCACCATCTCAGTAGTCGGAGGCAGCCAGCAGTCTGTATCTCATTCCTACCAGTGTAGAGTGTGCTATGCTTCCTGTGTCCCATTAAGAGCATCAGCTAGGAGATCTTGGTTTCAGAAAGCCAGGGTGATATGGAGGTATATCTACAGCCTGTAGAGTGTCACTACCCAGGAAAACAGCTCTACCAGTGATTGCCAGAAACAAGACTCTTCATTCAAGGAATAGTTCATTAAGATGCTAACATAAGCCTCAACAACTCGGCAGTATAAACAGACATAACAGACAGTAAAGAGGGAGGGCGCCAAATTTAAGTTTGAACGTATATCCAAGAACATACAAGTCTTTGAATAAGGACAACACTAATACACACAAGCACATATTTGTATTTTAAACTTGGGCACAGCTGCTGACATGTATCAGTGGGTAGGTGAGCTTGCTTTGCAAGCAGGAGGAGATGCAGTCTGATCTACAGCAGCACAGCCTACATGCCTGTAACAGCACAGTGGGGAGAAGACATGGGAATCACTGGGTCTTGCTAACCTCCAGCCTGGATTCAGGTTCAGTAAAAAACCATGGCTCAAGGGAGTAAGACGGTGATAGGGTAGGTCACTGTATGTCTTCAAGCCTCTATGGTACACGCATGAGCTCATGCACCTGCATGTACTCCATTCAGATGCACAGTGGGACAGGTGGCCACACACACACACACACACACACATACACACACACACAAACAAACAAACAAAACCAACCAACCAAACAAACAAAACCAACCAACCAAACAAACAAAACAGGATATCATTAATCAGTCTTGTGACCTTTTAACACACCTCTCATCACTTTCAGATCCTTCTGTAGATAGCACCAGGAAGCTGGCAGTGTCCTAACACATATGATGAATCTTCAAAGCTTAAAGTAGGCAGGGTATTGCAAATCAGCCTGCCTCCCCTTCCAACCCATGTAAGCTGTCTTTCCACACACCTCTACTTTCTATCAGCCATTGTCACAACCAGTCCTTAAGGGATGTGGTAAACAGAAAAGACAATGCTAAAAATAATATGTAAGAGAAATAACCTTACTCTGTAGGACAGGAAGTTCAGAAGTCATTAGCAACAATACGTAGCAAAATGAACCACTAAGTGACTAAGACACTGGAACTTGTGTGAAAAAGGTATCTCTTTTCAAGAAAGACAGCCCAGGTGTATGGTGACTCATTGCGGAACAGTAAATATACTAACCCAAAATATCACAACGGTTTATTCCTGTGCTCATTGTACCTCTTCCTCCCACAGTGATAATGGTGCTGGCTGGGTTTGGGGATTTGGGCTAAAAACGTTCCTTATAAAGCAGATTATAAATCTGTTAGGTTTTGGATCTTCAAAAGAGCATGTGGAAAAGTCTCCAGTGCCCATGTTGCTGTGTTTAGGAGTGAGGCTTTCGGTGAGTGAGGTGATTTGATGATAAAGGCTTTCCCCTTTTTATTGGTTTACACTGTGGGTGGACTCAAAGTTTGATAGGTTGGAGGGGAGGGTGCTCCTTATTCAAGAGGAATCTCCGTACTTCCTGCCCATCTTGAGATGAGCAGCTTTACTCCTTCAAGTTCTTACCACAGGTCCAGAAACAATGAAGCCAAGTGATCTGGGACTAACGCCCCTGAGTCAGTGATCTCAAACAGCTCCATCCTCATCTTAGTTTATTCACCAAGGATTTTTTGTCACAGCAATGGAGAGTAAACATAAAGCAGAAATAGATAGTTGGCTGTGGAAGCCCTTGCATTGTGAATTAACTGGAAGCAGAGGAACAGATCTTGGCTGGCTGGCTGGCTGGCTTCTATTTCCTTAAGCATTCATTATCCTTTAATATAGAAACCCTCTGGTCCCCTTCATGTTTACTCCTGTAGCTCAAATGGTACGATGTGACTGCCAGAGCCCTCACCATTCTTATTTCTGCTTTGCATAGCTATGGCTCTCTCTCATTTGAAGACACCGGCTTTTCCCTAGAATTTGCTTGCTTGATTCTTTAAAACACAAGTGTGGCCACCCTCCTCCTGGCCTAGAATTCTATGAACTACCGTGGGAGCCCTAATTCCTCTCAGGCCTTTGGGTCTTCTTGAAAATATCCAGTGGTCTTTCTTCAGAGTCTTTGACGAAAGGTGGTGTGCAGTGAGAACTGATAGTTCTTGTATATCTTGACACTCTGATGCGCGCTCCACAGTATTTTCTGTTCCTGTAAATGAAACCTTTTCTCCTCCACTTCCTAGGCTGACTTTCTGCTGCTTGGATTTTGTTGCTCTGTCTTGTTCTTTGGCTCAGTTTTATTCATAGAGAGATGGATAGATATAGTTCCTGGTAGCCCATAACTTACATGGTTTACTTTGCAGATAATTAAGGCAGGGCAATGCACACATAAGCTAAGTAATTTGGGAAATGATTATTTGCAGTATAAAAGAATGTTTCTTTGCCTTCGGAGTATTTGTTGCAATTTACTTTGAACACTATATTTCTGCGGCATGTTAAAATACAATTTAACCTCCTTTAAAAGATTGGTTTTATTTGAAAATAATATATTTGGCAAATATAATAAAAGTGTTTGTTTGCAGATGTCATCCCGTCCCCATGCTGGTTAAGAGATGGTGCTGATGTTGTATATTAATAAAAACCCCACTGATACGGAAATTGACCTTCATCCCTCATGTTTTTGGTCCCTCCCCTCCATGTGATATCCCGTGGAGCTTTCCTTTCTTTGGACACTGTCGGTGACTCCACTCTGTAAACACCTTATTTCTTTCCAAAGTAGTCCTTAGACTATCTCCTTTGTCAGTTTTGTTTTTGCTGTTGGAAGCAGATGAATATTTACTGCATAAAGTTTCTGCCTTTCCCAGTATTTAAACTTTCCAAATGCCTCCAAAGTCGCTCCCTCCTACTTTTGTATATATAACTAACCAGCCATCTTGTTCACTACTATGAAAGAACAGGCAATGTGCAGGAAGGAAGGGACAGTACACAGTGTCTTCTGTTTCTGGGATAGATTCATCAGGTGACCATGAGAACAGCTGTCCATATCTTCTCTTCTTCTTCTTCTTCTTCTTCTTCTTCTTCTTCTTCTTCTTCTTCTTCTTCTTCTTCTTCTTCTTCTTCACACAGACCATCATCTTCAGACCTCCCATGGCTGGTGTCACATCCATACTAATGCTGGAAGTGAGGCTATCTCTGCACTAATTGCTAAAACCTGGAAATTTCTCCAGAGATCATATTAGAAATCTGAAATATTTTGCCACCAATTTGGGGGTGGCTATAAGAAACAAGAACAGGAATGTGATGCTAACTTGCATTTGTCTTTTGGAAACTTCGGTTTTGTTCTCAGTTTTAGACCGGCCTCTATTAGCATTTGGCAGGCACTATTAACTTGAAAGTTTCCGGTTTTGTTGTTGGTTTAAACTAGCCAGCACATGAAAGAAACAGAAAGTCTCAGGGATTTAGAGATTTGCCTCTCAGGATGGCTCTCCTTCATGAATATTTATACTTTAGATGCTGTTAATTCCTCTGTACTGAAGAGGTAGGCTTTTCTGTTATTTTTAGTTTGAGGCCCAAACAACATAGTCACTTGCTGGTGAAGATGTTTCTTTTCCACCATTGGCCTCCCATGGAGGGGTGGGCATTCGTCTGGAAATTACACTGCTATCAAATGGATAAGAGCTTACAGATGGGAAGAAATTCACTGGGGCAAAGGAGGTAACTCAATAGTTAGCAGCATGTACAGGTCTTGCAGAGGGCCAGAGTTTGGTTCCCAACATTTATGGCAGATGATTTCTTAATTAGTGTTTCTATTGCTGAGGTGAGACATCATGACCAAAAACAACTTGGGAAGGAAGGGGTTTATTTTGTGTATGCATCCACATTATTGTACATTATCTAAGGAAGTTAGGATAGGAACCTGCCGGCAGATGCTGATGCAGAACCCATGAAGAAGTTGCTTACTAGCTCTTTCCTCGTGGCTTGCTCAGCTTGATTTCTTATAGAACCCAGGACTATCAGCCCAGGTTGGCAATACCCACAATGGACTGGTATCTCCAACATCAATCACTAAGAATATGCTTTATAGTCTATAGCCCGTTCTTACTGAGAAATTTTCTCAAATGACGTTCCCTCTTTTCACATAACTTTAGCTCATATCAAGTTAACATAAAAAACTGGCCAGGACAGCTCCCAACCACCTGTAACTCCATCTTTATGGAATCTGACATACTCTTGGACTCACACACAAACACATACACACAAACACACACACATACACACACACACAGAGAGAGAGAGAGAGACTGTTTACAACGAATTTGTAAAGTGAATACAACTCCTTGAATGTCCTGTCATTTTATTGTGATTCCAACCCTCTTAGAAATGATACTTTCTTTTTGAACCCTTGTGAGTCTGAACACATAAAGAAGAACTTTGGACTTTTCAGATTTCACAGAGAAGGAACCATCTAATATGTGTTACAGGTTTCAGAACAGCACCAGTGGACAACAGGGTGTTGTTGATGTAGTAATTTCCCCTCAAAATGTTTTTGGGAATTCATACACTCATTATAATTATTGTGCGTCATTACCACTGATTCAATTTTCTCTCTTTTCTTCCACCTCGTCTTCCTCTTCCACCTCCTATGTTAGTTACTCTTCTGATGGCTACAGCAAAAATACCTGACAGAAACAGCATAAGAAAGGAACTTTGTTTTGGTTTACTGTTTGAAGGAATACAGTTCCCCATGACAGAAAAAGTATGTGGAAAAGAGAAGGAAGGATCTCGTCACATTGCATGCACAGTCAGAAAGCAGGTGGCTTTGTTTTCTGCAGTCTGAGATCTCCACCTATGGAGTCCTGTTACCCACAGCTAGTGTGAGCCTTTCCTCCTTCCCTGGAACCCATTGTCATCACTTAGCTGATTCTGCATCTTGTCAGGCTGACAATGTCAGCTTTTCTACCCAGGATCACCATGATGCTCTGAAATTAGATAAACTGCTCTGTGGTCTGGGCAAGGGTGTGCAAGCGTGAATACTCAGCTTCCTTTCTAAGTGGCTGCCCCAGGCCATGTCTGGCACCTTAGGTTCTATGGGACTTAAATAAGACAACAGAAAACTGGGGAAATTATAGTGTTCTTAAAAGCAAGGTACGCTTCCTCGGCATCTGTCACCTTGAACACTTTTTATCATTTTTTAGAGATGAATTTTTCCTATACCCAATGTACAGACCTTGAGGACATGCCACTCCCAGGACTTCTCTGCTTTGATTTTGCCTTCCTTCCTTTTATTAGTGGGGCTGCTAGATCTCATCAACAGAGCTCTTGTATAAACTGCTTTGGGTACGGTAGGGGCATCTGCCTTTTCTCAGTCCTGGATTTTTGCATCTATTACCAGAGCTTCGTGTCCCTTTTTCCAGACCTGTGGCAGCAGTCACAGTACAGGCACCCTTGGGTTTTGTAAAAGTCAAGTGAGATAAACACAAAGAACAGGGCCTTTAGATGAATGTCCATGAATATTATGAATGCATTAATATCAAAATGAGGTATGCATGCGACAACTGGGACAGGTCAGCTTCACACACCAAATTCTCTGCCTCCTTGTCTGACAAGATGGCTCAGCCAGTTACAGTGCTTGTTGCAAAGCCTGAGGACCCGGGCTTGACCTCTGGGAGAGAACTGAGTCCCACAATTGTTCTGTGACATTCACACTTGCACGACAACTAAATAAAAAAATTAAATTATTTTCCTCAAACTTCTGGTTTATTTCTTCTAAAAGCCTCTCAGGATGTAATAACATTGTAACATATCCTTTGTTTCTCACTGAACTTGTTATTTATATTTTATTGTTTTATGCAAATGAGCAGACCTACTATGTGCATGTAACATGCATGCAGATTGGAAAAAAATGAACTTCTTTAGACAGTAAAAAATTAGATAATGTGCAGAGTCTCTTCATGGCATAGGCTAATTGTCTGGCTATTTATTAAGACAAGTGTCTCAGATATCAATGTCTGTATGAAGTTGACCTGTTTGAATGGCATCTTTTGGGGTTTAATTTGCTAATAATGTAAACAAAAAGGCCATCACCATTACACCTTAAAAGATTAAGATGAGTAAATTCAAGTGTTTAAATGATGGATCTCTCTCAAATCTTTTCTACTTGCTGTTTGTCTTATGAAATAGTTTTTTTTTTAAGATAATCATTGCAGGCTGAATATTTATAACTAAGAATTTATATGAAAATTCTGAACCTAAATTTGTTTAGATTGAAGTGATCTGGTTCCATTCTTGTGGCAAGACTGAAGACAACTCCTGAGCAAAACAGTAAGGCTTTTATCATTTCAAAACTGCCCATGGATCTCATAACATAAATAAAACATATAAAATGTTCCAAGTGTATGAATTTACAAACGAGTTACAAAGTACAAGGAAGAAAATCCCTGTGTAGATTCATATGTGAATCCTCCTCGGGTTTTATTAGGGATGAGCTGAATAATTTTTACAATTGCTTACAAAGCCTGTGCTTCTGAGTTTGGGGTGCTTTTGATATAAGAAAGGATAGTTAGGAAAACATGTTTTGTGATTTTTGATTTCTGATTTACATCTTTATAAACTGTCTTTGTGCCTGAGCCTTTGGGGGATAGCGAATCTTTGTGTTTGCTAGTAAGAAAAACTAGAGTTTTTTAAAGTTTCTGCTAAAATGCAGGTATTATATTACTTGTTTTTAACTCTCATGTACTTGTTAGAAAAGATTATGTAAATTATATTGAACAGTATAGAGAGCATGCATGATGGGTAAACATCAGACTAAAGTCTCTGCAAGTTGCTGACATTTGAAATGACCAGTTGGCTCTTTGTTATTTAGAGATTCTATTGTAACTTCACTCAGTTCTGGGGGACAATTCAGCCCTCAAATCCAATCTCCTTTGTGCAGTTAGACCCTAAGGCACATGTCTTATTCACCTTGGGAACAGCCTCATCATCCCAACTCCAGGTACTTCGATGTTAGTGATCCCTTGGTCTACATGGAGAGACTGTAATCCAACAGGAGAATTATTTCCTTGGAACTTTTTTAAAAAAATGTATGCAGTAAGCTTGGTTTTATTATAATGTTATATATATTGGCTTATTATAATGACTTAAGCCTATAAGAATTGTAGCAGCACATTTTGTCCTGTCTCAGTTTCTGTAGAAAAATTATTCTTTGGGATATAAAATATGATAATCTGGGGTTCCATGGCAACCTAAGAATAGATACATACTATCCTCTTTTGCTTATGAGTGGTTACTGTATTAGGCCCAACAGTTCCCCTGGGATCCTTCAGAGAATGGTATATGAACAATATTCTTCCTAACGTGTTTGAAAATAAAATCACTGGCACATATTAGCTACAAAATGCTTGCTCCCAATCTTTAAGTGTCTCCACTTCCCAAAGGCCCTCTCTCTGCCATCTCAGTTCCCCTCTGTCAATTTCCTTCTAATGGCTGACCTTTGGGGTTGAATTACACACAGGCAACAGAGATTCTCACTGGATCTGGTATTGAAAGAAGTTGGCAGACAAAACAGACCCTTGCAAGGGAAAGAAGCCACGTAGGTGGCTGGATTTGGGGGTGGAAGAAGCAGGCTTGGGATTTAAGAAGCACTTTGATGTTTTTCAACTGTGGCACATCACTCAACTGGCTTTTTCTAGTTGGCAGAAAACAGAAGGTGCCATGGGTATGGGACCTGCTGCAACTACAGAAGTGTTCTCTCAAAGGCTCATGTGCCAGGGCTAATCTTTCCTCCAAACCTCTCAAGGAGCAAGGACAATCTGAATGTACTGCTTAGCAACCGAGGCAGGACACAAAACTGGGCAGGATGTTATAAGGAGTTGGAGTCTGGTTGATAAGAAAATAGCAGCGTTTTGACAGAATCTGGAACTAGCACTTCAGAAATTCTCAAATTTTCCTGACAGACTTATGCTTAGCTGTGTGTAATCAAGATACGTGCTCTTAAAGCTTTTTCATGCATATTTTGTACATTACCCGCTCCCGTTTTCTTCTCTTCCTCTCCAGATTTTCCCCTATCCTTCTCTCCAACCTTTGTTTCTTTCATCCCTTCTTCTTGCTATCCCTCTGTCGTGTTTGTTTGCTCATGAAAGGGTATCACAGAACAGGTCAAGCTGGCCTTGAACTGGTTAGGTGCTTTAACCAGTACCTAACCTTGTACTCACTACAGTTACCTCCGATATTAGCTTTGAATATGATAAATTAGAAGCAAGCATCACCACATCCAGCGTCTATGCTAATATGTTCGGTTTCTTCTTCTGCTACTGTCTGTTCCTGTGTAAGTTACACGATATCATGTTCAAAGTCTGATATCAAGTTTATCAGTGGTAGGAGTTTTATCATGGAGTCTTTAGGGTCCTTTATATACAAAATCGTATCATCTACACATAAGGATACTTTGACATCTTTCTTTCCTATCACTGTTTTATTTCTAATTTTATTTAAGATATTTGAACAATAATATAGTTAAGGGCTATTGAAAGTTTTGACATAACAAAATATTGTATTTGAAGCTCTTATGTTTATTTATGAAGCAAAGTTATTAGTCTGACTGTTTACTGTACTCTATTGAATTATTTGAAAAGGGAACTGGAAAAAATAATAATAGTGATAACTCTGGAAGATAAAATAACTGTTTTTAGATAAAGTTCATGAAAGAATATCGCCCATAGCCCATTGTTCCCTGTTTCGCTTTCTTTGTGTTAGTGGAAAAATTGAGGGTTTGTTGCAGCTAGCTCTAAATGCTTTGTTCTCCTTCTCCCATCTGAGCTGACCTTTTACTTACCCTTTATGTGCTCAATTTCTCCTGAGCCAGAGGGACAAAATTAATGCCTACAGAGGAGAATGTGCACAACTTCCAAAGCACACTGCCTTCCCCCTTTCCTCCAGGTTTTCAGCCTGAAAGTGATATGTTTCTTAGGATATGACCAATAGGATGCATACAAACAGGAACCTTGATGTTTGATTTGACAGTCTGAAATTAAATAGAATTCTTTATGTTAATTTGCTCTCTAAAGACACTTTTTCTTTTTTTAAATTTTTATTTAATTTTATTAATTACACTTTAATCATTTTGTATCCCCCCATAATCCCCTCCTCCTCCCCTCCCAGTCCCACCCTCCACCCTTTCAGCATGCATGCCCCTCCCCAAGTCCACTGATAGGGGAGGTCCTCCTCTCCTTCTTTCTGATCTTAGACTATCAGTTCTCATCAGAAGTGGCTGCATTGTCAGGGTTCTAGGTTATCTCCATGAATAGTCCTTGGTTGGAGTATGAGTCTCTGGGAAGTTCCCTGTGTTCAAATTTTCTTGTTCTGTTGCTCTCCTTGTGGAGTTCCTGTCCTCTCCAGCTCTTCCTATTTCCCACTTCTTACATAAAATTCCATTCACTCTGCCTGACAGTTGGCCATCAGGCTCAGCATCTGCTTTCACAGTTTGCAGGGCAGAGGCTTTCAGAGGCCCTCTGTGGCAGGTTCCTAGGTTGTTTCCTGTTTTCGTTTTCTTCTGATGTCCATCCTCTTTGCCTTTCAGGATGGGAATTGAACATTTTAGTTGGGGTCCTCTATTTTGCGTAGTTTGTTTAGATGTATAGATTTTAGTGGGTTTATTCTAGTTGTATGTTTATATGAGTGAGTATATACCGTGTGTGTCTTTTTGCTTCTGGGACAACTCACTCAGGATGATCCTTTCCAGGTCCCACCATTTACCTGCAAATTTCATGATTTCCTTATTTTTCATTGCTGAGTAATACTCCATTGTAGAGATGTACCACAGTTTCTGCATCCATTCTTCAGTTGAGGGGCATCTGGGCTGTTTCCAGCTTCTGGCTATTACAAATAAAGCTGCTACAAACACGGTTGAGCAAATGTCCTTTTTGTGTACTTGAGCCTCTTTTGGATGTATACCTAGGAGTGGTATGGCTGGATGTTGAGGAAGCGCTATTCCTAGTTGTCTGAGAAAGCACCAGATTGATTTCCCAGAGTGGTTGTACAAGTTTACATTCCCACCAGCAGTGGAGAAGGGTTCCCCTTTCTGCACAACCTCTCCATCATGTGTTGTCACTTGAGTTTTTGATCTTGGCAATTTCATGGGTGTAAGGTGAAATCTCAGGGTTGTTTTGATTTGCATTTCCCTAATGGCTAATGAGGTTGAACATTTCTTTAAGTGTTTCTCTACCATTTGATATTCCTCTACAGAGAATTCTCTGTTTAGCTCTGCTCCCCATTTTTAAAGTGGATTACTTGGTTTGCTGCTTTTCAGATTCTTTAGTTCTTTATATATATATTAGATATGAGTCCTCTGTCGATAAAGGGTTAGTGATGATTCTTTCCCAATCTGTAGGCAGTCACTTTGTTTTGATGACAGTGTCCTTTGCTTTTACAGAAGCTTTTCAGTTCCATGAGGTCCCATTTATTGATTGTTGCTCTTAGAGCCTGTGCTGTTGGTGTTCTGTTCAGGAAGTTTTCTCCTGTACCAATGGAAACTAAACAACTTGTTACTAAATGACAGCTGGGTCAGGGAAGAAATAAAGAAAAAAAATTAAAGTCTTCCTAGAACTCAATGAAAATGAAGACATAACATACCCAAACTTGTGGGACACAATGAAAGCAGTGCTAAGAGGAAAGTTCATAGCACTAAGTGCCTTCAAGAAGAAATTCAAGACAGCTCATTCAAGCAACTTAATGGCCCACTTAAAAACCCTAGAAAAAGAAGAAGCAGACACACCAAAAAGGAGTAGACAGCTGGAAATAATCAAACTCAGGGCTGAAATCAATCAATTAGAAACAAATAAAACAATTCAAAGAATCAATGAAACCAAGAGCTGGTTCTTTGAGAAAATCAACAAGATCAACAAACCCTCAGCCAAGCTAACTAAAAGGCAGAGAGACACCACCCAAATCAACAAAATTAGAAATGAAAAGGGGGGCATAACTACAGACACTGAGGAAATCCAAACAATCATTAGGACTTACTTCAAAACTTTACAT
The DNA here is from genome assembly GCF_907164565.1 of Psammomys obesus. Classification (NCBI taxonomy): domain Eukaryota; kingdom Metazoa; phylum Chordata; class Mammalia; order Rodentia; family Muridae; genus Psammomys; species Psammomys obesus. The sequence goes on along the minus strand of NW_026596240.1, from coordinate 7,257,224 downwards.
GAAACAAAATTTGAAAATCTAAATGAAATGGACAATTTTCTTGATCGATTCCACTTACCAAAGCTGAATCTGTACCAGGTATATCAGTTAAATAGTCCTATATCCCCTCAAGAAATAGAAGCGGTCATCAAAAGTCTCCAATCCAAAAAAAAGCCCAGGACTATATGGCTTCAGCGCAGAATTCTACCAGACCTTCAAAGAAGAGCTAACTCCAATTCTCTTCAAACTATTCCACAAAATAGAAACAGAAGGAACATTACCAAACTCATTCTATGAAGCCACAGTCACCTTGGTACCTAAACCTCACAAAGACTCAAAAAGAAAGAGAATTTCAGGCCAATCTCCCTTATGAACATTGATGCAAAAATACTTAACAAAATACTTACAAACTGAATACAAGAACACAGCAAAGATATTATCCACTATGACCAAGTAGGCTTCATCCCAGGTATGCAGGGGTGGTTCAATATATGGAAATCCATCAATGTGATCCACCATATTAACAAACTGAAAGAAAAAAAACCACATGATAATCTCTCTAGATGCTGAAAAAGCATTTGACATAGTCCAACATCCATTCATGTTTAAAGTACTGGAGAGATCAGGGATACAAGGCACATATCTAAACATAGTAAAAGCGATATCCAGCAAGCCTATAGTCAACATCAAACTGAACGGAGAGAAACTTAATGCAATCCCACTGAAATCAGGGACAAGACAAGGCTGCCCACTCTCTCCATATCTCTTCAACATAGTGCTGGAAGTCCTTGCTAGAGCAATAAGACAGTTGAAGGAGATCAAGGGGATACAGATTGGAAAGGAAGAAGTCAAATTATCACTATTTGCAGATGATATGATAGTATACATGAGTGACCCCAAAAACTCTACCAGGGAACTTCTACAGCTGATAAACACCTTCAGCAAAGTGGCCAGATACAAAATTAACTCAAAAAAAAAAAATCGGTAGCCCTCCAGTATACAAAAGACAAAAGGGCTGAGAAAGAAATTAAGGAAACAACACCCTTCACAATAGCCACAAATGACATAAAGTACCTTGGTGTAACCCTAACCAAGGAAGTCAAAGACTTGTATGAAAAAAATTTCAAGTCTCTGAAGAAAGAATTAGAAGAAGATATGAGAAGATGGAAAGATCTCCCATGCTCATGGCTTGGCAGGATTAACATAGTAAAAATGGCCATCTTACCAATAGCAATCTACAGATTCAAAGCAATTCCCATCAAATTACCAACACAATTCTTTACAGAACTGGAAAGAAAAATTCTCAACTTCATAGGGAATAAAAATAAACCGAGAATTGCTAAAACAATCCTCTACAATAAAAGATCTTCTGAAGGTATCTCCATCCCTGATCTCAAGCTGTACTATAGAGAAACAGTTATAAAAACTGCATGGTACTGGCATAGAAACAGAATGGTGGATCAATGGAACCAAACAGGAGACCCAGAAATACACCCACACACTTATGGATACCTGATTTTTGACAAAGATGCCAAAACCATACAATGGAAAAAAGATAGCATCTTCAACAAATGGTGCTGGTCCAACTGTATGTCTATATGTAGAAAAAATGAAAATAGATCCATACTTATCACCCTGCATAATACTGAAGTCCAAGTGGATCAAAGACCTCAACATAAAACCAGACACATTAAATTGGCTAGAAAAAAAAGGTGGGTAATACCCTAGAACTCATTGGTAAAGACACTTTTTCTAAGCATAGGAATTTTCAGAAAATTTTGATAGTTTAGGAAATTAAGAGTATGTAATTTTAGATTGTTTAACTCATTCACTTATATATAAGGATTTCAGTCCTATCATGAGTTATAGTTCACATACTTACCGTTTGCTCAGTCTTTCACAATCTAGATGTTTAAGAATTTACATTATAACTTATTTTAGTTTTCTTTAGCTAAAATATATAATAGCTGTAACTCTTTGTAAGTGATTTTCACCTGAATTTCTACCTCCCTGGGTCCTGGTTAATTGGCCAGGTCTTCTTGTGGAGTTCCTGTCCTCTCCAGGTCCTTCTGTTATTTCCCGCATTCTTCCAAATGGCTCTCTTCATTCTGCCTAATGTTTGGCTGTGAGTCTAGCATCTGTTTTTATCCACTGCTGGGTGAAGCCTCTCAGAGGACAGTTACGCGAGACTCCCTTCTATGAGCATAGCAGAATATAGTTGGTAATGTCATGTTGGTTCTCTCCTGTGGGGTGGGTCTCATGTTGGGCCAGGCATTGGTTGGACATTCCCTCAATCTGCTCCATCTCTATCCTTGCATATCTTGAAGGCCAGGTAAATTTTGAGTTGAAGTTCTTGTGGGGTTTTCGTGTCCCCCTCCCTCAGCGAGAAGTACTGTCTTATTAGAGGGCGTCTTCTTCAGTTTTCATGACCCCCACCACTAGGAGTCACCCCCATATCCTCCCAGGAGCTTATCTTGTTATGATTCTTCAGCTTGTCTTGTAGATACCCCTGTACACAGTTTCTCTTCACTCTGCAGGCCCTCTGGCCTCCCTCCCTTCCATCTGATCCCATATTTTATAATAAGTTTCTGATAGTAGGACTGCCTCAACTTGAAAAATATTCTTCTTTATTTTCTGAATATCACAGCTTTATGAAAGAATAAATAAATAAATAAATAAATAAATAAATAAATACTAACTAAACAACGTCTAGTTAAGAGAGGTCTGATAAATACTTAAAATTACAAAGGAAAATATCTTGAATTTATCAATGTGAAGAATGCAATGGTTCTGCCAAGTAGAAATATTCCTGTCACCTTAATCAGCTTACGTTAGTCTTTAGTCAGGTGAAATGAAATAAAATCAGAGTCAGACATGGCTTTCTTGAGAGAAATTACCCTAACTCACCCTAAAAACAGCTGGTTCAGTATGATCTTTGCATTTTCTGCTCACAAGAAAACTGATACTGAAATGTGGAGATCGCCTGACATGCCTAGAACCAAGATTGTTAAGTAAATAAATCATAAAGTCACCCTTTGAAGATATGCTCCTGGCTGGTTTCAAATCCCAATGGTAGTTTGTCCTACTAAATTTAAGTTGAACTTTCTAAAATCATACTCACTGAAGTATTGTTTATGTCTAAATTCTTAGGTGCACATTAGGCTCTAAAGCTTATGAATATGCAAAGCAGAATTAAAATGAACATGTAAGAAAAGTATCAAGAAAGTTGAAGAAAGTAGAAGACATAATATGGTGCTACCTTATTTGCATCCTGATCTAACTTGTCTTGCTAGAGTTTAGTTTCACATTCATTGGCCAGAGCACAGACTGGCATTTCTCAGAGATGAGTCTGCTTTCTCCTGTTTTCCTTTCATTCCTCTATCACTCACTGTATCTCATGAATACCATGTAAATCTGGAGTGGTGATTGCAATGCTCATGAAGGCCAAGCAGAAGAGCACTGGGTAGACTAAGCAGCTCTTACTGGAAATAACTGCAGCAGACACATGGGATATGGAAATAACTTGAATGTATTGTGTTCTAGAAAATACAAGAATAAAAACAATCCAAACACTGAATGGAAGGGAGGCAGGGAGTTTGACTTATATACACCACAGTATGCCTCTACCCTTAGCGTTAGTGGCAAAAACTAGTGTTGCCTTTGTTCAAGCGTGTCCAGCCCAGACTGTAACTGACTAAAACTCTAGATTATGCTTGCAAAGGAGAAGAAAATAGGAGAGTGTATTGGTCACTAAGAGCAAATATAAATCTCAATCAGCAGGAAGTGAGTGATTATTGCCTTTGACAGTTTGAAAGTAATTGGAGAAATAAAAAGAAAGATAACACAAAATGGACAGATTACATATAAAATTTCAGTTGGTTCTGCATAGGCTCACAGGCAATGTCCATGAACAAACTTTAAATGAGAATGTAATATAACATGATCCCAGGAAGGTAGTGAAGTACTCAACTGGTAGAAAAAAAATCTGAAAATATGAAGCTTCATATAAGGTTTTATGTAATTTCCACACATATATTTTAATATGTGCATAAGGCAAAGAAAATCAGTAATACCACAGTGAACACCCATAGAACAGAAAAATACACAGGAGAATCACACCCACAAAACTATGTATATTGCTGTTATCAGACATAAAAATAAAATAATAATTTTAGTGTTATGTCTTGGAATTACAAGGAGCCATAAAGTGTTAGCAATAAAAAGATATTAAAAATAAAACATAAGTAAAATTAAACCAAATAAATATTAAAAATTAAGTACATATATTATGTCCATATATGTAAATCACTATATATCAACAGAGATTTAAATTAAAATTTTAAAGAGCATAAGGCGAATCTGCTTCCAAATGGGAGAAATTAATTGTGTGGAATGAATTTTCTCAATAAAAGATAACTAAAATATTAATGAAAAATAAACCTTAGAGGCCCCTCCTAAATAAAATGTTCCAAGTGAGCAAAATCTTGAAAGAAATGTATTCGTAAAAGGGTACCTATCCATAAAAGTTAGAATTTTCCAATTTAAAGCAATCAGCAAGGCAACGTAATGCTAGAGAGTCTTGGGCAGCTTCCCTGATCTAATTGGATGGAAATTGGAGTTCATGACCAAAGTGGCTAGAAGACACCAGTTACACCTGATGCATGCAAACACCCCCAAATGCCATGTTGGGGATTAACTGCTTTCTTAACAGACATCCAGAGACCTGTGGATTCAGTGAGGTCACAGCACACAGCAAGGCAGAAATATATCTTTTCTTTAACTGTGAGGTGTCTGCTACAAGAATTCAGTGTTTGCTCACATGCATCTTTGCAAGACTAATACTGGCTGTAAAGACCTGCCACCCTCAACACAATGCAGAGCTGTTTCATTTGTGTTCATTTATCATCTCTGAATCGTCTTATTTTGATTTCCTTCATCATGGTGGATGGATTTCAAGTTTTATAATCACATGGAAGGCTGGGAAAGATGGCCCAGTGAGTAATATCATTTGCCACTAAGGCTGATGATCTGAGAAATTTCTTCCTACATTTTTCTCTGACTTTTGTATGTGATGTGTATGGTGTGAATATGCACAAGCACACAGATACACATAAACACACTCTAAATGAAATGTAATTAAACAACAACAAAAAAAGAACCTCATGAAGGAAAGGAAGAAATTCATGATGATTTTTGGTTTATTCTTAGAAATCTCATGTCTGGGTTTATTGTGCTGGCTTAATGAAACCATCAGGAGACATTGACAGAATCATGCAAAATGGCCATAGGTTGTTAAAGCCATGTTTGAAAAATACAATTAGACACTACTCAGACTTGTGCCTTGGATTTTGGAATGGCTAAAACATAAGACCACACTCCACAGACACTGAAACTTCAGTTTCATTTTATCAGTCTCATAATGTAATAGGTGAAGATGATATATCCACACCGTGATATTTGGTTCATAAAACATGTATTTCTTTGAAGACTATCTTATGCATAGTATACTATATATTGTGAAGTCAATATATTATATATGGTACTGAATCAAAACTAGTAAACACTGCAGAAAGTTGGCTTAAAAACAAGAAAAAGTAATCTTAAAAGATGTGGACATTGCAATTATCCAATATACCTAGCAAAATACTACAAATCAGTAAAATATGCCTTCATTTATCCATATATGTTATAGGAAGAAAATGACAAGATAGTAAATTAAAAAGAAATTTAGAATTTCATCTGTGATTACTGTATTCACGACATTTCCACCCTTCCCACTACTTCAGTCCTGTGTCTTCCACACTCACTCTCAATGCATTGTTTCATATTTTGTAATAACTAATATTAATTATTAATACAACCCACTAAGCCACTTTAGGGTTTGTCTTATATATGTTTTTAGGACTGTTCTCTTTGTATTTTATAACCTATTATGGATTATGTTCCTGATTATCCCTTTCTTAGCAAGCACTAATTGCCCACAACTCCTCATGTATGGGTGAGGTTTTGATATTTCCCCTAACTAAGATAGTATGTAAAACCTGTGTTGTTATTTTTGGGGTCTTGCTTAGATGACCATATGTTGAGATTTCATGGGAGCAGCTACCTTGTTGTATATGGAAGACACTGTCTCACAGCAGACATCCTGGACCTCTGGAGCTCTTACAATCCTGCCACTCTTTGAAGATATTTCCTGGGCCTTAATTTATCCGAGGCAGAAAATTATGAAAAGAAAAAATAAGGAGATCTGGAGATGAAGCTCAGTGATAGAGTATTTGCTTAGTACCAGTGACGTCCTGCATTTTAGCCCAAGCATGGCAAAGTAACTGTAACAATAAAGATTCTAAAACTGAAAGTTATGATTAAAATAATGCATATGAATTGTTTTGACAACGGATCAGACCAAGCTAAAAAACTGTAAATGGAAATTAATTCGCCATCACCATACAGAATAAAACAGAGACAAAAACAATTGAAAATATGTTAAAACTATAAGATATGGACGATAATTTCTAACATTTAGCATATATATTCTTAGACTCCCTAAAGAGGAATAGAGAAATATATAGGGAAATTAAATACTTATATTGTGTCATTTTAGGATTACATTGAACCTTTGCTCCTTCATCTTCAGATCTCACTGAACCTCTGCTTTTCCACCTTAGGATCACATTGAACCTCTGCTCCTCCATATTAGGTTGACATTGAACGTCTGCTCTTCCATCTTTCCATGACTTTGAACTTCTACTCTTTTATCTTAGGGTGACATTGTACTTCTGCTCTCCCATCTCAGGGTGGCATTGAACTTCTGATTCTCTGACCTTCATATCCTGAGTACTGGAATCACTATTGGGAAACATTTTGTCTTTTTTTTTTCAATACTAGATACTGAACCAAGTGACATATCTTGCATGTTACACAAGGCCTTCATGAGCTAAGCTGAATCAGCAACCCAAAGTATTATCATATTGTTGTTGTTTTCATTTTTATTATTAGGAATTAAACCAGTTAATCCTGGCATACAAGACATACACTCTACCAACTAAGGTTCCTAATATATATATATATATATATAGTAATGCATATATTTATCTACATATATACTCATATACACACATACACACACGTATATGTGTATACACACAGACATGCCTCTTTTAGGGACGGTCACATGTACAGGGTTGGTTTTTTTGTTTGCTTCATTTGAGAGAAAGAGAAGACACACAAAGTTGGGTAGGCAGAGAGGTGTATAGGATTTGGGGAAGGAGAGAAAACACATGTATTTTAATGTTTGAGAATTTCAAAATTTCATACATTGTATTGTATTACATTCTACAGTAGTATACAGTTTAATTAGTCAAAATTACTGAAGTAACTTGCTTTGCATTAGAAAATAACAGTGAAATTTAAAGAAGTAAATAAATCAGAGTCATGAAACTAACTGCTATTCTCTAATGTCTTTATTCACATAATATTATTCTAAAACAACTTGAGACAAAGGCATTTCCATGTAAACAAAACCTTAAAAACTGGCAGTAGCAGACTTAAAATGAAAGAAATACTGGAGGCATTTTCCTGAAGAAGAAAAATTAGGTTGGGTAAAAGCAGAAGAAAATGCAGAAAAGACTACATATGTGAACAAACACAAATATGGGTTGAAATATAAAAGTATAATTTTATAGATTAAAAAAGAATTGTAATATGTCAGAGCAAACACACACACACACACACACACACACACACACACACACACACACACACAGAGTCACACACCAGTAAATCCCATGGGCGGAAACAGCAGTAATGGAAATAAAGATTTTTTTTTTTATTATTGAGGATGTGATCAAGATAGCAATTTGTTACTTTCATCCTTTTATCGTTTTCTCAGTGTTTTTCTTTGCTTTACTTGTTTTTATTCAGTCATATCTTGTGATGTTGTATTATTTGGAATCCTTCCCTAGGTCTAGGTCTAGGTGAACACCATAGAGATAATCTTTAAGTCTTTATGTAAAAGAAATAACAATACATGTTGATACTATAAATAATGTTATGATAATCATGCCAATACTATTTCAATTAATCAATATTGTTTAAAATATGAATCAATATTGTTAATCAATATTAATAATATTATTTAAAGGAGAAATATGATTAAAAGATAATTCAGAATATGCTAAAATACAAAATTCTGTGCTACTTGGCAAATATGCTTTAAGTATAATGGTACAAAAGTTAGACATAAAATATTGGGTATCAAGAATCCTTGTTACAGTTAGCTTTAACTGTCAACTTGATCCAACCTAAAATTATCTGGAAAGGAAATATACACTGAGGAATTGTCTGGAACAGGTTGACCTGTGGACATGTTTTCAGGGAATTATCTTAATGGTTAATTGTTATAGGAAGGCCCAACATTGGTAACACCGTTTCCTAGACAGATGGCCCAGAATTGTATGTGAGATCTGTCTGAGCATAAACCTACCTACTGTGCAGCAAACAACTTCTCCATGGTTCCCACCACCCTCCTTCGGTGGTGAAGTGAGTTCTTTATGAAGAAAAGTAGGACACCCTGCTTTCAATTTCTTGCCTGGACTGCTCTTACTGAGGGAATTATAAGCCAAGTAAACCCTTCCTTCCCAAAAGTTGCTTTTGGACAGGGTATTAATCACATCAGCAGAAATAAAATTAGAACACTATGCAATCCAGCTTTAATGTAAAAGTTTTGTAATTAAAGAGTGGAATTCAAAACGTGAAGAAAGTGCTTTCTGGGGGCAATCAGTAATTAAGAAATTAGTTAAGCTATAAAGATTCACTAAATATTATTTTGTAGTTATTGAGATAAATTGCATTAGGATATTTATAACATTTTATAACAGTCTTCAACATTATACAAGAATTTGACAGATGTTTTTGTCTCTACCTGCAAAATTCCACAGGTTTTGCTGTTTGTGTTATCATAGATCAATTAATTTGTGTATTATCTACCTACTTAATGAGTTTTAAATTTATGTTGTGAAGTTCTTGAATTCATATTTTTACACTCATAGGAATGATCCAGAAAAGGAAAGACATACTTTGTCATTCTAAGACTTGGAATTACCTTGAATGGATGGTCAAGATTGGGTGGAATCATGTGGGAAAATAAAGCTGTCTCCCAGGTGCATGTAGGAAATCAGATTCTCTGTCAGCAAAGCAGTTATACAGGGAATCAGCCAAATATTAGGTTGATGCACAAGACGTAGGCTGCAGTCATGTGGGATTCATAAGTGGTCTCATAGTTTCTGTTTTCTGCATGAAGTTACTTACGCAAGCCAAAAGGAGCTAGTCAGCTAAATGAGAATTTGGCAAAACTAAAATTGGATTGAGGATTGAGGATGATGTGAACATGTGGGATACAGAGAATAGAGTCTTAAGTCACCTTTAAAACTTTATTGATATTTGTGTTTGTAAATAGTTTCAGGTGATATGAGTGGCTTTGGAAAAAAAAAAAGAGGGAACCATCTTGTCAAACATTTCAACCCAAAGTTTGTACACTCATACGTAAATAGCCAAATAATAATTGATTTCAGAAAATTTTGCTTCAAGACATAGACAAGCATTTCTGACCAACTAGACAACCTAACAGTCATAAGTTTACACTCCTATACATTGCTGTCAGGTGTCTCAAATAAGTTAGAAATGTTAAGTAAAAAATATAAATTTTTAGAAAGACATTAAATATCCATAAGCTGGGAAATCTATTCATACTATTTATATAAGCTAAGCAAAGTTTAAAAATGCAAAGAAGAAAACACATGCTGTGAAAAGAAATATGCAGCCAATTGATTTTCTGACCTTGTTTGTCTGGGTGGGATTTATTGCAATCCTGTCTCCTTCTCTATTCGTCTTAGAAATGTTAAACTAATACTCTATTTTAGAAGGAATTGTTTTTTACTAAGGAAGGATAAGTAATGTTAGGCTCATTTCTTGGTCAGGTATTTGAGTTTCACTGAACAACCTACGAAGTCTTGTATTTAGGTCTCAATTTTGTTCATTTTTATTGGAAATTAATTTCATATGTGGACAGGGAAAGAAAGGAAGTATGAGCTGAAGTTCCCGATTGTGTGTATGTGTGTGTGTGCTTGTGTCCACAAGCATGTATGTGTCACCTGTGTGTTTTTGTGTATCTGTGTATGCATGTGTGTGTAGAAATCCCTCTGTTGAACATTATGCAGTGTTAAGTTTGCTGATAAAACTCCATGACTACTGTATTTGGAATGTTGCAGATATTGAGCCCTAAGTATATTCTTATGAGCTGTACATCCCCCACTACAATATCTTACCTAACTTTCCGCTTACCGTGAGGGAAAACCTTTGTAAAAGATTTTTTTTGTTGTTTCCTCTTTTTTTTAATTCTTTATTAATTACACTTTATTCACTTTGTATCCCCATTGTGGTTCCCTCCCTCGTCCCATCCCAATCCCTCCCTTCCTCCACCCTCTGCACGCATTCCCCTCCCCAAGTCCACTGATAGGGGAGGACTTCTTTTCCTTCCTTCTGATCCTAGTCAATTAGGTCTCATCAGGAGTGGCTGCATTGTCTTCTTCTGTGGCCTGGTGATGCTGCTCCCCCCTCAGGGGGAGGTAATTAAAGAGTAGGCCAATCAGTTCATGTCAGAGACAGCCCTGTTCCTATTAAAATGGAACCCACTTGGATATTGAACTGCCATGGGCTACACATCTGTGCAGGGGTCTTAGGTTATCTCCATGCATAGTCCTTGGTTGGAGTATCACTCTCAAGAAAGACCCCTGTGCTCAGATTTGTTGGTTCTGTTGCTTTCCTTGTGGAGTTCCTGTCCTCTCCAGATCTTACTGTTTCCCACTTCTTTCATAAGATTCCCTGCACTCTGCCCAAAGGTTGCCCATAAGTCTCAGCATCTGCATTGATAGCCTGCAGGGAAGAGCCTTTCAGAGGTCCTCTGTGTCAGGCTCCTGACTTGTTCCATCTTTTCTCCTTCTTCTGATGTCCATCCTCTCTGTCTTTCTGGATAGGGATTGAGCATTTTAGCAAGAGTCCTCCCTCTTGATTAGTTTCTTTAGATGTACAGATTTTAGTAGGTTTATCCTATGTTATATTTCTATATGAGTGACTATATACCTTGTAAAATATTAATAGACCACACCTGTGGCAAAGATTTCCCCATTTATTAGAAGTTCCTTATCTATGTCTGTGGAAATTGCCTTGATTAATGATTATGTTTCTTTTGGTTCTATGACTGTAGACTGTTCCTGGAGTCAGTCTCCGTTTGGCACATGTTATAGACAGCTTAAATCCATATTAGCAGGTTGTATTCACTATATTTGAATCATTGTTAGCTGTGTCTTACTCTCTCTGGAATGTCTACGTGCTCTCCATCCCCCAGAATTTACAAATCATCAGGCCGGAAGATTGTTTTGTTACTCGATTGCCAGGATGATGAGCTACTTTAGTTTTACAAGCTAGTGATGACATTTGAGGCAGGTTCTCTGCTTTTCTGTATGGGTTTAAATTTTTTCATGTGCCCCTGGGGGAAAAACGAACTAGAGAACAGAGAACAAATGGCTTTCATTACAGTTTCTTCTAGCAGTAAGAACTGAGTTAACAATGGAGAAGCGACAAGGAAAAGACATGATCATATTTGTTGTGATCTGAATTTTTTTAGTGATTCGTGACAAACTCAAGGAAGGAAAACACAAAGTACCTGTTGTTAAAGGAAAATTACTTTACAACTGCCATAAGCAGCATTATTTAGCAAAATCTCTAGGGCCATATTTACCTAAGTGTTACTTATTTTAGTAATTTTTGCAAAGAAAAAATATTTTTTTTCATTGTCATTTTAAAAAGTCACAGTTGATAACAGTTTCCTTTGCTTTACAGAAGCTTTTCTGTTTCATGAGGTCCCATTTATGGATTGTTGATCTTAGAGCCTGTGCTGTTGGTATTCTGTTCAGGAAGTTGTTTCCTGTGCCAATGAATTCAAGGCTCTTCCCCACTTTTTCTTCTAACAGTTTTAGAGTATCAGTTTAATATTGAGGTCTTTGATCCACTTGGACTTTAGTTTTGTACAGGGTGATAAGTATGGATCTATTGGCATGTTTCTACATGTAGACATCCAATTCGACCCACATCATTAGTTGAAGATGTTATCTTTTTTCCATTGTATGGTTTTGGAATCTTTGTCAATAATCAGCTGTCCAAAAGTATGTTGGTTTATTTCTGGGTATTCTATTCAATTTCATTCAACCACCAGCCTGTTTCTATGCGAGTACCATGCAGTTTTTATTACTGTTGCTCTATAGTACACACTGTCATCAGAACAAAACAATAGCCTACAGATTGGGAAAGGATCTTCAGCAACACTATAGCTGACAGAGGGCTAATATCCAGAATATGTAAAGAACTTAAGAAGTTAAACAGCAAAAAAATCAAGTAACACAATTTTAAAAAATGGGGTACAGAGCTAAACAGAGAATTCTCAATAGAGGGACATCGAATGGCAGAGAAACACTTAAGGAGATGCTCAGCATCCTTAGTCATTAGGGAAATGCAAATCAAAATAGAGATTTCACCTTACACCCATCAGAATGGCTAAGATCAAAAACTCAAGTGACAACACATGCTGGAGAGGATGTGGAGAAAAGGGAACCCTCCTCCACTGCTGGTGGGAATGTAAACTTTTACAACCACTCTGGAAAGCAATCTGGCACTTTCTCAGACAATTAGGAATAGGGCTTCCTCAAGATCCAACTATACCACTCCTAAGCATATATCCAAAAGAGGCTCAAGTACACAACAGTATATTTGTTCAACCATGTTCATAGCAGCTTTATTTGTAATAGACAGAATGTGGAAACAACCCAGATGTCCCTCCGTTGAGGAATGGATACAGAAACTGTGGAACATTTACACAATGGAATTACTACTCAGCAATTAAAAAAAGAAACCATGAAATTTGCAAGGAAATGGTGGTGTTTAGAAAAGATCTTCCTGAGTGAGGTATCCTAGAAGCAGAAAGACACACATGGTGTATACTCACTTATAATTGAATATTAAGCATATAATATAGGATAATCATACTAAAATCTGTACAACTATGGAAGCTAATTAAGAAGAAGGACCCTGGGTAAGATGCTCAATCTTCATTGAGAAATGCAAACGAAATGGACATTGGAAGAAGGAGAAGCAGTGAACAAGACAGGAGCGTATCACAGGGAGCCTCTGAAAGACTACACAGCAGGGTATCAAACATATGCTGAGGTTCATAGCCAAACTTTGGGCAGAGTGCAGGGCATCTTGTGAAAGAGGGAGGAGATAGAAAGACCTGGAGGGAACAGGAGCTCTACAAGGAGAGCAACAGAACCAAAAAATCTGGGCAGAGTAGTTTTTTGAGAGACTGATACTCCAACCAAGGAACATGCATGGAGATAACTTAGAACCCCTGTACAGAAGTAGCCTATGGCAGCTCAGTGTCCAAGAGGATTCCCCAATAGTAGGAACAAGGACAGTCTCTGAGATGAACTCATGGGCTAGCTCTTTGATGACCTCTACCTGATGGGGGAGCAGCCTTACCAGTCCACAGAGGAAGACAAAGAAGCCAGTCCTGATGAGACCTGATAGACTAGGGTTAGATGAAAAGGACCTCCCACATCATTTTACCTGGGGAGGGGCATAGGAGAAGTAGAGGGAGTGTGGTACAAAGTGAATAAACTGTAATTAGTAAAATTAAAATTAAAATTAAAAATCACATTTGTAAAATAATTGACCACACTTAGAATTTTTATTAAATTTATTTATTTATTTTTAATAATTACACCTTATTTGCTTTGTTTCCCAGCTGTAGCCCCCTGTTTCATCCCCTCCCAGTCCTACTCTCCTTCCCTCTTCTCCTCCTATGTCCCTCCCATAGTCCACTGATATGGGAGGTCCTCCTCACCTTCCATCTGATCCTAGCGTATCAGGTCTCATCAGGAAAGGCTGCCTTGTCTTCCTCTGTGCCCTGGGGGGGGGGTTCTCAAGTAATGGGAACAGAGTCTGTCTGTGATATAAACTCAGTGGCCTGTTCTTTGATCACCTCCACTTAAGAGGGATGCAGCCTTAGTAGGACACTGAGAATTTTAACAACTGCTACTCTACTTTCTATTAGGTTCTGAAGGTCATGGATTTATTTACATTCTTCCACAAGTACTTGGGCTTAGGACAGTGGTTTTGTTTGTTTGTTTGTTTGTTTTAATCTTGAACACCCTTTACTCTGTGCAGCTCTAGAATGTACCACTTAAGGTAATGCTGGAATCGAATCTACATCATCATCATCTTGTTTTGTCAACAGTCATTTGCTCTGTACCTTCATTTGGAAAGTCAATATAATATTTGAATTGAATAAAAATAAGTGATTTTTAATTAAACACAGATTTCCCTACAGTTGTAAGATACTCAAGAGATTTTAATTACTACCTCATAGGTAATTTTATTAAAAAGATTATAGGTTTTAAATTTATAGAGACAGTGATCTGAGACTGTGGAGTCTAAAACCAGGATTTATAAATGAGGGAATATGAGGGTCAAGGTGAACTGATTTACTCAAGGTTATCTGCCTGCTATGTTAAACTGTTAATCTTTTCAGATTATGGGCTATATATTGAGAATACATTGGAATGATTATCAGTTAGCAGGTTTCATGTGAACTCTAATCTTAAAAAGCAGTAATCACTTAAATGCTATGTAAGTGTGAAAACTGTTTTCCTATAGTCGAGAAATGCCTGGACCTGCGGGACTTTGCATAGTTTCTGCTTAAATTCCAGGCATTAAATGAATCTGTGGTGCCCCTTTCTTGTGCATTACCCTCCCACATGTTCCTCCTGAAGCTCCAGGCAGTGTTGACACTCTGTCAACACAACCCGTCCAGCTCCCTGTCTCGCAGTTTTCTAGCTATGGAGCTGACATATGCAACTAAAAATCACATCTCTGAGATGTCTTTGCAAATGTGTTGCACAGCCATCCCAGGTAGTCTTTCAGTTTTCAGCACATTGCCACTCTCCTTCACTGGCTCCATTCTTTCCCTCGGGCCACTTGTGCCAGGCATGACACCATTAGCAAGCACTTCTCCATTTATTCAAGTATATTTGAAACATTGTCTATTCTGAGCCATTGCTACAGTTCCTGGAATAGGTTCTTTCATTCCTCAATGATATACTGTTTAAAAATAAATTTACTCTTTATGCAAAGTTACAGCGTGGACAAAACATTTTTTTTTTAATCAAAATTCAACAGCTACATTCTACAGAATTTGAGCATACAGTGGTAACTGAAATCAGTAACAGCAACAGGGAGGCACTTCTTAGACATCTGAAAACAAATTTGTTAAAATCAAATTTTATCGGCTTTCCATTCTAAGTGCTGAATCAATTGAAGCATAGTATTGTGAGAACAAATACTGCCTTGAAATTTCCCTTCCCTGTGAATTTTCTTAGACGATGATATAGTTTTTACTGAATTTTAGTCTTATATGTACATGTGTGTATGTATGCTTCAAGTGAGTACATTTTGGATTTTAGACTTTACATTGGCTTTGGAAGTTTTATTTGGTTAACTCTCAGTTTTATATATGGTGCATAGATTATATGTTCATTTCAAGCCTCTCAGGTTACAGTCTTACGGTGGTTTGAATGAGGAGGCCCTTATAGACACTGGTATTTGAACATTTGTTGCAAGTTGATGGTAATTTTTGGAAAGGGTTAGGACCTGCTGAAGGAAGTTTGGCACTGTGCGGGCAGGATTTCTGGGTTTAAAGCCTCATGCTACTTCTAGTTGACTTTCTCTGTTTCAAGCTCATGTTTGAAGACATAAATTGCCAGCTTCCTCTGAAACTGCCATGCCTATTTATTTCTGCCATGCTTATGCAGCATGAAAGATTACCGTTCTTCTGGAACTCTGAGTCTGAATAAACTCTTCTTGTAACTTGCCTTGGACATGGTGTTACATCACAAGAACAGGAGAGTAACTAATACAGTCCTTAACATTTGGCATTGTTCACATCTAGGAAGCAGCAACTGGCTCCAAAACCTGTAATTTCCCCTAGTTCGCACATGTAAACTGTAAAATGGAAATGAATAGTAATGTATTTGGATTGCAAAGAAAAAGAAATTGAACTTCGGCAATAAACTCTTTCATTATTTGCCACCCTTACTGTTGTACTTGTGTTCAGGACTAAAAATGACAAGTGAGTTGCAGGGTGCACTTTCTTTAGATAGAAGAAAATTTCTAAAGGCCATGTACTACAATGTAATGACTTGGGACAGAGGTGTGACTGTCACTTGAGTAATTCACGGAAGCAGTTCTTTCTATAATAGTACTAAAATAATGTGCTCATTTACTTTGTATGTAGTTCTCCTTTAGAAGGATGGAGAAACCAGAGTTGAATACCAAAATGGCATGAATGTCTGTGCACACGTGTGTGTGTGGGTGTGTTTGTGTTGTATATGAGGCTTTTTGAGATAAAGCTCATCCTATGTTTTGGCCCCCCAAAACATAAATCCCATATTGGAGTCAGGGAATTTTGATCAGACAGGCTCAGTTGGCTTCATGACAACATGTGCTGTGGCAGCGCAGTGGCAAAGGCAGCTGTCAACTGGTTTGTCCCATTTCCTGAATTTATTAACAACCAATAAAAAAGCTGCTAATTCTAGTTTTGTCTCACTCCATGACTAAATTTAGTGGTGAATAGGAACTTTTTAACATGATATATATTGTCACTTATTTGGAAGATTGGTGTTTGTCATAGCAACTCAAATTTTATTTTCGAACATGGACTAATCAGTAAAACACAAAAGAAAGCTATTATTCCAATAGGTGGTGACAAGGTTGTTCTAATGCCTTGCTTATTAAAATCACAATTAGCAATACAACAAATTATGCATCAAAGTACACTGGTGAAGAGTAATAAGTCTCACTGTTGACTGTCCGTAGTAACTAGAAGTTACTTCACTTTTCTACTTCTGTTCCTCATGGATAAAAAAATTAAAACACACCAAAGGAATGCAGTTTACATATAGGCAATTGGATACTTATGGTAGCATGCATTAGGGATTTGATAGCTATTAGCTTATAGTTATAAACATCGAAATCTACTTTTTGTAAGAATGAAATATTTACACAAAGATTTGTACTCAGCATTCTTGGGTATTAAAAAAGTAGGATGTTTCTGTAGGTTAGTAGGCTTGTGACATTTGATCAACAGTAAAAATTCTTGCTGCCAAGCTTGCTGGTCTGAGTTTTGTCCTCCAAGCCCAAACGGTAGAAGGGGAGAACTATGACAGTTGTCCTCTGACTTCCACATACATGCCATGGTGTAAGCATACCCACAAACAGACACATCATCACATACACAAAGTAAATGAAACGAGATATTAAATAAGATGAGAGACTGTTTTAGACATTTTTCATCAATCCCTTTTTATTCTAATAAATTAAAATGTGCCCTGATAGTTGATATTTTATAGGGAATTGCTGATACTTTTTAAACCTCCTTTAACTGATTAGAACAATTTGATGCTTAATACATTTGTTATTTATACATACCTGTGTGTGTAGGTATATAGGAACATACATACACATATGTGTACATGAATATATATAAAATTACACACATTATATAGGTACATATTTGATCATGGGGACAGGTGAAAAAATGCTAGAAGATGAGAGGGTTTTTTTTGTCCCATTATATGGGAGAAGGCTTTGCTGAGGACCGGGGCACATTAAATATTCAGATGTAATCAGTCACCAATTTATATCCATTTGCAATAGTCGCAGTTACCTAATCTTGCTTGTATGAATTTCAGAATGTCTGGTTATGAAAGTTACAGTTTCATGCAATAATTATTACAGTGTTTCAGGTAATGCATGCTCCGTCATAAAATTTATTTAAACGTTTTAGCAATAGGAATTTCATTTTTCTTTCCTTTGGTCTAATGAACCATACGGTTTGCTTCAGAGCATTTTTGATGTGAAACTATTCTATTCAGTCAAGAAGAAAGTCAGTTGGGACAGAAAGACAGTTGGGTTGCAAAAAGAGATGGTCTTTACAGTGTTCAGTTACATTGATGTGGCCATCTCTATTGCCTTGCCAGATACTTACAATGGGCATTTTTCTTCCTGGGAACAGAGGTACTATAGAGAGAAGCTTGCTATCTGTCCTTCACAGGATGGATAGAAGTATATAAGGACTGAATTGTCACACAATTGAGCACAAATTAGAAGGCTTCTGAGTCACCATGGTAGAACCTAAGGACATAAATAGTCTCTAATGCTTCCTGATTGTCAGTTCCTTGTTGGTTTCATTTTATCAGGACATTTAAGGAATAGAGTGGGGGCACCAGCTTTCATGTGAAAGAAGCAACCTGCCTTTGAGCTCTCTTTGGTCAGACTTTCTTCTTGAATGATCAGACGACTTGGGCATTTTGCTGACTCATGGGGAGGCTGAAGCACACAGCTTCTACATGTATGTCAAAGTCACCGTGATTGAAGAGCTGTAAATGCCCCCCCCGTGTGTGTGTGTGTGTGTGTGTGTGCGTGCGCGCGTGCGCGAGTGCACACACGAGCATTAATCCATTTTCTCATCTTGGTCCCACATTTCTTAATTACACTGGTAGTATCCTGACAGATTGCAGAGTAAGTCAGTAAATTTTTTGATAGAAAACAAATATAATGTCATCATGAAAGTAGAGGATTCAAAACTTAATTACCATTTAAATGTCCCATTCCCCTTTACTGCCACAAAGACAAATAAATATCAACAAGGATTTTGGAAAGGACTGTCAAGCCATACAAATGTGTATACTACACTAAAATATTTTATTGTGTCAAATCAGAGGCTTGACTGTGATTTGGGTGTTATAGAGCAGGGATAGGCAAATTACGACATGCCAAATTCAAACTGGGCCTTCATCTGCTTCTGTTTATCATTTCTGTTTTCACAAAATTGTTAAAAAATAGAAATCTGTCTATATTAGTCAGAGTTTTCTAAAGGAACAGAACTGATATAATGAACATACCTATATTATCATATCATAATATATAGAATGAATGTATACAAGAAAGACTTACAGGCTGTAGTCCAAGAAGTCCAACAATGCCTGAACATGCAGAAACGCTGAGAATTTAGTCTATTCATCTTGTTTTATATGATGGTCTCTCTCTGGAACCTAAGGTTCTCCAAGTAGGCTAAGCAGCCAGTAAGCCTCAGAGATCCATCTGCCTCTGCCTCTCCAGACATAAGATTACACATTGATGCTGCCATTGCAGTGTTTTACATTGGCCTTGAGGTAATATGAGTTATTAAGCTTGTGTGGAGAGCACTCTATCAACTGAGCCATTTCCTAGGTCCTCCACTATACTGTTAACTGGTTAATTCTTCCTTCCTTCCTTCCTTCCTTCCTTCCTTCCTTCCTTCCTTCCTTCCTTTCTTCCTTCCTTCCTTTATGACTTAAAGTGGAGGAGAAGAGGGAGGGGGCACAGCCTGGATACAAATTAATAAATTGTAATAAATGATAACTGGTTAATTCTTAAAGACTCAATCTTTTCTTCCTTCTCCTCAAATATGCCCTGATATAAGGCATCATAGATACATAAAGTAGAGGTCTTTGATACCACTGTTCAAGAATGCTTGCAGGTATCTCTACACAAACAAATCCATTCAAGAGAAGTACTTGTGAAATACAAACAGGGATATAGACTTTGGACAACTATGTCCAGACACCTAGACTTAACCTCACAGAAGAGAAATGTGGAAAGCTTCTCAGAGCTCTGTGGGGGACAATTATCCTTTAGGCAGTTTAACAAAGAGGCTATTTTCTGTGGCACTTGACAGGTGAGTGAGTTCTAATCTTCACATCTATTTTGAAACTTTGCTTACACAGGGAGCAAACATTTGGCACAAAACACAGAAAGGCAGTGATTCAAATGCTATTCCTTGCTATCAGTACCATGATAGATTATAGATGATGATTAGTATGTTCCAGACTTGGAGTAAAGTCACTGTAATTTGCTAAAAGGGTGAATCTTTCAGTTGTGCCTGATCATCAATATAACTTCTCATAGAGACACCTCCCCTTTCATATCCCTCCTTTGCTTTGGTCCTCTGAATAACAGGAACTCATATTTCCTTCGCTGTTACTCTGGGGGTTTCAAACTGAATTCTCCTTGCATAATTTTCACCTGCTGACTACAGATTAGGTGTGTCTGCCAACCATGCTGTATTATGTTAATTTCAATTCTACTTCATCAGAATTACTAGGCAGGTAGTAACTTTGAGCGGAATATTTTATTGGGTTTGAATGATGGCTAAGTTTTTAAATTTGGAGTCAACTTTTAAATATTAACCAACCAATTTTAAGGATTTTGCATTAAAATCTCTCATGCTCGATTACATAAAAATCAATGATTAAAAAATAAATATATATAAAAAATAAAAATTAGTAAGAATGTAAAAGCATTTTGACATTTTAATATGATGTTCTATATCCTAGGGATTAAATGAACGTTTACTTCTCTGTTAGTTTAGTTTCTCATGGTAATAAAAGAATTGAAAGAAACACCTTAAGAAAGGAGCTGTGTATTTGCTCACAATTTCAGGTTACACTCAAACATTTTGAAGTCAAAGCAGCAAGAACTTGAAGCAGTAGTCATGTCATACCCACAGTCAAAGCATAGAAGAAAGGATCAGTGCATGTATTCTTTCCCTCATCCCATTTCTTTACACTCAGTTTAGAATCTCCTGCCCAGAGAATGGTGCTGCCCACAGTGGGTCTACCTTCACACCTCAATTAATTTAAATAGGACAGTGCCTGCTGGCTGGCACATGAAAAGGCCAACCTAATCTAGACAATCCTTATATATATTTTTCCAAGATGTTTTTATCTTATGTCAAACCAAAAGTAAATATTAAAACATCACATAACTAAACCCATTTAATTATATATCACATGTATATATTTATTGATAATTCCATCTTATAAGTACATTAACGAGTTGCTTCCAAATTTACAATGTTTTAAAATTTAAACTTCATTTTAAGTAAGATGATTATTAATAGAAAGTTGATACATGGGGTGATCCAAAATGGCGGCGACCATGGCACATAGTATGTGAGAGACAGGATCTGAAACACCGAAATTGGTGAGTGGAGGGACAGCCAAAGCTAGAAAATCGACATTGAGGCTTCCTGAACAAGAGGGGGCATCACATGAGCTGAGACCTTTAGATTGAGGTCTCCTGTGGACTTCTCTGAGAACAGAGAGTGGAGAACTTTTGAACCCCTTGTACTTCCCTTTTTCGGGCCTCCCTCCTCTTCGGCAAAGCTGGCCCACAGTGCCAGAGACTCTCAGAACAGAAATCATTGCCTGGGCATTGAGACAGCAGAGGAGGGACTCCTACCTCCTTAGCCGTGGCTGCCAGCTGTACCAGCCTTCTGAGTCCCACATCCATGGAACCATTCTTCTGCATCCGCGGTCTGCGAGCAGCTGTACTGACTATAGAGGATCTCCCAGCCAGTGACTGTATGGGCCGCCCAATCCCTCATGGAGGACAGCCAGCTGTACAGCCACCAAAGTCAAGCAGACCTGCTGAACGACCCAGGTACACCAGGGGTTGGGCCACCTACGTCTGTGGACCACTGTTATGACTCTCCAGCACTTCCCAGCAGCCACCTGGACCAGCCTCCCAGTTCTGTGGGACTGGACTGCAGCTGGACTCCCTAGTTTGGTAGCAGCAGCACCACTGGGCTGACTGAGCTCATCCTCCCGCATTTGACTCAATAGGTCCAAACCTGAGAGTAGAGAGCAGGGGGAACCCTGGTGCTTGCCTATTTGACCTGCTAGAGAGTGAGTGTGCCCTCAAGTGTCTGCAGAGCCCCAGGGTACTTCTAAGCTAGCAGCCAGACATCAGATTCCTCCCACCCACATATCCACTGTGAGAAACAGAGGGTTTTTTAGGACACTGAACCCCTGCTCTGTGGGTCCACCAGTGGAGTTCAGGCAAATAACTCATGAAGCTCAGTTGGAGCTGAATATCAGTAGCCTGTAGGCCACTGAGGTATTCAGGGAATTTGCATAAGCATATTGCCCCTGCAATCATCACCAGTGCCTGCAACACCTTCAGGACCTGCAACCTCTTGGGTCCCCACAAGGCAGGGCCCCTTCCACACACTTAAGACTTCTACATTCCCTAACACCCTGTCCCTCAAGGCACACTTCCACACATATGCGCACAAACACACACACACAAACATGTACACGCTTGCCCACATTTGTCCTTCTGTGCCCTAGGACTTTCCAACCACAGAAACAGCTGAAATACCAATACACACTCTGAAACCATTGGACCTCTTTCATCTTCCTGAAGAATTCTCCAGACATCAGAAAAAGACAGTACTTAGATTTTGTCTGAACTGCAGAAGCCAGGAAAACAAACAAACAAACATAAACAAAAAAACACTGAAAGTTACAGAGATGCAAATGGCCAGAGGTTGGCAAAAGAACACTTCCAACAAAAATCAGGACATCATGGCTTCACCAGCAACCCTCCAAATCAATGGATACTCCAATTCAATCGGAAACACAGGAAAATGAATTTAAAACTATGCTTATCCAGTTATTAGAAGCACATAAAGAGGAAACAAACAAATCTCTGAGGGAAACAGCCACACAAATAGAGGCAGATAAAGAGGAAATGAACAAATCTCTCAAAGAATTAGCTAAACACGTGGAGGCCAAAAAAGAGGAAATGAACAAAGCTCTCAAAGAAACACAGCCAAATATAGTCAAACAAATAGAGGCAAATGGACCCAGAAAACAAACTGGGGTAGCTATCCTAATATCTAATAAAATAGACTTTCATCCAAAATTAATCAAAAAAGATGAGGAGGGGAAATTTATTCTCATCAAAGGAAAATTGCACCAGGAGGACATCACAATTTTGAACATCTATGCCCCAAATACAAGACCACCTACATTTCTAAATGAAATATTAGTAAAGCTGAAATCACACATTGATCACAACACCTTAATAGTGGGAGACTTCAACACTCCACTCTTACCAAGGGACAGATCATCCAGACAGAAGCAAACCATGAAAATAAGGATGCTTACAGAGGCCCTAGATCAAATGGACCTAATAGATGTCTACAGAACTTTTCACCCAAATTCAAAAGAGTTAACCATCTTTTCAGCACCTCATGTAACCTTCTCCAAAATAAACCATATAGTTGGTCACAAAGCAAGCATCAGCAGATACAAGATTGAAATAATTCCTTGTATCCTATTTGACCACTATGATCTAAAGCTGGACCTCAACAACAACTGAAATAGCAAAAAGCCTACAAACACCTGGAAAAAAAAAAAAAAAACTTGAAAGGCAGGCAAAGAGGATGGACATAAAAAGAAGGAAAAAACAGGAAACAGGACAGGAGCCTACCACAGAGGGCCTCTAAATGCTCTGTCTTGCAGGGTATCAATGTAGATGCTGAGACTTATAGCCAAACTTTGGGCAGAGTACAGGGAATCTTTTGAAAGAAGGAGGAAATAGTAAGACCTGAAGGGGACAGGAGCTCCACAAGGAGAATAACAGAACCAAAAATCTGGGCACAGGGATCTTTTCTATGACTGATACTCCAACCAAGGACCGTGCATGAAGATAACCTAGAAACCCTGCACAGATGTAGCCCATGGCAGTTCAGTGTCCAAGTGGTTTCCAAAGTAATAGGAACAGGGACTGTCTCTGACATGAACTGATTGGCCTGCTCTGATCACCTACCCCTGACAGAGGAACAGCCTTACCATACCACAAATGAAGACAATGAAGCCAGTCCTGATGAGGCATGATAGCCTAGGATCAGAAGGAAGGGGAGGAATACCTCCCCTATCAGTAGAGTGGGGGAGGGGCATGGGCTGAGAGTGGGGTTGAGAAAGGATGAGGGAGGGAGCTACAGGGGAGTACAAAGTGAATAAACTAATTAATTAAAATAAAAATAAAGTAAAAAATTGTCAAGTGCCTTGAATAAATTAACATTTTAAATCCTGTGATACATTTATGACCTTGTAGCCAGGTATAAGAAAAGAAGACCAGGTATTTTTATGACTTGTCATTCTTGTTTTCCACTATATGTAGATTCAGTTTTATTTATACAGAAACATTAATGTATTAAGCTGTCTTTCTTTTTTCTATCTTTACTGCTTCCATCATATCACTATACATTTAATGATGCAAAATAAAACTCTCCTACTTTTATTTTATGAACTCTTGATTCTTTTTGTATACCAGACCAATAAATACTAAAAATGGAAATTTGGTGGAAAAAAGAAAGTTGATAAACACTTCGTAAAAAAGTTATACTATGTATCAAGCATCAATCCAACATTTGTTGTATGACTACAAATTAGCCATTAAGTTAATCTAAATTTGGAAGCTGCTAAATCCTCACATAGGTCTGATTTTTAAATTAAATGTATGTATTTTTTCTATGTTTATACCACAAATGGTATTAATTATAGAAAAGGAAAAATATGCTCCAAAGTATGGAAAACTTCAAACTGATTGAACAGTGTTTCTCACATTAGGCAATATTGTGTGTATGTATATATTCATGTGTAAACACACATCTGTACATATGAAGGAATGTTTATGTAGAGACCAGTACCTGCTGGTGCTCTGTGGAGAACAGTGGTGCACATTGGTTGTCTTCCACAATCAGTCTTCACTCATTTTTTTGAGACAGTTTTTCTCATTGAACATTAGGTCTAGTGATTCAGCCAGTCTGAATGGCCAGCAAGTTCCAAGTAAGTGCTTGCTTCTGCCTCACCAGCACTAGGATTGAGGGTATATGACACTATATTCTGATTTTATGTACATGCTAAAGAGTGAACTCAGATAACTCATGATTTTGTGACAAGGATTTTACCCAATGACTCATTTCCCCAGCCCCAACAACCCAGGACTATCAGAATCACCTCACAATGAGAGACACTTGCCATTACGTAGAGTTGTTTTGACCCACAACTGCATGGGCACTAATGGTTTCTAGAGAGCAGTTTATGCAGGAAAATCCCTACATTTCTCCACAGTCATATCTTCCATAATATCCATAGTATCAAAGGCAAGAATGTCTGATGCTGAAATCAAATATAAGGAAACTGTCCTCAATTACATAGGCAGGTTTTTCCAGAGACACAGTTCATTTTTGGCAAAATCAAAGTCTTTTAATTCCTTTCCTTAATGCTATTTGTTGTTTATTTAAGAATCTCTGTGAAATAATAAATCATATCTCTAAAAGGTAAATAAAAAGAATAATGTTGCATAGTATACATCTTATTCTTCATTTCAGTACATATTTCTCAATCATCAACCAAACAGTATAACAAGGATTGAAATGTAGAACACTGTTTGCAAAGAGCTATGCAACTGGGGAGATCGACTGAGAGATAAATATTAATAAGTAGCTACATAAAATATTTATTAAAGTATTGTATAGGTGTAAATGCAGATGAGGTAAGAAATTATTATTCCCACAGCTGATACAGGTAATGTAGTTTCAGCTACAGAGAACTGGTAACACATAAGCAGGGCCTTAAATAATAAACAATTTTCTAGGTGGAAAAAAGATGAAAGACATTGTATGTGACAAGCATGGACATCAAAATGGCTTCATAAAAGCTTGTAACAGAGTCATCAATGAGAGGATCATCCTGCTATTTGATCTAGTATTCCACTACAGCATATTCTAGATTTATTTCGTTTGGGGGACAAAATATTGTGAAAAAGCATCTTAAGAGATAAAGGCCTTATTTTTTTTTTGTTGTTGTTCACAGTTCCGACTCTAGTCTGTAATTGGATGTATACCAAGATGCCAGGAACTTGAAGCAGCGTGTTATGTCACATGTACATACAACAGCAAAGACAAATGACTTAAGTGTGCATGCTAATTGTTTATACCACCTAGGCTTGCCTGCCTAGGAAATGCTGCCATCCACAGTGGCCTGAGTCTCCCTCCATCAATTAACGTAAGCACAGCAATCCCTACATTCATACCCACATAGCAATCTAATCCTGGCAACCCATCCCTGAGACTATCTTTCTAGGTTGTGTCAAATTTACAATTAAAACCAACCATCCCAAATCCTAGGAAAGGGAAATGAGAATCTGCACTTCCAAATTTAAGGCACCAGAGGAAGCACAGACAATGCATGGAGTCAACCAAGATGTCCATATGTGGGAGAAGGGTTGAAGAAAGTATAATATTTGTATATATGTACATAATAGAATATATTCAACCTTTAAAATAATTGTAGGAAAGAAAGTTGTACATGGGATAGGAGGAAGAGAAAGTGGAGGATGAGAGTAACAAGTATGTATTATGTATGTTGTAAATTTTTCAAAGCATACATCTAATTACTAAAGAAATAGTGATCTGAATTCTAGTCTGGACATCTCATGTTGTGCCATCTGAACAGCCTGGCCACATTCTGGGGCCAACCCCCAGCCATATTGCATACCATACTGCGCCTGCCTGTGAAGGACCACAAGACCCACCACGCACAACTGCCAAGTCCAAGGTCCAGCAAATGAAAATGCTGCCCTCAAAATACTCTGCTGATCTATTGGCGTTAACCAAATGCTACTGGCAGTTCCTAGAGACCATGCATGCTCTCATGCTACAGTTCATGTTGGAGGTGCAAAAGAAGATGCACGAAGCTTGAGCCGGGGTCCTGGCTGAGTGCAAGATGCAAGAGGCCACGGAGGAGCACCAGGAGCTGATGGCCTGGAACCAGGAGGAGACTTAACTGGCTACAGGAGCTCTCGATAGCTAGCTCTCGATAGCAGCACAGGCCCAGGAGTTGCAACAGGCTGAGGAGCAGGTCCAGAGGATACAGGAGGAGCAGGCTTGGGTGCAAATGAAAGAGCAAGAAGTGCTCCAACTGCAGGAGAAGGCAAAGAACTTGATCATGCAGGAGAACCGGGAGGCACGGAGAGAAGCGCTGGACTGTCTGAAGAACTATAACCGGGCATCTTCAGAGGAAGTCAGGTGGTCAGGAACCAAGCACAGGGGCCCAAATAAGGACAGTATTTGCCTAGGGACCGCGTGGATTGCGGAGGAATTGTTGCCTATTCCAGAGCAGCCACCACTGATGATAGGTTCCACACTCACCACCTGACAGGAAACTCCTTAACATAGTGCCCTGCTCTGACACCACATACAAACTCAGGACAGCATTGAACTCTGGGAAGTTCCTTTTGCCCAGAGGACTGGATTGGACTGTTTCCCCTCTAGAAGCCACACTATCTCTTTTTTTTTTAGTTTCATGGAGTGCCGTGAGCCACTTTTTCTGGTTTTATAAATAAAGTATTGGATCCTACCCCCAAGGAAGGAAGGAAGGAAGGAAGGGAGGGAGGGAGGGAGGGAAAAAAAGAAAACAAAAATGAGAGAAAGAGAAATCTTGCATTTTTCAGCTACATAAGTGGAACTGAAAGATATGCCAGAAGAAAACAGCCAGGCACAGGCAAACAGATGCTCTAAGAATTTGACAAAGTGGAACATTCTAAACATTTAAAGACATAGAAATGCTAATTACCCTGATTGGGTCATTACCCATGGAATGTATGTGTCAAATCATCACAATGAACTTCACAAATTAGCATAGATAGTAGTAACTTTCCTATTGGAATTATTTGAGGTCAAAACATGAATCAAGTGAAAAAGGTAGTTTTCGATAACAATTTCAACTTCTTTGTTACAGCATTTGAAAGTTTGCGGCAGGAAATTATTTTTCTTTGGCTTAGAAACAGCCCTTCCACTGCTATGATCTCAAGAGAAGGCATAAGTCTCTGGGCACATCAGGAATCTAAAGTACCTTCAGATGAGAGTGCATTCCTAACTATTTCTCTTTATGAAAACAACAGGCTGTCATGGTGATAATGGCAGAGAAAAGTTGTATCACCAGGGAATAAAAGAATTCTTTAAGAAAATTTGGGGGAAACACAAATTTTTGGCTCAACCATGCCTGGTTTCTAAACGGCATAAATTCTGAGCGGGCAGTCTTGGGATAGTTTTAGAACTAGGCTTTTAATAATTACAGAATCATGAATCCTAATGGTAATTACACTTGTTTTGTGTATTTTTTTTTAATTTTCAAAGTTATTTTGACAGGAGTAAATACCTTTTACAATATGATAAGGGATACAATTTATCTTGGTTAGTCCTTCAGCCACCAAGGGGCATGGTGGAGATGAAGGAGGAAGGGAGGGACTGGGAGGGAATGAGGGATCGGGACAGGGCTGGGGTACAGAGTTAATAAAATGTAACTGATAAGAAAAAAATAAAATACAAAAAAAAATTGTGAGTCAAGGACAATATGATGAAGATAAACCCTTGACATGTTGTCCATACTGGGATTGCTAACTCAGACATTATCAAGGAAAAACCTGAGCTGGCATTAGCTCATCTGACACATTTTATAAATCAGGCAGAAGATGGTCCAACCCTATTCTTACATTTAGGAAAGCCCTGCTCTCTACTTGTTGTAGAAACTGTTCTAGGACTAATGGCCATGGCTAATGGCTAAGTGAAAGAGAGGCTGGTCCTGTTTTATAACCATTTACTCCCTTTCCTTGATGTATTTGTGTTGAGGAAAGGAATGAGAAGCAGGATTAGCAATATACCCCAATTTTATTAATTACAGTTTATTCACTTTGTATCACAGCTGTGGCCCCCTTCCTCATCCCTTCCCAATTCCACCCTCCATCCCTCTTTACCTCCTTTGCCCCTCCCCCAGTACACTGATGTGTGACAGTCCTCCTCACCTTCCATCTGGACTTAGCCTATCAGGTCTCATCAGGACTGGCTGCATTGTCTTCCTCTGTGGCCTAGAAAGGCTGTTTTCCAGCCTCAGGGGGAGGTGATCAAAGAGCCAGCCACTGAGTTCATGTCAGAGACAGTCCCTGTTCCACTTACTAGGGAACCCACTTTGAGCTGCCACGGGCTAATCTGTGTAGGGATTCTACGTTATCTACATGCATGGTCTTTGGTTGGAGTATCAGTCTCAGAAAAGACCCCTGTGCCCAGTTTTTTTGGTTCTGTTGTTTGGCTTGCAGAGCTCCTGTCCCTTCTAGGTCTTTAATCTCCCCTTTCTTTCATAAGCTTCCCTTCATTCTGCCATTGGCACAAAAGAGAACTTCCTGAACAGAACTCCAACAGCACAGGCTCTTAAATCAACACTCAATAAACAGGACCTCATGAAACTGAAAACTTCTGTAAAACAAAGGACACTGTCATCAGAACAAAACGACAGCCTACAGACTGGGAAAGGATCTTCACCAAACGTATATCCGACAGGGAGCTGATATCCAGAGTAAATATAGAACTCAAGGAGTTTAAAAGCAACAAATCAAGCAATCCAATTAAAAATGGGGTACAGAGCTAAACGGAAAATCCCCAATAGAGGACTATTGAGTGGCAGAGAAATACTTAAAGAAATGCTCAGTGTCCTTAGTCATCAGGGAAATGCAAATCAAAATGACCCTGAGATTTTACCTTTCACCCATCAGAATGGCTAAGATGAAAAACTCAAGTGACAATACATGCTGGAGAGGTTGTGGAGGAAAGGAAACCCTCCTCCATTGCTGGTAGGAATACAAACTTTTTCAACTGCTTTGTAAATCAGTCTGATGCTTTCTCGGAAAATTAGGAATAGTATTACCTGAAGAAACAGCTATACCATTCCTAGGCATATATCCAAAAGATTCTCAGGTATACAAAGGACATTTGTTCAGTCACATTCATAGCAGCTTTATTTGTAATAGACAGAAGCTAGTAACACAGATGTCCCTCAACTGAGAAATGGATGCAGAGATTGTGGTACATTTACACAATGGAATATTACGCAGCAATTATAAACAAGGAAATCACGAAATTTGCAGGCAAATGGTGGGACCTAGAAAAGATATTCCTGAGTGAGGTATCCCAGAAGCAAAAAGTCACACATGATATATACTCACTTATAAGTGGGTATTAGACACATAATTTAGGATAAACATACTAAAATCTGTTCACCTAAAGAACCTAAGCAAGAAGGAGGACCCTGGTTAAGATGCTCAATTCTCATTCAGAAAGGCAAACAGGACAGACTCAGAAGAGGGAGCAAACAGGGAATAGGACAGGTGCTTACCACAGAGGGCCTCTGAAAGACTCTACCCAGCAAGGTATCAAAGCAGATGCTGAGACTCATAGCTAAACTCTGAGCAGAGTAATACAGCCTTAATGTTGTTACATCTGATGACAGAAATAGTGGGGCTGGAATTGTACCCATCATTATTCTGTTATTAGTTCACATTAAGGTGGTGGAAAACTTCTCAACAGGTGTCACTGAGACATTTCCATAGCCCCCAGTCTTTATGTGGACTTCATGGACATGCTTCATTGTGCTAGAAGTGCACATGCAGTCTTTAGAGGAGTGTCTCTGATTCTATCTGCAGGCATACTTACCCATAGCCTTCTTTATTATAATTATAAGTTACCACATCACTTCAGTCTGTTTTTCTTTCTCTCCATTTAGTACCCTTTGGGAATCACATATTTTGTATGAGCATGGCCTCTCTGTTATATATCTGTATATTCATCAGCATTTTCCCTGCCCTTTATGTACACACACCCAGGGCTCATAGAAACAGGATCTTTGCCTTGTTATGGAGATGGAGAATTTCTGGCCTGCATGTGCTGGCCTTGTTCCAGGATACTTAGCCTTATAGGATTGTTCTTTCTCTGCAAGGAAGTGTTTTTCAAGGTTTGAGGGAGTTAACTATGTTCAGGTAATGCTCTACAAGCACTTGAGAGCTCACTGTGAGCTCTGCTTCAGTCTGTATTACATACCTAATACCTTGTTTTTGCATACTGTGTCATGTCTCAGAATAAAGGTAACATTATAAGGATATCAAAGAATCACATCACCAGGTCTGCTGTGACTGAGTCAGAGTTAAATGTTAAGTGATAATTTTTTCTCTGTGTCCTATGTTGTAATAATAACATTTGCAGAAACCAAAGTATTCAAGGTTTTCAGGAATGTCTGCAAAACATTATTAGATCAACCTGCTGGTTATGCAGCAGGTTTCATTATACCCTTCCTTCTCCACAGCAGGTTTCCCAATGAACCCTGCCTATTTCAGCTAGTTATTCTTGTAAAATGTTTTTCTGGCAATTGTAAAAGCTATCTCCCCTATTAGGCCTCATTCCTTGGTTATAACATCTTGATTGGTCACACCGTGTAGGTAGATAAGACTATGATTTTCCTTCTCATCAAGTTTATATTATGATGCTCTTTCTTTGCTTTTGAGTAGAACCTTTTCTGTGTTTTGATTTTATTACCCACTATTTCATTTTGCTATAGTTCTTATATATACTTATTGTGTGTTTGTGTATGTGTATGATAATGTGCATTCCACAGAGCCCATGTGTATTAGGAGGACAATGTGTGAACTCCATTAGCTCTTTCTACCCTATGAATTCCAGGGATGGAATTTGGGTAATCATGCCCGGTGTAGAGGACCTTTATCTACTGAGCCATCTCAGTGACTGACTACGTCTTATAGTTTTAATAAGACGAGTTCTTAGTTTCTTATATTCTGCTCTTATTTCATGCATGTTTGATATTAAAACTTTATTCTCTTTCTATATAAATATTCAAGTTGATAATCAAGGCATACAGAATTTCTTAAAAATAAACAGTTAAGAAATTTATGTATACCTTTATGAAGTTCTTGAAATTCAGATTTTGTCACTTTAATGCAATTTGTAACATAGATTAAACTAGGATAATTTTGCAAACAATACAAAAACATTTTCAAAAACTCACAGTTTTAATAAACAGTTGTCATTTTGGTAGCAACTTTTACAAATCAGTATTTACGGGCTTCATATTAGTAAAAGAATTTCTACTTCTAATGACTGTTGCTGTGATCATTTCTCTTTTTTCTGTTAAGATGGAGGCAGGGTTAGCAGTTCTTACCATTACCCTGACCAGCAGGAATAACGCACTGTTTGACTCTGTTCAGAATGGCCTTATCTTTTGCAAAGTGGGTAAAGAGCTTGGAGAGAGTCCTTGATGTTCTTGACTTATTATACTTTTAAATGTTTCATGTGAGGACTTCCATTTCAACCAAGCTCCTTGAGTGGAATAAAATTGAAAGGCAAAATGAATTATGCTCCCTTCATTGGTTGTTATATATTAGAACTGGAGCCTTTAATTAGCATATAAGTGAGGAAAGTGTCATCTCTTGCTTCAATAGGGAGCATTCTCATCTGGAGAAGGTGGCAGCTCTTACATTAAAACCTGGCTTGGCAGGGTTTCTAATAGTTATTCAAATACCATTCTATCTGAAGATGAAAGAATTTAACCAAAAAAGGAATATTACCTGATTTAGCATTATAATGCAAAGAAATGGGAGAAAGAGAAAATAACTGCTTAAAAATATGTAAGAACATAAAAATATGCCAGGGACTAAGGGGAAGTGGAAGGTACATGACAGACTTTCTCATTGCTGTGACAGTGTATACCTCACAGGACTCAGTTAAAGACAGGGGTGTTTTGCTTTGACTTGTAATTTGAAGAGACAGGGTCCACTGTCCTGGCAGGGAATGACAACAGGAATAGGAGGCTGCTGGTCACATTGTATCTGACATCAGGAAGTAGAAAGAGGAAACAGGAAGTGGAACTGGGCTATAAGTCCTCAAGCCTCCCAGCAATCCAGTTATTTCAGAATGGCTCCACTCACATAGGTTCTAGAACAGTGGTTCTCAACTCATGGGTCGTGACCCCTTTTGGACCCCTCTAGCTTAAAAGTATTTACATTATGATTCATAAAAGTAGCAAATTTACATTTATGAGGTAGCAACAAAATAATTTTGTGGCTGGGGAGTTCCCGACAACAGGAGAAACTAATGAAGGGTCACAGCATTAGGAAGATTGAGAACAACAGTTACAGACCCATTCCTAAATAGCACAGTCAGCTGGATGTCTAGTGGTCAAACATGAGAGCCTACGCAGCCCTTCGCCTTCAAAATACAAAGGGAAGGAGCTGAATTTTTCTGGAGCTGATATGGGAATTAGGATTCATGGAATGAGGTATTTGGAGTTCATGAAGGAAAGGGACAGAGGAAGATATGGGAGAGGAGACTGACTCCATGGGCTTCATCTTTGATAATGGCTTTTGAATAAGGACATTGCATTTTCTTTCTTGCGGGGAGGAGAAATGCAATGAAGGTATTCGAGCAGCTGTGATAACTGCATTTTTCTAAAGCTCAGTAACTATGTGAATTGCTTATACAAGATGGAAATGAGTTGGAAGCTGTTGCAGTAGTCCTGGCCAGGTGTTGTGGAGTGGGATGGAGTATAGAATTGGAATAAAACAAAGAGAGTGAGAACATGAGTCAAAATATCATCTTTTGTGTCCTCATGCTTCTTTTGCCACCGCGATGGACTATCCCTTCAAACTGTAAACCAGGGTCATCCCTTTCTTCCTTAAACAGCTTCTTGTCAGGCATTCTGTTAAAAGTAGCTACCATGGCTTCCCTTTGCCTTTCAGAAATGACATTCTCCTGGCTCTTCATAAAGGAATCACCAATGGATATGTATGAAGGAGTGGTGTTTTGACTGGCAGGAGAGCCTACTGTATCCAGTCAGAGCACTATTTCCCATTCAATAAGAGATTTTGTAGAAGTGTCAGGGCTGCTTTTAAATTCATTTCAGCCAGCACACAGTTTTCAAATATGGCAACTATCAAGAGCTCTAAAATGAGACAATACCTATGTACGTTTTATGATCTGTGATTGTATGTCTTGTACATATTTACATTCAGTCACCCATACATCCCCAACTTTATTTTTTTCACTGTTGGGGATAGAGCATAAGGCTTTGCATGCACTAGGCAAATGTTCTAAGTTCTCAACCCACATCCACTGCTTTCTGAGAAAAATCTTGAAGTTCCATAAGAGCCTTTCCATTATTTTAATTTACCTTTCAGTTCAGGCTACTGTTTACCCATAGTCTCTTTGGGCTGAGTGCTTCTTGAGGCCCCTGTGGTGATGAGATGCCTTTCTGCACTCACATGGAACAGGATTTCTACCGTGCAGGAGGAGAGGAGACCTAGGGTTGTTAGAAGGTTCTCCTTTACTTCTTTTGGTTTAAAGGCTATGCTCTAGTTAATTTTTTGTTATCTTTATACAATCTATGGGCTTTGGGAAGAAGGAACGGCAATTGGGAGCATGCCTTCATCAGATTGTCTTAGAGGCAAGTCTGTTGGGCATTTTCTTGATTTAATGATTGATATAGGAGTACCCAGCTCACTGTGGAGAGTGTCACCCATGAAGGGGTCCTAAGTTGTACAAGAAAGTAGGCTGAACAAGCTTTGAGAAGCAAGCCAGTAAACAGCATCCCTTAATGATCACAGCTTTGATTCCTGCCTTGCTTTACTTCCTGTCTTGGCTTCCCTCAGGATGGACTGATAATTTGAAGTACAAGCTGAAATAAATCTTTTCCTACCCAAGTGGTTCTTGGTCATGGTATCAAAGCAAAGAAAACTCGGCTAAGAAAGGCTTTGGATAATTTCTAGAGGTATTATGCAAAAGCTCATGTCCTGACTACTCGTCTGTGGCTGCTCAGTGGGAGTCTAGGTCTAGATGAGTTTCACCTTTGAAATAAGAAAACTCTGGCATCACTCAATGGATATTATTTGATTGTTTCTTTGTCTAGTGGGCAATGAGACTGGACTGCAGACAAAGAGGAGTGAAGACTATTCTTGACAGTGAATATATTTAGCTGAACAGTGTTGCCTTGTATCTTTTTCTGCAGTTTTTCTGTTTAGATTACAGATATACTCTAGGATGGCAGAGAGATGGGTTTCTGCAATGAATCTAGTAAATAGCTATTGGACTTTGATAGCCCTAATTTCTCTCTCCTTCCCAAGGCCAAAGTAACAATGCATGGAAATTGAATAAATAAATACAAAAGAAGGATCTATATGGGTCTCCATAAAGTATCCTATTAGTAGCACACTCTTCCGAATCTCCTGTCATTAATTTTCTTTATCTCTTTACCAATAAGTGGCAAAATGTGTTATGTACAAGTAAGACGGAAAGGGAAACAACAGTCTAACTGCTGAGCTGCCACTTACCAGAATATTTGAATTTCATGGTAGAGGTTGGGAAACTTTTTAGTAATTGGCCTAATAAATTTCTATTCTAACTTCTCAAGTCTGGGGTCATGAAAAAAAAAAAAAAAAGCAATTATAGATGGTAAATAAATGAGTGAATGTGTCTGTGTTTCCACTGAGGTATGTTTAGATTCTGTGGAATATTACTGTTTCTGTTTTTACTTTTTTAAACCAATGCTTGACACCAATGTTGTTTTTGGTTCTGGGTTTCCATACCATAGGAGGCAAGTGATGGCTTCTGCTCACTCTACAGACATAGATTGTCAAACATACTATAGAAAGAACATACCTGTGGGTTTGAGGCTCTAACAACACTTCAAACAGCTACCATGTATAAACACTGACTCTACCTGAATTAGTCTGCAAAGAACTCTACACATTTATCTCATTGAATTTGCAAAGCAAGTCTGCATGGGACATTAACTCAGTCTCTTGAGAACTAGTAGCTACTCACAAAAGTTTAGAATCTTTTCTAGTATCGCAATGCAATGCTGATAAAGCAGAAATCTTGTTTTTAGTTGCCTTTCAGATGAAATTAACAAGTGAATCTACTGAGATGTGACCTTGCCTCCTGATTGTAGAGTTACATCCTCTATTAACAGCAAACATGAAAGATACTAGAGTGATCATGTTCAACATATTTTTGTATTACTTACAATAAGTCTACTATAAAATTTTGCACTATGCATAGTTTAACCATCCATGAAATTGGCTAATAATTTCTAAAAATTTAGCCCTTCAAGGTCAGGTAACTGACAGAAGAACTATCAGTCTCCACTTTTCCCCATATTAGAATTCTTGTACTATTAGTCTGTTACTCTGATGCATGAATAAAACTTTTGTAACAAAGGCTGTGACTCATGGATGCAGCAGCAGGCATGACTTATTTCTTTGTCTTGTCCATGTTTGTTTGTGTGGTGTGCGTGCATGTGTATGAATGGAGGGGCATGTGGGCTTGCAAGCGTGACTTTGTGCATCTAGAGGGCGGAATTGTCTTTGGAAGCTCCCTCAGTTTCTCTCCACGTTATGTATTGAGTCCATCTCTCTCACTTGAATCCTGAATTCTCAACTTGAGTTATCCTAGCTAGACAGCTTGATTGAGAGATTCTCTGACTGTCTCAGAAGTCCTGAGATTGCAGGGCTACCAGGCCCAGTTAAGAGTTAGATTGGTTCTGGGAATCCCAGCTCTGGTCCTCACACCTTACCTATACCCTCTCCACCTCAGAGAAGAATTATTTCTAAAAATAAAAAATAGTCTCCTGTTGTATAGAAAACATATATCTTTTTCATTAAAAAGGACTGAAAAATGTCTCAGTGGCTAAGAGCCTTCACTACTCTTTTATATGAATGAAGTTCAGTATCTGGACTAATATCCAGACATTCAAAATACCCTGTGACTCTAACTCATGGAAATCCAATGCCCTCGTATTGCCTCTGTGACACCCCTACATGTGAAAATTGCCCCCTCCAAACACACAGAGAGAAATAAATATTTAAAAACCATACTTGTTGTGTTCATTAATGTTCATTAATGGGTTAATATGTATAATAAGATAGTGTATGTGAGAAGCTCCCATTACTATTTTAAGTGGCTTTTGTAGTTCATTGCAAAGCTGAAAAAGACAGCAGGGCCAGTTACCTTTCCTTTCATCTTTGTTTTAACCCTTTACATAAACAAAGGTGCAAAAATCCAAATAGCACAGTGTCCCCATGTATGTTTTATAACAAAAGTTCATGTATTAACTAATAAGGGACTCAAGCAGCAGATTGTTAATTTATTCTCTTTGCCCAGAGAAAGATAATTTTCATCATATTTTCCTAGTTGGAGCCACTATCTCCATTGTTAAGCTCAGATTATGGTGCTCACAGTCTGTCAGTTCTTCTTCCTCCAGAAGCGTCTGCTCTATGGATGAGTTTAAGATCCTGTGTCATGGCTGCTTTGTCTTATTTATAAATTGTTTGCAAATAAGTGTAGCACTGGATAGCTATGTAGAAATGCATACACATTGACTTTCTAGGTATGACCTAGTAAAACCACTTCTTTTGTAATAGGTACTACATAATTTTGAAGGCCAGTGTTTTATAAAAATGTGTCTTTCATTTATTTTCAAAGTATTTTATTTGTTTTTTAAAAATTCAAGCATTTATAAAATTATTTGTTCACATCCAGTCATCACTTCCTCCCACAAACTCCTTCTAACACCCCCACTTCATTTCCTTCCTGGTATCTCCTCTTCTCCTTTTCATTAATAATCCCCTAAATTTAATTAATGCTGCCCATAAGTACAGAGGTGCATCCTTTAGACTGTAACTTGTCTGCTGAATGCCAAATGTAGTGCTCAAATCAGAGTCTTCAGAAACCATAATATTATCACTTAGCCTCCAGATTTCTAGCTAATATCTTTTGTGTGAATGAATGCCAACTTAGTTTTGGAGGTATGATGTGATATAATGAAAAAAAAAAAAAAAAAAAAAACAGTCTTATTTTTTACCATACAATATCAGCAAAGTTATGACCTGAGTTTT
The DNA here is from genome assembly GCF_907164565.1 of Psammomys obesus. Classification (NCBI taxonomy): domain Eukaryota; kingdom Metazoa; phylum Chordata; class Mammalia; order Rodentia; family Muridae; genus Psammomys; species Psammomys obesus. Next base: position 7,219,457 of record NW_026596240.1, on the reverse strand, counting down.
CCATGTCAGCACCTATAAGTCGGGGGGGAAATGGAAATAAATTGTTTAGAACATTTTTCTGTATTTCCTTACATTAGTTTTCAAATGAATTTTCAGAAGCATCTTTTATACTTAAAATTTGGTTCAGGTTTACATAGAACGAATTACGTAAATATGCAGTAGAATTCTCTGGTGCCACTCAGTCATTCCACAGTGATTGGATTCCTGTTGTGAGCCATGCCCTGGGTGAGGCCCTTAGTCACAAAGTGATGGGCAAAGATATCTGAGCTGATCAAAAGACACAATCGGTTAAAAGTTTCAAATAAGGGTTGGAGATGTGGCTCTGCAGGTGGAAATGCTTGTCACACCAGCCTGGGGACCTGAATTAACCCTCCGTAACCCATTTAAAATTGGGTGCAGCAGGACACATCTGCAGTCCAAGCGATACTATGGACGTATGGAGGATGAACACGGGAAACCTCTGGAAGCTCATGGGCCTGCTGCCTTTGCGTATACAGTGTGAGCAACTGGACATCCTGTCTTAAAGGCAGAAGGCAAGGCCTTCCAGCAAAGGCTGTCCTCTGCCTTCCACGGGGCGATGGGCCATGGCTGGTGCACACGCACATGCATACGCGCGCATATGTGCACATTCAACCAGAGAGACAGAGGCGGGAACATGGAGAGAGGCAGACTGAGACCGATTTTTAAAATGCTCACTAAACCGCTTAAGTCTAAAAGGGAGCAGTAATGAGTGAGTACACAGGATAGTCTGAATTTTATTGGTTGGTATGCGGGAATTGTGTTGTTAGAGGGGGACATTAAATAGGAATGACCATGTTCTTAAAATGTTCCTGGGCTTAATGTGGTCAAATGATTAGCTGTTATGCTGATGTAGGATATGGAAAGGTCAGAAGTTATAGTAGAGGAAGGAAATAACCTCAGTTACATCAAGGAGCTGTGTCAGCCTGGAGCAGTGCTCAAATCTTAGAGTCTGTAGTCTTCGCAGATAATCTGAACTAATTGTGTTCTTTGCTGACCTCCCTTTAAAGAATCCTTCATTTCCATCCTTCACAGAGAACAGGGTCTCCCTATCATACCGGCTAAGATTGGTGTAATCACTGCTGAAGTTTACAACAGTGCTGTTTCCCTCCTTCTGTTTCTAAACATACTGGAGTCACTTGAAAAAAAAAAATTCCTATTTTGTTTGCCTGATCATAGTGTCCTGCATATTGGTGGTCATTAAACAGAATATGTTCTCAATACATAGTTCTTAATCCATAGTTTGGGTTCTGGGAGCCAAACCCGGGTGTTTCACAAGTGCTAAGCACATTCTTAATGGCTGAGTCCTCTATCTGATCCATCATTTTTTATTTTAAGAAAATTACATATTATTTCAATTGATACTGAGTTACAAAGGGGATCCATTGCTTCCTTTACTCCCCAAAAGATACTAAAAGCCTTCCTATTAAAATGTATTAAAGGTGTTTATAGTCTGCTGACATAGTAAAGATCATCCCAAAATATTTCTAATATCCAGTTAACATAAATGCATATATAAGCAGTTTCTATACTACATTGTTTGGGAAGTAATATAAGTAAAATAAGGTTTTTATATGTTTTATGCAGATGAATTAGACTTTTAAAAATTTCAGTTGAATTTATTTATATAAAACTTATTGATACTGAGGTACGACTGTTTAAAAAAAAGGTCTGGCTTATTAGATATGTTAGAGTAGAAAAGCAAAGAATAAACAAGCAAATTGTTTTTTGTAGTCTTTGCAGAGGCTCTTTCTTTTCTAAGATTCTTTAAATCTGTGTGTTTTTGTGTATATGTGACTGTGTGATGAGTGTGTGTGTGTGTGTGTGTGTGTGTGTGTGTTGTGAAATAAGTATATGAGTGCAGCATAGAGGCCAGAAAAGGGCCTTGGACCTTGTATCCCAAGGATCTGGAGTTAGAGGTGATTCTAAGCTAGCTCATGTGACTTATTGGGGCTGAACATGGCTGCTCTGTAAAGTCAATATATGCTCAATATCTGTCTCTCCAGGATCCTTTGTGAAAGTTCAAATTTCTTGGCATATAAATAACCAATATCTGCTAGATAATTAAGCAATACGGTGACTCTCCACCTTCCTCCCTGTGGTTTTGCACTGCCTTTACCTTTCCAAACTCTGCTAAGCATGGAGAGATAGAAGTCTAAAGAATTGAGAGGATTTAAAGCGGGGCCCCTTTAAACAGCATCAGAGGCTTTCTCTTGTCTTGTGAAGGCTTCCACTTGCTTTGTTTACAGAAAGCCACTTCACTATGTCTGCTGCTTTCCTCCCACTGACATCAGCATTACTGCTGAGTGAACAACTGGTAAGACACTGTCAGGATGTTAACATCTTACTCTCTTCCTGTTTTGACATTGTGATCCAAATATGCATGAACACTCTGTCAAATGAGCTCCCAGCAATACATCCGTCAGCAGGTGCCGAGCTGCTTATGTGCAGCAGTACATGCTTATGACTCTGGTTTTCTGAAGAAGTCTAGATTTGTTGATAGTAAGCCTAATTGGAAGCTGAAATCGTACCTGGCTTCTGTATCCTATAGGGAGCAGAGACAAGTTTTCAGCTTAGTGTTCTCAAATTGAGTCCTGATGCTCACTCACCACATTCTCTGGCCATAGTGGATGCCTTCATGTATGTTCTAGCAGTGCTGGCTCTTACTCCAGTGATTTGACTTTCTGAACTAAATTTTCAGTTCATTTCTTTTGACTCCCATAGTACTGAAGTTTAGACTAAAACTCAGGGACTTTGGGCCCAAATCTGTGCATTGTTCCTGTTTGTGTTTTTCTTCTCACTAAGTCAAAAGATCTGAATCTTGTCTCTGCATCCTTCAGCAATTGCCTAGCTCTTGCTTCTGATGGGTAGCTTGCCTTGTCCTATCAAGACATCAGTATGGCTGGCTGCCTAGCCTGGCCTATCACTTGACAGTGACAGTATGGATTGCCTCTGCCTCCATCCCCAAGCCTGGCCCATGGGATATGACTAACTTTGGTAGGGTGAAACCAAACTAGGAATGAGTAGAAAGGTGTAGAAAGGCCAGTGGCAGCACCAGCATCACTCTCTGTGTGGCTTTCTGAGTCTGTTGTCAATTATCTCCTCATTTAGCACAGAGTTTTGTCTTTGTTTTCATGTTCATTCCACAATAGTTAGTACATCTTAGCAGGAAGATTATAGGAAGGGAAACCTACAGTTCATGTTATGGTTTGATGTGCGGTACTTCCTGGAGAAGTCTGTTTGCTTCTTTATTTTAGTTGGTTGTTTTTCTAGAACCCTTGCTGGGAAAGGTAGGTAAAGCAGACTCAGCACTCATTTATAGTCTCTCAATTTACTGTTTTGAATTGTTTCCTCTTCTCACCTTAATGACTATTGTAATCTTTCCACTCAAATATCTACTACCCATAGATTTAACATGAACCTTCCATGATGCCTGAGATATGTGTCCATGAAAAAGTAGTCAAAGCTACTGAATAAATGGATGGCATTGCTAAGATGTATTTATAAACCCAGTTACCTCTCACATCTGCTGTAGGACAGAGGACCCATTGGTTTGTACCTCCTCAATATAGGAGTGCAAGGTTGTGGTAATTTTGGGTTACACGCTGTCCTACACAACTATCGCTGTCCTACACAACTATCCTCTAAGTCAAACTGGCACCATCTTCATTAGATCTGCTGTGTGGTTTGCAAAAGATCATCACAGCTGGGCTTGTTGACTGTTGAAGTTCCATCACTGAAGGATGGGCAAGGGAGGTTCATTGGACCTCAGCCCATATCTAGCCACTTCCCTCAACCAGTTATATGCAGTTCTGCCCTGATTACAAGTGGCTTCAGGGGTGGGGCTTTGCTGTATAGGCAAAAAAGACCTTAGGGAAGGGGTCCTATCCATGTAGCCATGGAGTGTCATCATACATGCTGGGTTAAAACATCTTTTAGGTCACCCACACCCTTGATTGTGTCCCCTCACCAATTGGTCTGTAAGTATGTCTCATGAACTCATTGGTGCCTCAATGTGAATTTTGGTGGAATTTTATCTCAGTTCATCTTCAGGACCTTAGGAAGAAGAGTAGGCAGGCATTGTTTGAGTGTCTACCAGAGAAAGATTTTTAGTGACACATGCATATAGGCCACATAAAAATTTCCCAGTAGTTTGTAGGTTTCCAAGAATAACTTTTTTTTGTAGTTGTTTACATTTTAAAGAACACATTATAGTTTTCAACTCTAGGTGACTAGCTTTTTTGATTAGAAAATACTAAGATCAACTTCTGGTGAATTACATTTGAGAACTATATCTATATCTATCTGTATGTGTATATATTGTATGTATAGTCATAGATAGGCATTTATATCTCTCTCTACATATAGCAGTATTAGAGGCAGAATGATTGATTAATGTATAAAACACTGGTTGGAACAAGAAGGACAATGTAGGACTTCAGAACACATATTATGCTTTGGTTTGCAATTGTGAGTTTTTTTTTTTTTTTTTTAAAAAAAAACCTTGGCTATAAAAAAGCAAGTCAATTTTAAATAGTCTAATTAGGCAATCGGTTGTGTTGCTTATCTGCATGCACAAAGCACTCTCAGAAAACCGGAAGTGACTACATGGTGCCTAATTAGTCCAATTAAACACCTGCATAAGATTTCCTGGCTTAGTAGACTCCCAACTCTTGAAATCACTAGCACAGTGCTAAAAATATAACTTCCAAATGAAAGTATTTTATTTGAAAAATTGTGAAGCTATTTTCTGAATTCTGCATAGAAAATACATGTGAATTGTGAACTTTTTTCTTTCTTTCTTTCTTTCTTTTTTTTTTTTTTTTAAAGAGAATTAAGATTTGTTTCCATGTTTCCCTAAGCTCTCTGAGTTGGTTGCTTTCAGGGGATTAGTCAAAGAGACCAAATTCCATATCCTCATCTAAATGCTCCAATCCATCCTTGGCTTCATTTTTGCCTGGAGTGCAGCAGGGGCACGGCAGCTGTGATGTTGGTAGGCACAGAGGCAGCAACCAGGAATACAGATAGATCAGCCAAGAAGGCCTTGACCTTTTCAGCAAGTGGGCAGGTGCACTGAGTCTCCACAGACAACGCCAGGACCCATGTGGATCCACTGATGACAGAACACGACACTGAGGCAACAGTCAGCTAACTGTAGACACACTGACCACACCAGTAACACCCTCCCTCCAGGAAGCAAGAGTTTGCAGGTCTTGGGGATTCTTTTTATTTTATAGCTGAAGAAAAAACAAAACAAAACAAAAACAAGGAAAGAAACACCAGGTGTTCGCTTGATCTCAGGAACACACAGGAAATGCATGGCTAGTTGATACATACATTCAGATATTGCCAGCCATGATCTTAGGTGTCAGGACACTGCCTGTATGGTTGTTGATTATATATTCAGTATTATGATTAATGTCACTTTAGTTACACAGCTAAAATGTTTCAGATAAACTGTTGTATTTAAAATTCAAAACCGCACTGTGAATGCAATGCCACTATCATTTCAAAATAGAAAAGCGAATGTCAGATTCAGTCTTTTCCCACAGAGATAAGAAGTGTCAGGCTTCAAAAGCTGGGGGAGATGGCTGAGTACTTGAGGTAGATTCTCCACCCACATAAAGACTCAGCAGTACTGGCAAGATTTCATAGTGCTCAAAGATGCTATGCAGGCTATTGGTGAAGTTAAGCTATAACTGATTTACTGAGCAGTGGCCCAAGAATGCTACAGCACTCATCTGCTAGGAATGAAGTACCCATTACTTCTTTTGGGGGTGGGGGTGGTAACCAATTGTTTTCTTATTGAATGTGAGACCTGTGCAATAGATAGATAGATAGATAGATAGATAGATAGATAGATAGATAGATAGATAGATAAAGTGGAGAGCAATTATGGAGATACCTAGTGGTTGTTCTCTACATGCATGAGGCAGGACATACCCACACATACAAATGCATACACACATGAACACATTACCTATGCAGAGACATACACATATATAGACTCATGTGTGAACGGTAATACATGAGACCATACACACACACACCGAAAGCAGACTCCACGGCTTTTCATTTCTTCTCTGCACTGTTCCCATTTACTGTTATTTCACCCAGCAGTGATTAATACTTCAGTCCTGATCACCCAAGACCCATTCTATGATTTCCATGCACTAATGGTTTTAAAGAGAAATTATATCCTTACTTAGAAAATTAGCTGCCTCCCTTTTTTCTAAATTGTCCAAATAAGGGTTCGCACAAAGAATCTTGACAAGTATAATTACATCCTGCCCATTTAGCTCCTCTTTCATCAACAATTGCCCAGGACCGTCAGAGAAGCAGTGCTTAAGGAGCAGGGCTGCACACCGAGGCGCACTTTCAAGTGAAGGTGGGTGTGCTGTCCATGAAGATGACCCACAGCAAATGTCATCGTAGGCTTTTCTCATGCTGCTGGCATTTCACCAGCAGTTTGTAGTTTAATGGGGAACAATAATGTGCACGTACATATCAAATCCAGAAAATGTCAGCAGATTATGTAATTATCTTTTTGAAAAACTAGGAACTCTTTTAAGGTGGGGTATGCATACTCTGAGGAAAATCTGTAGACACACCAGCTAGCCAGCCATGAGAATGATGGATTTCCACATCAGATTTTTGTATAATATACCAAATGAGACAAACTTACAATCACCATTGCTTTAGGTGATAAACTGCACATGTTAGATAAATTAAAACTTCAATTATTATTCTTTGAAATGCCCTCCAGCCTCTAATGTAAATTTAAAAAAAAAAAAAACAAAAAACAACTTTCTTTGAATTTGTTCTTGGCAGCTCCATTCATGGATAGATTGTATTCTAATTATGTACGCCCCCCACTCCCAATTCTAGTCTCCCTCTCACTTCTGTTAATACTCTCTTCCCTACAATTCCATTTCAATCATTCATTTCTGGTTTGAAAGCCATTGAGTTTAGCCAGGATTATCTGCATAACCATGGGCTTTAAAATGTACATTGGAGCCTTGTGGGCTCTACAGAATGTGCAAAGCTGAATACGATAACTGCCCCTTCCCAATACTAGCCAGTAGGTAAGGCCCAATGAGATCTTCCCTGATCTGTGGTGGGCTGTTAACATGCTCATCTTTTTGTATATTTATTGCATATATAGCCAGAGCTAGAGTGAGACCATGACAATATTGTCTGTGCAAGGCCCATAAGACAGCCTTTCACAGCCTTGCTCCCTTTCTATCGGCTCCTAAATTATTTCCAGTCTGTGTCCTTAATGATCCTTGACTGAGCCTAAAAGCAGGTGCTATAAATATTCTCTAAAATAAAATTATTTTTCAGTGAATTCAAGGCCTTATCTTAGACAGTACTTTCAATTTCTCATTCACAAACACGTATGTGTAATGTGTGGGTGGGGATAACTGAAGATTACTTAGTATTTGGATCCCTTTAAATAATAGGAAAGTGTCATTATTAATCAATATATATGATATGCTTGATTCCAGATGAGAAAATTACCAATCACTGAAAGTTTGATATTTGGAAATTTTTTCTCTCTGCTTTGTCATTTTGTGTGGTAAGAGAGAGGTGAGAGAGAGAGACTTTCTGTGTGTGCTGATAGGGAAACATGAAGTTTTTCCAGTTCTTAGTAGGTTTTGTGTAATCCTTTCCACCTGTGGTTTGAAAATACTGGACACTGTATATGAAAACAGTGATGTTGCCTCCCTCCATGCCAAGAAATACTAGTTGATTATATGTGTGTCATGCACATATTCACTCTATCTTTGCACTTTCTATTTGTCTTTAGGTGAATGATTACACTCAGTGTATGTAAGAAGAACATGTTCCCCACCTTCACATGACTAAATGTTTACATAAAACCTGGACACAGGGGGCCTGCACAGACCAATACTCCAACTAAGGACCTTGCATGGAAAGGACATAGAACCCCTGCTCAGAGGCAGCCCACAGGCTGCTCAGTTGTTAAGTGGGTTTCCTAGGAAGGGGGCAGGGCTTGTTTCTGACACGAACTCAGTGGCAGACTCTTTGATCACTTCCCCTTGGAGGGTGCAGCCTTGCCAGGTCACAGAGGAATATGATGCAGTCAGGCCTGATGAGACCTGATAGGGTAAGTTCAGATGGAAAAGGAGGAGGCCCTCTCCTAACAGTGACCTTGGGGAAGGGCATAGAGGGAGAAGACAGAGGGTGGATGGGAGTGGGAAGAGACGAGGGAGGGGCTACAGCTGGGATAAAAAAAAATGAATAAATTGTAATAAACAAAAAATAAGTTCAAAAAATGAAAAATGTTTTACATATTATGGGAAAAAATCAAATACGAAAACAAGTCATTCACAAGAACCAGATATATTTGTAACTAAAGCACTTGTTATAAATTAACAAAGTAAGCAAGCAAGGTAATTTCTCAGCCAGCTTTTCTTCACTGGAAGGCTTCAGTGTGGGGTTACAAAGAGAGAATCAATTAAAATAATCTTATAAAATAAGATTAAAATCTTATAAAAGTCTTACAAGAATTCCAAATCTAAAGTTTTATTTATAAAAAAGAATCAGCTATCCCTACTTTAAATCTTTAATGTGCTTTAATAATTTTTATTAAATAATATCAGGAAGCTGAGGGCAAAAAAAAAATCAGAAAATCAATTGTTGTCTCTGTTATCAGTCCAGCTTAAGAGTGTCATGTCAGCCAGTGCTACCTTGGGCTATTGTTTCTATTCACCAATCTTAAAAAGTCTATGGATTTACTACGAAGAGTATACCTTCCTGAACTTCAAATTCTCTGAGATGTTCAACATCAGAGCCACTAGCAAAGACATCTTTACTTAACCTTGCTGAAAAACCTATTTTTCCTAAGATTTTCTACATCAGAGCCACTAGTAAAAACATCTTTACCTAATCTTGCTAAACAATCTATTTTTCTAAATTCTTTCTAAGGGTAGTGGTCATTGCTAACAATCTATATCTTTAGGTTTTTTTTTTCTTTTTAAAATTAATTTATTGTTTTATTAATTACAGTTTATCCTAGCTGTAGCTCCCTCCCTAGTCCCTCACAATCTCACCCTACCTCCACTCTCCCATGCCCCTCCCCAAGTTCACTGATAGGGGAGGTACTCCTACCCTTTTCTCTGACCCTAGCCAATCAGATCTCATCAGGACTGGCTGCATTGTCTTCCTCTGTGGCCTGGAAAGGCTGTTCCTCCCTTAGAGGGAGGTGATCAAAGAGCCAACCAATGAGTTCATGTCTGAGAGGATCCCTGTTCCTCTTACTAAGGAACCCACTTGGACACTGAGGTGCCATGGGCTACATCTGTGCAGGGGATCTAGGTTATCTCCATGCATGGTCCTTGGTTGGAATATGAGTCTCAGAAAAGACACCTGTGCCAAGATTTTTTGGTTCTGTTGTTCTCCTTGTGAAGCTCCTGTCCCCTACAAGTCTTTCTATCTCCCCCTTCTTTCATTAGAGTCCCTGCACTCTGCCCCAAGTTTGGCTATGAGTCTTAGCATCTACTTTAATGTGCTGCTGGGTAGAGTCTTTCAGAGGCCCTCTATGGTAGGCTCCTGTCCTGTTCCCTGTTTTCTTTCTCTTCTGATGTCCATTCCATTTGCCTTTCTGAATGAGGATTGATCATCTCAACCAGGGTCCTCCTCCTTGCTTAGCTTCTTTAGGTGAACAGATTTTAGTATGTTTATCCTAAATTATATGTCTAATACCCACTTATAAGTGAGTATATATCATGTGTGACTTTTTGCTTCTTGGATACCTCACTCAGGAATATCTTTTCTAGGTCCCACCATTTGCCTGCTAATATCACGATTTCCCTGTTTTTAATTGCTGAGTAGTATTCCACTGTGTAAACATATCACAATTTCTATATCCCTTTCTCAGTTGAGGGACCTCTGGGTTGTTTCCATATTCTGGCTATTACAAATAAAGCTGCTATGAACATAGTTGAGCAAATGTCCTTATTGTGTACTTGAGCAAATCTTGGATATATGTCCAGGAGTGATATAGCTGGATCTTAAGGTAGCACTATTCTTAATTTTCTGAGAAAGTTCCAGATTGATTTCCAAAGTGATTGTACAAGCTTACAATCCCAGCAGCAATGGAGGATGGTTTCTCCTTTCTCCACATCCTCTGCTGCATGTACTGTCACTTTAGTTTTTGGTCTTAGCCATTCTGATGGATGTAAGGTGAAATCTCAGGGTTGTTTTGATATGCATCTCTCTGATGGATAAGGACATTGAACATTTCTTTAAGTGTTTCTCTGTCATTCGATATTCCTCTATTGAGAATTCTCTGTGTAGCTATGTAACCCATCTTTTAATTGGATTACTTGATTTGTTGCTTTTTAACTTCTTGAGTTCTTATATATTCTGGATGTTAGCCCTCTGTCAAATACAAGGTTGATGAAGATTCTTTCCCAGTCTGTAGGCTCTTGTTTTGTTCTGATGACAGTGTTCTTTGCTTTATAGAAGCTTTTAAGTTTCATGAGGTTCCATTTATTGATTGTTGCTCTTAGAGCCTGAACTGTTGGTGTTCTGTTCAGGAAGTTGTCTCCTCTGCCAAATGAGTTCAAGGCTCTTCCCCATTTTTTCTTCTAACAGGTTTAGTGTATCTGGTTTTATATTGAGGTCTTTGATCCACTTGTAATTTAGTTTTGTGCAGGGTGATAAATATAGATCTATTGCATTTTTCTACATGTAGACATCTAGTTAGACCAACACCATTTGTTGAAGATGTTATCTTTTTTTCCATTGTATGGTTTTGACTTCTTTGTCAAAAAACAAATGTCCATAGGTATGTGGGTTTATTTCTGTCTTCCATTCGATTCTATTGATCCACCATTTTGTTTATATGCCAGTAACATGCTGTTTTTATTACTATTGCTCTGCCATCATGGACTCCCCACTTTATCTTTAATTTCTACTATTGTTTTAGGGTTTATTATCATAAAATCATAGTCATTGGAATCTCTAAAAGGCTACCTGGATTAACCTTCTTTATATGTCCTAGTTATCAAGATTTTACAAAACTATACCTAAGAAATATGTCATGTAACAAAGCATTAAGTTCAAGGTCTAGGCACTGACAGAGACATAAAATTATAAGCCAAGGTTTCTATAAGAGTATGAGAAAGGGAGATATGAGAGAGAACACACACACACACACACACAGAGTGTGAACACAGAGGAAGGTCAATGTCTTTACTGAAGTGAGAAAATGTGTGCATTAATTTTATCTGATAAGTAATGCTTTTTCTTTTTTTCTTTTTTTTTTTTTTTCAATTTTGTGTGAGGGCAGTTGCACATAGAGGCCAGAAGAAGCTGCTGTTTTGTCCTCTGGAACTGTAGTCTCATTCAGCTATGAGTCACCATATGTGGATGCTGGGAATAACACTAGTGACCTCTGTGAAAGCAGAAAGTGTTCTTAAACACTGAGCCATCTCTCCAGCCCCAAGTCAAAATGATACTGTGTTTGTGATGTCCTGCTGATATTTTCTATAATATACTTAAGACATTCAATAATAATATTATTTGTTAACTCAAGAAAAGCTTGACACAGCACATTAGAACTAGTTTCATTTCATTAATGACTACAAGTTTGTTTGTTTCTGGAGTTTGCTACTTTTGGAAGGTGCCTCCACTGGATAAATGTAATAGGTATAAACACTGACTTGCAAATGAAATAACAGTGGCATAAAAAAAGTATGTCTTTTACCCATGTTGCCACATGGCTTTTGTGATGATTTAGACTTGCTTAATCCCAGCATTTAATGGGAGGTAATGGCAAGAGGATTGAAAGTTTGAGGCCATTTTCAGATACTTAGAGAGCTTAAAACGATCCTGTACTACAAGAGATGGTATCTCAAAACAAACGAACAATACTAATAACAACACAGATAATAAACATTTTTAGACCATCTAACTTTACAAGATCATATCTGGTCATCTTTTATAGACTCAATTAACACTACTGATGTTAATGTCACCATTTACATAATATATTGCTAAATGAATCTTCTGTTACAGTGAGTATATGTGATGGAAAACTTCTAAGATGCTTCAGTGTGACTCATAGATTGGGAGTTTCTGTCTATGATCAGTTGGATCCAGAGCTGTGAGGCATGGAATAGGACATGTCTGGTTGAACAGGGTCATTCACCTAATGACCAGAATGTGTCAGACACAATAAGGAAGAGTAAAGAAAATGAAGATGCTGGGATCTCACTGGCCCATACAAGGAAACACCCCTAAGGACCTGATGATATCTCACTGTTGCCTCTTAAGGGGTACATCATTTCTCTATAAATCCATTCTGGAGATAAGGCCTGCAAACTATAGATGGTTGAAAGACACTTAAAATACAAATGATAATAGACATTAACTGGCTTTTTGATTGTTTTTTTAAAGCTTTATTTGACATTATGTGTGTATTTTATCTGCATTGCATAAATGTGCCAGTGCTGCAGGAGATGATATCTCAAAAGGCACACAATAATGATAAAACACGGAAATGTGATAATCTTCAGTGTACACAGTGCCTGTAGAAGCCAGAAGAGGGTACTGGATTCTCCAGAGCTGGAGTTGCAGACAGCTGTAATGCTGTAGGTGCTGGGAACCGAAGTCACATCCTAGCAAGGGTGGTAAGGCGCTTAACTGTTAAGCCACCTCTCCAACCACAAAGATTTTTTTTTTCAAATTATTTTCTATCTATGTTTGTCAGTGTATGGTGTATGGAGGGGGTCCCAAGGGAGGCAAGAAAGAACTGTAGGGTTCCTTTTTTAATATTTAATTGATTTATTCGTTTTACATCCTGATGGCAGTCTCCTCCCTCTTCTCCTTCGGGTCCCAACCTCTTACCCCTGTTCCCCTTTCCCTCCTCCCCTTCTCCTCAGGAAAGGGGAGACACCCTACAAACCACATGTGCTGGGGTGGATAAATGCAGTTTGCATCAAGACTAAATGCATCCTCTTCCACTGAGGCCAGACAAGGCAGCCCAATTAGGGGAAAGTGATCCAAAAGCAGGCAACAGAGTCCATGTCAGAGACAATCTCCACTCCACTTCCAGGGAGCCCACATGAACCCAAGCTGCCAGTCAGTTACATCTGAGTCTACAGCCATACAACCCTCAACACACCAGATCTTGTCTCATCTAGGCTCTGGGAAGCTAAGGAGGGTCCAGCCTGGCTGTAGAATTGTTTTTTCTTTTTTCACTCTACATCCCAAATGTACCCCCTTTTTTCTCTGCTCCAAGTTCCCCCTTCCCCTCCTTCCCTCTTCCCCTCTTCCTTTCCCCCAGAAAAAGGTGAGCCCCCTCCCCCCATATCAACCCTCCTCAGCAAATCAAATCATATCAGGATTGAGCATGTCCTTGTCATCTGAGGCCAGGCGAGACAGTGCTGCAGGGAGAAGTGATCCAAAAGCAGGCAATAGAGTTCATGTTAGAAACAGCCCCTCCCCCACCCCAACCAACTCACCAGGCGCCCCAGATAAAGACCAAGCTGCCCATTAGCCACATATGTGCAGGGGGCTTATGTACAGATCATTCATGCTCCATAGTTGATGTCTCAGTCTCTGAAAGCCCCCGCCGGACTGGGTCAGTCTTCTTGTGAGGTTCCTGTTCCCTCCAGGTCCTTCCATCTTTCCCTTCAACACTTCCACCGGACCCCTGGAGCTGTTCCCCATGCTTAGCTGAAAGCCCCAATGATCTGTTTGGATCTGATGATGCCTGGAGCCTCCCAGACAACAATCAAGTTAGGCTCCTGTTTGCAAGCATAGTAGAGCATCATTAATAGTGTTGAGCTGGCTCTCTTCTGTGGTATCAGGTCGGGCCAATTATTGGTTGGACAATTTTTGTTCCCTCTTTATTCCTACCCTTCTTGTAGGTAAGATAATTTTTGGATCAACGGTTCTGTAGGCAGGCTGTTGTTCCCCTCCTTTGACCAGGCCTGCCTGGCGAGGAGGTGGTCACCTCAGTCTTCATGTCCCCGGTTAGGAGTCTGAGATGGAGTCACACTGTACCCTGCAAGGGGACATCTCTTTGTCAAGCTGGGGGCCTGCAACAGGGCAGGCTGTAGCATTCTTGCAGTTAGTGTTCTGGGGAGCAATGAAGGGCCATGTGGGCCTACGAACTGAACTCTACTCCTTCTCCAGACCAGCCTTCACTCAACCTTTCAGCTCTTCTTTGACATTTTCTAATTCGTGTTTCTTACATTCAGTAATGAGAACTTTGCCTTGAGAAAAAGCTTGCATCTGACTTGAATGTCTTCAGATTTGCGATCAGTGTCTCTATGCCGTAGATATGAAAATGTATCCTGCCTTTTGAAACACTGTTCAATAACAACCAAATTATACCTATATCATTAAAATATGATAAACTTGTTTTCCCTTACTCTCTATGAACAGTCTTGGCAATTTAAATTTGTCTCATGTGGAAAAAAAAAAACAGTGCCAGCAAACCTGAAGTCTTTAATTTACCCAAGGTTAAAATCTAAATATTCAAATAGTAACCAAAAAAAATCAAAATTAAAAAATGCATCACATATTAGGTCTTTGCATACGTGTGTACATACAGAGTGCATGCTATAAAATAAGCAAATGATTTGTACACGTGTCTACTTACATATATATATGAAATATACAGTAATTATATAGCAAACATTCATTTCTTGTTAATAACATTATATATCTTGTATACTATGTGTAGGTATTTAATAAGAATGATTTAAAATTTTCAATATGATATTTATAAATTACAAATAATACATGAATACAGTTACCATTTGCTACAGTGCCAGGTTGTTCGTTAAAATTTCACACATGCAACAAATTAGAAATTTTCTTCTTATTGGAAAGTAGCCACATAGCTTTTTATTATCCATGGTGTATACTTCTCAAAGGAAAAACTTAGGACCTATGTCTCCTTTTAAAAAATTATTTTATCATTATTATTATTAATTACAATTTATTCACTTTAAATCACATCTGTAGCCCCCTCCCTCATCTCCTCCCGACCCCTCCCCTCCTCTTCCCTCCTGTAGTCCACTGATAGGGGAGGACCTCTTCCCCTTCTTTCTGACCCTAGCCTTTCAGGTCTCATCAGAACTGTAGCTCCAGAAGGAGACCAACAAAACCAAAATTCTTGGCACAGTGTTGCCCTGCATAGACTGATGAATCAACCAAGGACCATGCATAAAGAGGACCTAGACACCCTGCTCTGATGTAGCGTATGGGCAGCTCAATCTCTATGGGGGTTCTCTAGTAAGGGGAGCAGGGGAAGTCTCTGACATGAACTAGGTTGCCTAAGTCTCCTTTTTATCCTTCTTTAAATTTTTATTTATTTATGTTAATTACAGTTTATTCACTTTGTATCCCAGCTGTAACCCCCTCCCTCATTCCCTTCCAACCTCACCTTCCCTCCCTCCTCTCCTCCCATTTTCCACTCCAAGTCCACTGATATTAGAGGTCCTCCTCCCCTTCCATGTGACCCTGTCCTATCTGGTCTCATCAGGACTGGCTGCATTGTCTTCTTCTCTGACCTGGCAAGGCTGCTTTACCCTCAGGGGGAGGTCATCAAAGAACCAGCCACTGAGTTAATGTCAGAGACAGTCCCTGTCCCCCTTACTAGGGAACCCCACTTGGACACTGAGCTGCCATGGGCTACATCTGTGCAGTGGTTCTGGTTCTAAGTTACTTCCATGCATGGCCCTTGGTTAGAGTGTCAGTCTCAGAAAAGAACCCTGTGCCCAGATTTATTGGTTCTGTTGCTCTTCTTGTGGAGCTCCTGTTCCTTCCAGGTCCTTCTATTTCCCCCTTCTTTCATAATATCCCCTGTACTCTGCCCATGGGTGTTTTTAATCTTTACTAGCTGGCTTCCATGATTGCCAAAACGTTGATAGTTCAAGTGGAGGAACCCACACATTCCACTCCTTAATGTCTGTTAATTAACCACTTCACCTCCAGGTGAGGCTAACACACCCCATATATTCAGTTAGACTGGCTGGTTTACAAGGCCCACTAATTCCTTCTCCTATCCAGTGCTTGCTTCTTTTCCTTGCTTTTAAGGGCAATCTGGGGCTGAAACTCAGGTCCTTCAGCTTTGTCCATAAGCACTCTACAGATGACTTGAGCAATAACCCCAGGCCAGTAGTGAATTTCAGAAGGCAAGTTTGGCTTAACTGAATCCTTTAATTAGCACAGATTGGAAAATATTTTGTACTTAGTCTGGTTTTAGCTTTCTTTCTAGTCTTTCTTTGAGCAGTCTGGTTTTGTTTTGCTTTAAAGTTAGTAAATGCAAAACAGTGAATCATGAATAGAGTGGAATCTTTCCCTAATTATTTTAGAGACTTTCTAGACAGCATGGGTTTCCTGTCATGGGTGCTGATGACTAAACAACTTAAGATTTTCAAAAAAGACAAATGCCTTCCTACTCATTTACATTCTTGTTTCAAAACATTTGCTGCTTTGCTGGAAAAAGACAGTGCTGCTTTTGACCACAAAGGGACATTGTGATCAGCACTGACTGTGTATGGCACAAAGTCCCACATATGAGAACTGATCTGAAGGACAATGCTGCCTAGAGGAGCTGTTATGATGGCATTGCAGCTCAGTGTGGTTACTCTAGTTTGTAGTCGTCATTGCATTAAAAAAAAAAAACTTGTTTCTATGTGTGTGTTTGTTTGTGAACTGACTTACCATCATGCTGCAGTTTTTATGTTTGGTCTGATGTTCTGTGAGGGTCTGTAGCATGAGAGAAACACGCTATCATGTAGTGTCCATGAATTTGAAACCATTTTCAAGTAAGTATAAAAATGTTATAATGATTACAAATTTACAAGATAAAGTTAGATTGTTTTAGAGAAGTACCAGTATTTTAGAAGGAACATTATAGAACTTTCTGTGTGTAAAAAGAAGACCGTCTCACTAGTATCCACAGCATCCACACTAAGGTCTCTACATTGTGTGGGGGTAGCATTCTCCCATTGAGAAGAAAGGCATACATGAAGTCAATTACATAAAATCAACTTCATTTTTGTTCTTATAAACATTCAATTTATTTTTATTTTTCACATTTCTAAGAATATTTCTAAATTCATGTATATGTAATATAGTACAACTTTCAGCCCCTACCTTGTCCCCAGATCCTTCTTTTTTATCATTACTTTCAAAAAAAAAACTCACACACACACACACACACACACACACACACACAGAATATCTAACCTGCTGAGTTGATTTAGTGTTGCTCATATGTATATCTTTTTAGTACTGATAACTTGCTATTCACTAATCTATTAGTGGACTAGATTTGGGCAAACTGATTGTCTTTCAGCAGTCATTAATTTCCCGTAGGTCTTTATCTAGGAGTTAACCTTATATATTTATCTCATCCAGATTGGGGTGTCAATTGGCATTTTCATTATGTAGGTGTCCTTTATGTAGACATAGTGTTAAGAGTACATGGGGGTAGCTTCCATATCACAGACAGATGATAACAGTCTCACAACAGACGTTCTGGTCTTCTTACCCTTGCAGTCTTTCCACCTGCTCTTCTGTGTGTTTTTTTTCCCCCTGGCTTTAGGAATATGGATTGTGTTACAGATGTATCCATTAGGACTGGGCAGTCAATGGTTATCTGTATTTTTACCAGCTGTTGCCTTCAATGGTCTGTGTTCCTGCAAATGTTTCTTTGATGAGAGGTGAGAGCTGCACTTATTTCTTGGTATAAGTGCAAGTACTAAACATACAGTCAGAGATTGTATAGCTTTGAAAACGTAGCAAGAGGAGATTCTCCTGTAAGTTCCATGGTCTCACCAGCCACACTTAGATAAGTCTGTAGTACCAACATGAATTCCCTCCTATTGAGCAGGAAGATAGAAGTGCCACTATAGAACCTTTGCCAATCTGGTCATTGTTGTGGTTCAGCAGTATCACAGTAGCAGCAGTCTGCAGATTACTTCTCTCTTATCAACTTGTATGGTGATTATTGTGGAGACCTCCTGGTCAGGTCCAGCTTGATTCCTCCATCTCCTATGTCTGAAATGTGGGTGAAATGTCTTCATTAGGAACTTACCTTCAAATTAATGAGGAGATTTAATGTCTACTTTTCTAATACTTTATATCACTTCTTTATGTGGCTTACTCAGTTTAGTAACTTTGCCCTCTAATAAAACAACAGGTCACAAATTAAAATATGGGTAGTCATTTCTTTGTTCTTAACTGATGAAGACATACATGCTTTTATGCTTACACACTTTCTGTCTTCTCCCTTTTATTCCCGTTATTGTTATTTCCTATTTACCAGTGAATAAACACTAGTTTTTACTAAAAGAAAGTTAAACAGCATTGTTTAGAAATAATCACTACTGTTTCTGACATGAACTCAATGGCGGGCTCTTTGACTTCCTCCCCCACCCCCAAGGGAGAAGCAGCCCTGCTAGGCCACATAGGAAGACTTTGCAGAGGTCCTCCCCTATCAGTGGACTTGGAAAGGGGCAGGGAGGAGATGAGGGAGGGAGGATGGGATTGGGAGAGAAAGAGGGAGCAGGATACAACAGGGATACAAAGTTAACAAACTGTAACTAATATTTAAAAAAATAAAAAATGGAAAAAAAATTAAAAAGAAAAGAAATAATCACTACTTTCTTAGGAGCTTTCAGATCATGTTCTGTATTTATTTTGGCCACACAAAATTTTTTTTTCTCTTTTGCCTTTAGATGGTTCATACAATTTAAAATCACCAGGGAACATAGTCTCTAATTTCAGCTTATTTAAATTATGTTGTCTTCAGGTCATGTCTGCATGACTGGGTATCTTGTTCTGAGGGGAGATCTGTTCAGTGTGGAAAGCACCACACCCTTGGCAGAAGATCCAGGTTGTCTACAAGTAGAGAAAGTGAGCTGAGCCAGAGTGCACATGCATTAATTCACTGCTCTCTGCTCAGGATTATGCAGGCAGTGTAACTAGCTGCTTCAAGATCAAGGTGCCGTGACTTCTCTGAAATAATGTACTGTAACCTGGACTTCTTCATTAAGGTGTTTTTGTGAGGGTTTTTTTATGACAGCAACATGAGAGGGAACTAAGACAGCCTTGCTATTATGAGCATCATCTAAATGATGCCTAACACGGTAATGCACTGAGATGGCTGAAGAGTTGACATTTGTTTGTCTGTATGAAGGATGAAATTGTGTTGTAGACATCTAGCTATTTTGGTATTTTCATGATCAGCTCCCAGTTCTTAAAAAGCTGCCAGTCTACCTAAAATTAGTATTTCCTTCCCCATTCTATTGTTTTTCTAATGAAAAAGTGTAACAACATAAATCATAAGTCTTCACTGAACTGCATGTATGATGAGGATGCAACACAGAACTAAGTGAAAACAGCAAATATTTTCCTCTGAGAAAAGGTGTAAAG
This sequence comes from Psammomys obesus, assembly GCF_907164565.1. Lineage (NCBI taxonomy): Eukaryota > Metazoa > Chordata > Mammalia > Rodentia > Muridae > Psammomys > Psammomys obesus. The sequence continues at coordinate 7,200,008 of NW_026596240.1, read as the reverse complement.
CACAAGCTGAGGTTTCTCAGGTGGTTGCTGTTTCTTGCTTGTGTTGTGTGTATGTTATTCCTTGGTGGGAAATGGGACTATTGGACTGTTCTGGAGCTGTGATCTTCCTGGAAGACTAGCATGTTGTTGTATTGATTATTTCCTCATTACAGAAAGGCACTGTGCACCTCAGAAAAACAACCCCTATAACAATACTCCGTTCTTCTGAAGACTGTTGCATGTGGCTGGGACTGCAAAAACTGGATTTTTTTTCCTCAGCGCGTGAATATTTTACAGTAAAATTGACACTAACTGACTTTCCGATTTTCAGGACATCAGTTTTTTGTGTATGTTCCTTTTTCTCTGATGCTCACATTGAAATGCCCTGGGGTGTGTATAACTTACTGTGTCTAATTAATCAAAAGAGAGCTGCAGGTGATAGCTCCCAGCACTGCATTGACCACTTCTGCAGTGCTGTTCCAACCTTTCCTGACCATCAGAGTGCATGTTGATCTAAAGCTCTGTTTCCTTTGGTGTTACCTATGGCAGTAAAAAGGCAGGAACATCAAACATAACATTGACTAATAGCTTTGCCTGTTCTAGGATGAAGAATAACCAATTCTAGCAATTGCTAGAACTTTTCTTTGGCTGGCTTCTTAATAACCTAAAGAAAATCTTAACATGGTACATGTAAATGAAAACAGAGCATAAAACTCTTCTTCCCGTAAACTTGATAAGATCCTTATTCAATAACGAATAAGAAAACAACAGCTACTTATATATTGTAGAACACCTGGATGTGTTCCTTCCCTTCAGATTGCTCTCTGGGACAGAATAAAATTTCTGGTGTCTATAGCAGTTACCAAGTTGTTTGAAAGATATTAAATGCTTTATTACCAAATTAAGTAATTCTCTATATGTAGTGGTAAAAGAAGATTGACAGTTGAGACATATGTTTAAGTTATAGTGTTTAGAAAGGAGTGAAAGCTGGAGCTATGGCTTATCAGCTAACACCACTTTTTCTTGTAGAGGTTCTATGTTCATTTCCTATCACTCAGATTGGGCAGCTCACAACTGCCTGTAACCACAGCTCTAGAGGATCCAACACTTTTTCCTGGCCTTAATGGGTAGCTAGAAACTATGAGCCAACAGCCCATTTCTAGAAATTCTTACAGAAGGTTTTATAGTTTTTCTTTTATGTTTCAGGTGACAACACTTGTCAACACAAGCAACAAAGGTCCATCCGGTAAAAAGAAAGGGAGGTCAAAGAAAGCCCATGTGCTTGCAGCATCTGTAGAACAAGCTACTCAGAACTTCCTGGAAAAGGGTGAGCAGATTGCTAAGGAGAGTCAAGACCTCAAAGAAGAGTTGGTGGCTGCTGTAGAGGATGTGCGGAAGCAAGGTAGGCGGAGTGACATTGTCCTGATGTTGTGAGTTTCTGTGTAAACAGGACAATGTCCTGTGCAGTCAAAGGAATAGATTGCATTGTCTGTTCTCTGAACACGGTCTTTTCAATATTTTCTAGGGTTACTTGCATAAGTATCTTGCTGTCAAAGTGTAGACATGGTTCTAAACACCCAACTATTGCTATTATTTAGAAATCATTCCGTTGCTGGATCTTGGTAGATGAAAATAAACTCTACTGTAAAACTCATGCCCTGGATGCATTTGAAAGATTACATCCTAATGAAATGGTTGAATAGGCAAGATTTTAAGGTGGATAGGAGAGAAGGAGGTAGAACCATGTAGAGCAACTGTTCCGTGTGATTCTTGAATTATCTTTTCACTCCACAGGTTTTCTCACACATCTAGCTAGTTAACATACTGTTTATTTGACATTTTGAACATTTTTATTTGCAATAAAATACATGTAACATGAAAATAACATCTGAACCATTTTTAAGGTTCATTTACAGTTTAGTGTTGGTAAGTCTATGTACATTTTTTGAGAAACTTATTGCTAGCCCCTTCTCATCTTCGAGAAGTAAATATGAATTTGTACAACTATCCATATGCCCTTCCCAAAAGTATATGAATCACTCTTCATCTGTTTGACAACTCATAGAAGTGGAATCCTGTAATATGTCTTTTTCTGACTGGCTTATTTCATTAAGTACGATGTTTTTAACAACCATACACACTGTAGCATATATCATTATTTTAGCTTTTTATGGCTAAATAATAGTATATATATATATATGTCTGTATGTATATTTCCACAGACTTTGGGGTGGATTTCACTCTTGTTCTTATGAACAAAATTATCATTGCAATATACAAAAAATAAACATATATATATATATATAATGATTAGCTTTAATTATCAATTTGACAGAACTTAAAATCACCTCAGAAAAGAGATTAAGTAAGAAATTGCATATATTTGGCACTCTGTAGAGGATTTTTGTGGGTTTTTTATGTTTTTTTTTTCAATTTATTCACTTCATGACCTGATCTTAGGTCTCTCCCTTTTCTTTCTCAGTCATAATCTCATCCCCCTCCTTCCTCCTCACACCATCAAAGAAGTGGAGGCCTTCCAAGTGCCAACCCACCATGGCACCTCAAGTCTCAGCAGGAATAAGTGCATCCGCTTTCCTAGGGGCCTGACAAGACAGCGAAGCTAGGGGAAAGGGACCCAGAGGCAGGAAACAGAGTCAAAGACAGCCCCTACCCCCATTGTTAGGAGATCCACATGATGACCAAGCTGCACATCTGCTACAAGTGGGTAGGGGGTCTAGGTCCAAACCATGTAAGCTCTTTAGTTGATGGTTCAGTCTCTGTGAGGCCCCCTGGGCCCAGATGAGTTGACCCTGTAGGTTTTCTTGTGGTGTTCTTGACCTCTCTGACTCCCTGTATCCTTCCTCCCAATCTTCCATGAAACTCCCTGAGTGTGGCTTATTGTTTGGATGTGGGTCTCTGTATCTTTTTCCATCAGCTGACGGATGAAGCCTCTCAGAAGACAGCTAACCTTCAACCCAAATTTTGTCTTGCCTACAAGAAATATAGGGATTAAGATGGAACAGAGATTGAAGGAATGGCAAATCAGTTACTGACCCAACTTGAGACTCACCCCATGGTAGAAAGCCAACCCTTGTCACTTATAATAATATTTGCAATGTTTCCAGATAGGAGCCTAGCTTAATTGTAGGGAATTGTCTTAACTAAGTTAATGGATGCATAGAGACAAAGCTCTGGACAGAGCACCATTCCCTAAGCAAGGTGTCCTGAACTCTATTCAAAATAGAAATGACATTCTATCTGACCACATAGTCAATAAATGAAAGCATAGACCAAACTATTTACTGAACACTGATTTGTAATACCTAAAGGAATATTTTATTAAATAACTGTTGAATGGTCTATTTTATACTCTTTATTCAATTTTACTTTCTTTTGCAGTTCATAGATGTTTAGTGTCTTAAATTAAAACCATTCCTTCCATGCAAACACATCTATTTTCTTTGTTTCTTTATTGTATGATGTACATATGTATGCATGTAATTTTTCATGCATATGGGAACCTCTGGCTATACTTTATGCTACTATTCTATTTCCTTACTCCTAAAAGTTAACTTCATTTATGTGACCCTGACTCAAATTGTTAATTCAACTGGATCTGTTTACTGTTCCATATTCCACCTTATGTGAACAGAGTGGGAGTGTATACGTGTCCTGGGAGTATGAATACCTTTAAGTTTTGAAACACTCTTGTTTATTTTTTTTTCCCTGAAGGTAGACACCTATTTTTCTTCATGCATCTGTGACCTAGATAATTACTTCTTGCTGTTGTTTTCCTATGTATACTAATGTGCACATGTAAAAAATACGAGATGTGCTCAGTTTGACAAATATTTACACCTGTGGAGCCGCCAATGTTCTCAAAATACTGAACATATTTACATTATAGAGGTTTTTGGTCAGTATCTACCTTCTAAAGCTTCTATCTTCTTTGAGAATATATTTTCTTGCTTAGTTTCTGCAGCAATTCCATAAGTTTTCCTTCTTCTTCTTCTTCTTCTTCTTCTTCTTCTTCTTCTTCTTCTTCTTCTTCTTCTTCTTCTTCTTTTTCTAAGTTTCCGGTTTTAGGACTTTGATGTTTGGTTGTCACAAGGCTTATACAAAATGGTCTATGATATCTCCAAAAGAATTACCAATTGTTTAGATTCTCCTGTGGAATAAGAATAAAATATATAATTTAGGACAGCTTACAGTGTTTGCTCTTCTGAGAATATTTGAAGATTACTCTGTTACCCATTTCCTGTTACAGAATTGATGCTTAGGGATAACCCGAATGGAGAAACCCTATGGCCACGTGTTCCTTTCTCTGAACAGTGTCATATTCAAGCACACCTTACTGTAACATGAAAAGTAACCATCAAATTACTGAAAAATTTGGTTAAAACTCCCCTCTTAGTGTCCTTGCATTTGTGTGGCTCCATACATTTCAGAAGTTACCCTTCCCTAATGAAAACTCAGCTCTTTCTTCACTACGTGGTCTCTGTAGCCCATCTGGCTTCAGTCAGTTGTCATATTGGCTCTTTATTTGGCCCTTATGTATCAGTTGGAGCCTGAGCTGACTTTCAGAGTGATAAGAAAGGAACTTATGAGGAAGAGGTGTGGAGGAGGACTAAATACTGAGTTATTTAGTAATTAAATACAGTATCATCCTTTTAATCATACAAATATGTGCCTCTATCAACATAGAAGATAAAAATATGTGACTATTTAAAGTTGAAGGTAATAGTTTTCTTTCACTGCTTTCATCAGTGTCAACGCATGGCTTATTAAGCTAATGGCATACATGTGAGTGGAAATCTAGCCGCTTTAGTGTTGATAGAAAACGGCCCTGCCTGCCTCTCCTCATTCTCGTGCATTTTTCTTTGTCTCACTCATGCTGTTTCCTTCTCCTCTCCCTCTCCCCTTTCTTCTTCTCTTTCACTTTTTCTCACTCTCTATTTCATTCTCCCTAGTGTTGAGCCTGATTCCAAAGTATTACCCACACTAAGCAAGTGACTTGCCTCTGAATTTCATTCCTCACAGCTTTGTTTGTGCATTTTCAAATAAAATCTTCAAAACATTGTCGCAGTTTTTCCAGCATAAATAAGATGCTAGGAGTTTTACATGTCCATTTTTAGATTTCTGGTATAGAGCCCTTTGATTTTGCTCATTTATAGCTCACGGAAGTTTGGGGTTTTAATAATTTAATTTGGTAAGGTCATATGCAAAATTATGCATTTATAAAATGCCATCACTGCATTTCAATATGATTAAATTTAGTGTTGTTTAAATATATTTATTATCCTTTGAAAACTTATTATCTCTGTAAGTGTAGACTGTATGCCTGATGTTAAAAAGTGCTCAGAATGCATAGTAACTATCATTTTCCTCTAGAGTATTCGGCAGACAATGTATACCTACCAATTACAATTTAGGATTCTTTGAAATAGGCTATGATAATATTTATATGAGAAGAATGTAGCAAAAATACATATTCAAAATTTATATCCCTGTGATTCAACACCTGGAACTCTGCTGACTCGTATTTGGATGAAGATGAGATTTCCACGTGTGTGTTTCTGTCAAATGTCTGCTTGTTTTATCTTAAATAAAATACTTATCAGTGGACTTGGAGAGGGGAATTGGAGGAAATGAGGGAGGGATGGTGGGATTGAGAGGGAATGAGGGAGAGGGCTACATCTGGGAAACAAAGTGAATAAACTGTAATTAATATAAAAATTAAAATAAAATACTTGAGTAAGTGCAGAAGTTTCCAATGCTAGGTTTGAACTTCATCAGCACAGTTACTATGATTGTTACCCTGTCTGTCTACACTGGCACTTGAAGCTTAGACAGACAGTGAGTAATGAGGAAGAAAAAGCTGTCTTGGTTACCTTTCTATTGCTGTGACAAAACACCACGACTAAAGAAACTACAAAGAAAGTGTCTAATTTGGGGGTCATGGTCCCAGAGGGTTAGTCCATGACCATTGTGGTGGGAAGTATGGCAGCAGGCAGCAGGCAGCAGGCAGCAGGCAGCAGGCAGCAGGCAGCAGGCAGCAGGCAGCAGGCAGCAGGCAGCAGGCATGGTGCTAGACTGGTAACTGAGAGCTCACATAATGAGGCATGAAACCTAGAGGGAATGACAGCAGCTTTTCAACCCCAAAGCCCACCCAAAGTGACACACTTCCTCCAAGAAGACCACACCCCTGATCTGTCTCTAACAGTTCCACTAACTCGTGCATTCAAATATAAGAGCCTAGAGCAGGTGGGGATTCATTCTCATTCAAACCTACATAGAGGCTTTTCCCTGGGAAATCAGAAGATATTTAGAAACTTAGTTAAGATTCCAAATTTTAATATTACAAATAACTAGATGATGTCAACTAAATCATCTAATTATGTTCAGAATCAGTATCTACAGTTTTCAAATATAAACAATGACTGTGTTTACACCTATTACTGAAGGAGTCAAAGGAATTTTAAAAACATGTGTCTATAGGGTCAGATGACCCAGCAGGTGAAAGCTCTTGCCACCAGACCTGAGACCTACATGGTAGAAGGAGAAAACCAGTTCCCATATGTTGTTGCCCAAAAGCACACCCCGGTATCCTGGTATATGTGTACACATGCACAAGCACTTGTGAGCACATATGCATTAGGGAAAGAAAGGAAGAAAGAAATAAAAGAAGAAAGTGAGAAAGAAAGAGAGAGAGAGGGAAGGAAGGGAGGAAGGAAGGAAGGAAGGAAGGAAGGAAGGAAGGAAGGAAGGAAAAAGAAAGAAAGGAAGAAATAATAGAAAAACATAAATGCTGTAGTCAATTATAAGTTCTGATTTGTTGACTTCATCTGTGTCTTTAGGAATTGTTCTCTTACCTGGTATTTTTTGGTGAGCCTATGAGTTCATTTGTAGTTGCTTACAGGAGAATGTGAGGGAAGCTTAGAGAACTTACTAACTAACGGCCATACCACTGAATAATATGGCCTTTCCTACTGCAGTAGGCAATAGCTATTAACAGCCTGTAGACCTCATCTTCTGCCTGAGTTCTCTTATGCAGGCTGGTCCTGAGTCCTCTTATGCATCCAGTGGTCTTTCTGAGTACTGAGTATCTCTGCAGGCTTCAGAGATGGTAGGAGTTGTATGTAAACCTAGCATGTTACAGGAGAATAGATGTATACATATGAACCACATATAACAAAACTTTTCAAAATCAGGAAACACAGAGGCTATTACAAACACACCTTTACATTGAATCTCTGTGCTCAGAAATCTTAAAACATAGAGTGCTTACCACCAATATCTTCCTGGATTGAAAGCATGTCTCCACCTTTGGTTAATATCAGAATCATCTGAGAGGCTTTTAAAATCCTAACATCCATATCCAGTCAGAGAAATCAGATTCCTGAACTGTGTCTGGACCATCAATATTTTAAGATCTACTCTTGATGCCTCTGCACAAATTATTTCTGAACAAATGGGCTAAGTTTCTGATTCTGCATTATACGCATACAGATAGTGATAGCTTCTATTAGCTGGAGGCACAAGAGATCGATGCTAAGTGTATGTCTCTCTCAACTGCCTGTTTCCTTATAAACTAAATACTTAAGTAACTACACATCGTTTTCCCAAACAAGACTTAAATCTCAATGAGGTTTTGCAGGGCTTGCAACCTGGTAGTTTACTTAGATGTAGGTACATAAACTTACATAGGGAAATAAACCCAATACTTTACATTAAAATATAATTGATAGGTAATGTCTTAGGGCAGAGGACTTTCTAATCTTGATGTACTTGATGTATTTCCAGGCCCTCTGGAAATATGTAAGAGAATATTTAGCAACCCTGTCTATGAAACTTTTAAGTATTAAAGAGGTTTCAGAAAGGAGAAAGGTAAAATGCAGTCAGTAAGAAAGGTGATGTTAAAGCTAAATGTTTATTGAAATTTGTGAATAGTAGGTTGAGGATTACAAGTCATCTCCAAAGGCAGAGAGAAAAGAGTGCTGTGAATGAGTGGGGAAAAACAGAGAAGACATGATTTAAAAAACAGTTTCATATGCAGATCCAATTTCAACTAGTGAGATGGTGAAAAGGGACCAAACTGAGAAAGTTAAGAAAACTAAGATCACAAATTGTATACAACATATTGGAACACAGGAAGAAAGGAAGGAAGGAAGGAAGGAAGGAAGGAAGGAAGGAAGGAAGGAAG
>NW_026596240.1:7120213-7191816 GCF_907164565.1 Psammomys obesus | reverse complement strand
AAGGAAGGAAGGAAGGAAGGAAGGAAGGAAGGAAGGAAGGAAGGAAGGAAGGAAGAAGAAAAAAGAGGGGTAGGGAGGAATAGAAGAAAGATGGGAGGAAAGAAAAAAGAAGTTAGAAAAGTAGTTGATTGTTACTTCCTAAAGAGTGTGTTGAAAGCTAAACATTCCAGGTGTGGTGGTTTAAATAAAAATGGCCCCCATAGATATGAATGTTTAAATGCTTTCGGAGTGGTGTGAGGAGATAGAGCCTTATTGAAGTATGTGTGGCCTTGTTAGAGGGTGGAGGTGGGTGGGCTTTGATGTTTCAGTAGCTCAAGTCAGGCCCATTGGCTCACTCTCTCTTCCTGCTGCCTAACAATCTGGATGTAGAACTCTCAGCTACCTCTCCAGCACCATGTCTGCCCGCCACAATACTTTCCTTCATGATGACAATGTACTAAATCTCAGAATTGTAAGCCAGCCTCAATTATGTTTTCTTCTTTAAGAGTTGTCTTGTCATGTTGTCTCATTTTAGTAATAGACCATTGACTAAGACTCCAAGTTTATGAAAATCAGATAGAACCAGAAAACACCTCGTGCAGACACATGATTCATGTGTGCTTACCACAACAAATGAAGGTAAACAGAAACACAGTTCTTCCAAGTTCCACGATTGTGGTGGTAGCAATGGGAAGCAAAACAGAAAACTAAATGCTACAAACATTGCAAAAATGAGTCAATAAATTTCCCCCATTTCTTGAAAGGAATTAAGAGTAAACATTGGCTCTTGGATGGGCCATAGGCAAATGATTGGGAGGTCTTAAGGGACAGCAGGACCAGAGTTGAAACCAGTTGTATGGTAGACATTGATGAATGAGGAGCCTTTCCTAACAGATGGTAATGCCATAGGGACGGGGCATTGGCAAAACAAGGGGATTTGTAAGTCTCTGAAGTTGATAAATGAATCTCTCAGAGATGTAACATTCCTTTGGTAAGTGCTATTAGATGACAAAGAGTGGAGAGATGAAGGTACGCTTTGGGAAGAAAGCCCACATTTGGAATTGAAAATGGGATATAAATAAATTAGAAAGGGGAAGCTGCCATGAAATGTGAAAAGAAACATTCAGAATTCTAAAATCTGAAGAACTGGGACTTGTAATAAAAGAGACAGTGATCCATCTGCACCCTTAGGATCCTGTCAACATGTTGGACTTTTCTGTCACTGCAGACCATAGACACTTTAGATTTTGCCAGAAAGGTGGTATCTGTAACATTTAAAATTGAATTTTATGAAAGCAATAAAGACAGTAGCAAAAATGAAGGCATGTGGCAGATAGAGCAAGGAGATCTGGGCAGGCTGCCTAGCCAAATAAATGTGCTTTAAGCCAGAGGATCACTGGGAGACATGTCAAAGAAGGCGCCAGACACTGACCTTGAATGTCTACATGTATATGTTCCTAAATCACACACACAAGCGCGCGCGCACACACACACACACACATGCACACACACTTATGTCCATACCATACACAAAAGAAGCAAAGGGGGAGCAAGGGTAGATGTTGAAGAAAAGAGAGTAGATGGTAAAGTAACTGAGCCTTGCAGGAAAGCTAAGTAGACTTGATTCTATCACTCTTGAACTATTTACTGTACTTGTTTCTTTTTGCTCCTGTAGACATAAATAACTAAGTGTGTGCTACCTTGTATCTTTTAGGAGACTAATATAGTACCTACCACTCAGTGGCACTTAATAGATGCATTTGATGATTGCCAAGGAACAGAAGGAAAGAAATAGAGGAATAATGGAGAAACATTAAGAGAAAACGTTGAGTATAATTGTCCTTGTTTATATTTTACAGCCTAATTTAGAAAGAAGGGGAAGCCATAAGTGTAAACGGAAAGGAAAAGGCCTTGAGTGGGGCGACACAAGATCCATGATGAATGTGTCAAATAAGGAGAGACAAAGTCTAGAGAGGCTTTGCCCTGAGGAGGCAGTTCTGTCGATCTCCACCACACACATAAAGCTGGACTGAGTAGTGTTCTTTTGTAATCTCAGTGCCCCTATGGCAAGATGGCAGCCCTGTAGGCTCACGGCCAACACGTCTATGTAAGTACTAGCAAATATAAAATAAAGGCCCTGTGCCAAGTAAGGCAGATGGAAAAAAACCCACATCTGAGGTTTTTTCGTTAACTTCTACATGTAAACCCAAATGAATGTGAACTCATACACAAATGTACACACACACACACACACACACACACACACACACACACACATGATTTTATAGAAAAAAATGGGTTATATCTGTTAGATGAAATTCTCTGATTATTTTGAATAGTGATGAGTATGGATGTTATGAGCCACAGATACTTGTTCTTTGGACAGGTCTAATAACTGTGTTTGTCACTGGCAACTATTTAACTTTTCCATCTGATTGTGTGTATTGTGTGTGTTTCTGAAAAAAAACTGATACTATTCTTTCCTCCGACATAGTTGAAAAGATCAATTTATAACAAGTTTAATCACCATTGTCTATGAATCTTTTGTTTCCTCAAGGTATAGCAGCATCTTCCAGAATCTTCTTAGATTTGAAGTAGATGCATAAGCTGTACTTTGAATAATAACAATAATTGTTCTCACCATTTTTTTCAATACCACTCAGTGGTGCCACATAGCCTCTGGTTCTGTTCCTCTGGTTCTGTGCATTAGAAGAGCAGAACTTCTCCTTGGCCTTCCATTATTGTATCTCCACTTCCTCACACCTCAACATTTTCATGGCCCACTCCATATTTGGGCAATTGCAAATCAAAAGCATTAAGAAATATCCCTGACATCAGGGAGGCGATACTAAGTCTTGTGTGACTGTGACCTCCCATTAGTGGTGAAATCTTGGTTCAAAGTGACAGAGGTGCTGGTAAAAACTGGTGTGTTCATGGGGCTGCTTTCTAACACAAGGTGATGGTGCAACATTCCATTACTTATGCCAAAGCCCTTGGCTTTTCTCTTGTTTGAACTAATCTTTCATGTAAACTGACAAATTGATATAAATTGGCTGTTTATTTTATTCTACCCAGTCAACAGCTACTTGATGACAATTAACCAATGTATGAAGTCACAGGAAGTAAAACAGGAAGGGAAAACAAAACCCTTCATGCCCTCAAGAATATGTAAGATTGTCTGTTTATGACCTAACAATTCCCTCTTGTTTGCTGGCTGTTGATGGAATGGGGTGATTCAAGTGAAACTTGCCTAGTATCATTTGTGTGGCCTGGATAGCTGAGAGCTGGTCAGATCCGGGTCAAGGAGATCCCACTACCATATGGTTCTGCCATTCTACCTCAAACTTTTCTGCAAATGGGTAAATTACCCATATGGAAGGAATTTCCTCCTGTGGCTGCACTTTCTACAGGGATGGGCATTTCTGAGGAGGAGAAGTGGATGCATTGCTAAGATGATGCTGTTCCTTTTTCATGTGTCCCTTTTTTCTAGTGCTTTGAGCTTCTACTTTTCCTTCTCCTAATGCTGGTAGCTCATTGTGCTTTATTTGATGTGTTGTGTGCCTGCTCTTTCGCCAAGTGCCTGGCTGCCCATTTAGATATAGTACATTGCCATTGTTTAGAATGTGCTTCTATTGCCGTAGTGTGAAATTCCCTTGCTGGATGGGAGTATAGCTTCCATTCCACTAAGTTCATTACTTTGAACATCGGTTTTGCTGCATGTAAATATCCTGTTTTGAAAAATTATCCTACTCAAATACAGTGGCATTAGAAATTGTTATGGGGTTGGTCAGAAAATGCTCAAAAATGTTCAAACATCTTACATGAAGTAGTACACACAGGGCTTTACACTTAGCCTGTGCCTATCACCCCCCCTTCATCATTCAGGTTGTTTTCACATCATTGTGATGCCCGATACACTGTATTGTATCGCATTGTTAGGCTGAATTACTTGTGGGGAGTAACTGCAGTAGTATAGGATTGCACGTGCTCGGTACAGGTAAAGCTAATCACAAATGTTTTTGAACAATTATTTGAATCCACAGATTCTAAAGCTTCAAACATGGAGTACCAACTTTAAGGTAGGAAAGTGGCCATGTGTGGGAGCCTAGAACATTGAAGCAGGGGAGTACTGTGCCACGGAAGCTAACTAAACTGTAAAAGATGTAGATAACAACACAGCACATGGAGCCTTCTTCAGATTAGGCATGCAAAGAGCTTGGATGTTCGGATGTGTCGCCACAGCCCTGCAGGTGTGCTGCTGTGTCTCTCTGTTTATGGCTTCCTCCCCTTGCAAAGAGAGTCTTCTTGTTGCAGCTGTTTCTTAGAGCGAATTTCATAGACAACATATATCAGAATCCTAGGATCTAACAGACGATGTGTATAAAAACTAAGTTTATAGCTTCACCATAAACTCAGATTAGGAGGCCATAGAAATCTTTACTTCCGGGTAGTGTTTCCAAGTGAGTTCCAAGCTTCCACGGTTTGACAGTAACAGTAACAAGAGTTTAATATCTATCTATGAATATCATCTTTTATTCACAATCACTTAAAATTTCATTTATTTTTATTGAGAATCCCACACATGAGTATAATGTGTTTTGTTCAAACACCATCTTTAATTAATGTAGATCTGTTGATGAGGGCATGTGTATGTGCATATTCATGTGTGAGGTAGCATATGTATGTGCAGGTCCACAGGCATGTTTGTACATGCTTATGTAGAGGCCAGAGGTGAACCTCCTATGTTGCTCCTTAGGGACTATCTACAATGGTTTTTAGGCAAGTTCTCTCACTGGCTTAGAGCTTAAAAATTTGTATAGGCTGGGTGGCCAGGAAGCTATCTGCCTCTCTTGGCTTCCCCACCACTGGGATTACATGTGTGTAGCACTGTTCCCAGCTTTTGACTTTCAATGGGAATGCTGGAAATAAAGCTCAGGTCTTTGTACTGCTTTCATGGCAAGCAGTTTTTCAGCCCTGTGTCCATCTTGGTTTTTTTTTTTTTTTTTTTTAAGTGATGCAGTCAGCACTGTAGTTATAGTGGTACATTTTTTTAAAAATTTTTTCCTTTATTAATTGCACTTTATTTACATTGTATCCCCCCTGTGGTTCTCTCCCTCCTCCCGTCCCAATCCCTCTCTTCCTCCACCTTCTGCATGCATGCCCCTCCCCAAGTCCACTGATAGGGGAGGACTTCTTTTTTTTTTTTTTTTCCTTCTGATCCTAGTCAATTAGGCCTCATCAGGAGTGGCTGCATTGTCATCTTCTGTGGCCTGGTAATGCTGCTTCCCCCTCAGGGGGAGGAAATTAAAGAGCAGGCCAATCAGTTCATGTCAGAGATAGTCCCTGTTTCTATTACAATGGAACCCACATGGATACTGAACTGCCATGGGCTGCATCTGTGCAGAGGTCTTAGGTTATCTCCATGCATAGTCCTTGGTTAGAATATCAGTCTCAGGAAAGACCCCTTTGCTCAGATTTTTTGGTTCTGTTGCTATCCCTGTGGAGTTCTTGTCCTCTCCAGATTTTACTGTTTCCCACTTCTTTCCTGAGATTCCCTGCACTCTGCCCAAAGGTTTCCCATAAGTCTCAGCACCTGCACTGATAGTCTGCAGGGCAGAGCCTTTCAGAGGTCCTCTGCGTCAGGCTCCTGACTTGTTCCCTCTTTTCTCCTTCTTCTGATGTCCATCCTCTTTGCCTTTCTGGATAGGAATTGAGCATTTTAGCAAGAGTCCTCCCTCTTGATTAGTTTCTTTAGATGTACAGATTTTAGTAGGTTTATCCTATATTATATGTCTATATGAATGAGTATATACCGTGTGCATCTTTCTGCTTCTGGGATAGGTCACTCAGGATGATCTTTTCCAGATCCCACCATTTACCTGCAAATTTCATGAAACTCAGAATAGCTAAAACAATTCTCTACAGTCAAAGATCTTCAAGAGGTATCTCCATTCCTGATTTCAAGCTGTACTATAGAGCAACAATACTAAAAACTGCATGATACTGGCGTAGAAACAGACTGGTGGATCAATGGAATCGAATAGAAGACCCTGACCTAAATCCACACACTTACGGACACCTGATTTTTGACAAAGATGCCAAATCCATTCAATGGGAAAAAAATGATAGTATCTTCAACAAATGGTGCTGGTCCAACTACTACATGCTGGTCTACTACTTCTACATGTAACATGAATGTCTACATGTAGAAAAATGAAAATAGATCCATACTTATCACCCTGCACAAAACTAAAGTCCAAGTGGATCAAAGACCTCAACATAAAACCAGATACTCTAAATCAGTTAGAGGAAAAAGTGGGGAAGAGCCTAGAACTCATTGGCACAGGAGACAACTTCCTGAACAGAACACCAACAGCACAGGCTCTAAGAGCAACAATCAATAAATACAGTGGTACTTTATTGATCTAGTGAATGATTCTCTTGCCTGAGACTCTGGGCTTTAATCCCCAGAGCCATAAACAGAAAAACAAACGAAAAAGTCAAAACCACAGAAACAAAACAAATCTCAACAATCCACGCTGTACCAAAGAAAGAAATGACTTTCAAGAAGTTTTCACCTCAGAAGTTTAAAATGAAGCCTAAATATGCATGCATTGTTGGAGGGAAAGGCTGGGCATGAAGATACCATGAGAGCTGCATTCCTGTGAAAATGCCACATGCCTTTGAATTCACCTTAATGCAAATATTAACAGTTACTAGGATTTTACTGTTTCATATTTTATTAAATACAGCACATTGCATTTCAGTTTTACTTAGTTCAGGGCCCAGGTGTATTTGATGTCCACAAAGAGAAAGAACCCTTAATTATTCTTTCACTTCTGCCTCTTCTCCAGCCCCTGGCTTTGGGAAAGCTGCAGTCTTGCAGCAAAAAATAACAACAGTTATTCCTGCTTATTAAGACTGCTGCTCCAAGTGTCATATTTTGTTTATGTTCTCTCAGAGTCATTGTACTAACCGTCAGAAGCATTACTGTTCATATTCTTTAGTCAATGACACTATTCTGATAGATCACCTGTACATAATTTCAAAAAGTGTGCCTAAGGGTTGGCTTCGCACAAGCACTATTTTATGTGCTGCATACATAAAATAAAGAAAACATGACTTGGCTTTGGCAATATTGCACTCAGAAGTGAGACACAAAATCTAGTAAAACATAAAACCAGACACATTAAATCAGCTAGAAAAAAAAGTGGCGAATACCCTAAAACTCATTGGTACAGGAGAAAACTTCCTGAACAGAACACCAACAGCACAGGCTCTAAGAGCAACAATCAATAAATGGGACCTCATGAAACTGAAAAGCTTCTGTAAAGCAAAGGACACCGTCATCAAAACAAAGTGACTGCCTACAGATTGGGAAAGAATCTTCACCAACCCTTTATCTGACAGAGGACTCATATCCAGTATATATAAAGAACTAAACAAGCTGAAAAGCAGCAAACCAAGTAATCCACTTAAAAAATGGGGAGCAGAGCTAAACAAAGAATTCTCTGTAGAGGAATATCGAATGGCAGAGAAGCACTTAAAGAAATGCTCAACCTCATTAGCCATTAGGGAAATGCAAATCAAAACAACTCTGAGATTTCACCTTACACCCATCAGAATGGCCAAGATCAAAAACTCAAGTGACAACACATGCTAGAGAGGTTGCGGAGAAAAGGGAACCCTTCTCCACTGCTGGTGGGAATGTAAACTTGTACAACCACTCTGGAAAGCAATCTGGCGCTTTCTCAGACAACTAGGAATAGCGCTTCCTCATGATCCAGCCATACCACTCCTAGGCATATACCCAAAAGAGACTCAAGTACACAAAAAGGACATTTGCTTAACCATGTTTGTAGCAGCTTTATTTGTAATAGCCAGAAGCTGGAAACAGCCCAGATGCCCCTCAACTGAAGAATGGATGCAGAAACTGTGGTACATCTCTACAATGGAGTATTACTCAGCAATGAAAAATAAGGAAATCATGAAATTTGCAGGTAAATGGTGGGACCTGGAAAGGATCATCCTGAGTGAGTTGTCCCAGAAGCAAAAAGACACGCATGGTATATACTCACTCATATAAACATACAACATAGAATAAACCCACTAAAATCTGTACATCTAAACAAACTAAACAAAAGAGAGGACCCTAACTAAAAATCCTCAATCCCCATCCTGAAAGGCAAAGAGGAAGGACATCAGAAGAAAAAGAAAACAGGAAACAACCTAGGAACCTGCCACGGAGGGCCTCAGAAAGCATCTGCCATGCAGACTGTCAAAGCAGATGCTGAGACTGATGGCCAACTGTCGAGCAGAGTGAATGGAATTTTATATAAGAAGTGGGAAATACTAAGAACTGGAGAGGACAGGAACTCCACAAGGAGAGCAACAGAACAAGAAAATTTGAACACAGGGAATTTCCCAGAGACTCATACTCCAACAAAGGACTACTCATGGAGATAACCTAGAACCCTGACAATGCAGCCACTTCTGATGAGAACTGATAGACTAAGATCAGAAAGAAGAGGAGAACCTCCCCTATCAGTGGACTTGGGGAGGGGCATGCATGCGGAAAGGGGGGGAGGGTGGGACCGGGAGGGGAGGAGGGAGGGGCTTATGGGGGGATACAAAATGAATAAA
Source organism: Psammomys obesus (assembly GCF_907164565.1). NCBI lineage: Eukaryota > Metazoa > Chordata > Mammalia > Rodentia > Muridae > Psammomys > Psammomys obesus. The sequence continues at coordinate 7,183,194 of NW_026596240.1, read as the reverse complement.
GTGTAATTAATAAAAGTTAAAAAAAAAAAACTAGTAAAACCTGTATGGGTTGGTGATTTCTGACTGTATAACTATGGTTTGTGAAATAGCCAAAAGCTTAACACATGAAAGAGATGGAAATTTTAACATGTTGAACTTGTTATTAAACAAAGCAGAGGGGAAGACAAATGGCTCATAATGGTGGAAAGAGGGAACCAGTTCCTCAAAGCTGTCCTCTGACCTCCATATGAATGCTATGCCTTGTATACTCCCAAGTTCCCATGCACATGTTATTTACACACACTATTACAATATCAAAAAAAGCAAAAAATTAGAAAATACTAATAAAATTAAGCCACACTCTGGGAGAAAATATTTGTCCCTAATTCTCTGATGGCAATGATGTGTATTTGAAATACACAAAATACTCTCAAAATTCAACAATGTTCAAAAACAACCTAAATCAAAAACTGAAGGAATGACTAAAACAGACATCTCATTAGAAACAATGAGCAGGTGGAAAATAGGCATAGAAAAATATCCCTTAATTTTGCTGATTGGTGGCAGGATACAGATATAAGCAGTGGGATTTTACTTTTTTTTTCCTCCCACAATAATTAAGATCCCTGGAACAGGGGAAGGCACGTGCTGGCAGAGGTGTGGAGTGACAGATTCTTTAATCATGAGGCTATCAGATGGCATGGTCATGCTTTCTGGAACATATTCTGGAATTTGTGGGGGGAAAAATGATAGTGAAAGTGCTATGCAGCTCTGGATATTAACTTCTTGATTTTCAAATGTTTATGTACATAAGAATATCTACACATGTCCCATTATTTCCATCAACTTTTTATTTTAGAATTATAGAAAAATTTCAAAGACAGGACTAAAAGTTATTATATGCTTTTCCTTATTATTTTTCCTCGTTGCTAATACCTGATGCCCTAGTGGTTCGTTTGTCACAATTTTGAATCAATATTGATGTCTCATTATTTGAAGTAAGCTCCGTATGAAAAAAAAAAGCATAAAAACAAACTGTGGGTGGAGATGCTTAGCAGAAGTGGCAAGAATAATGCAAGCACTGATGAGGTTTTATTTTATGGCTGACTTATTGGAGTTATGAGGCATAAGAGGCAATGAATTATAGATCTGTATGGATGCAATTCCTAAGTATAGTTTAGAATGCCCCTGAAAGGTCTGTTTCTTCTAACACTCTTTATTCAGATATAAATTTGTCAGTCTAAGTAAAGATGTTCTATTCACAAAAAAAGAGTAAAGGTAGGAGAGACTTGGATATTCAAAGTAAGAAAAAGAAAGATGGAAGTCTATGTAAAGCAAGAGAAAAAAATTAATGTCAGAGATTGGGTACTGCTAAGAAAGTGATTAAGGCTCGCAGACATGAAAAGATAAGTGTCTTCTGCAGAGCCGTGCATCCTAGAGAGGGTGGTAGGGAAATGAGTAGCTTTGCAGTAGAGCCATTTTCAGATTCCACCTCTTTCCAGGGCACCTGTGCTGTGTGACTTGGTGAGTTCACCTCTCTGTGTCCGAGTTTTCAGAAGCTCACTGTCACCCAGTCCTACATACACCCTCAGATACAATGGGAAGATGAGCCAGTGAGGTCTTAGGACATGACAATCCTGGGAAGTCTTGAGAAATCCAGTGCCATGACCTTTACCATTCTCATCATTGCCATTGTTCTGACTACTGTCGTGAATCTAGACTGTTTGCTACCCTTTCTAGATGATTGCAAAGATTGTTCAAAGATTATTTTTCATGTTAAGATTCTACAGTATTTTAGGCAGATCACTTATTCAAATAATTTTCACTTAATTATTTTTATTTGATTCGATTTTTTGTTTTTTTGTTTGTTTGTTTGGTTAGTTGGTTTGGTTTTGTAGTGCTGGGGTTTGAATATAGAGCCTGACAAATGCTAGGCAAACACACTACCATGGACATCTATCCTCAAACACATTTGCTCCATTTGTAATTCACCTTGTTTGAAGGAAAATGCTTAAGCCAACCACCTGATCCCAGGATACACAAAAGAAAGCACCGCGTCTTAACACATAAAGAAACTTGATCATTAAGGGCTTTCTGGGTAAGCGAAGTCTGTAATTCAATCAAACAATGGATTTGACATAACATTGTGACTAATAGGAGGATGCGGTTTCCAAGATGAAGCAGGCTCAGCCATGCTTCTCTAATTATGATCTATGTCAGTAACTTGATACAAGGCAGGCTGTTTTCATTAGGTCTAGACCCCTCTGAAAGGGGGACGTTAGTGAGCATGCTTCTAAATTAGACTGCTTTTAGCTAAGCAAATAAATGATGCAGAAAAAAATCCTCTTCAAACCATTCTGCATTCTGCTAAGTGCTTGCTAATGCAAAGTCCCAGAGGACCACAGTCTGGATCGAAATACAATCAATACAATAATTCATGGAGAAGCCACCCCAGCTTTGCAGGGCTGAGCAGAACTCTTTGACTTCCGTGGCTGAACAAGGACTTCCAAATAAAATAGAAGAGAAATTGACAGACAAGAAAGGAGGAATGGTAGGATAGAGTTGGAAAGGAAACTTGCCTCTTTTTGAAGTTCCTGACAATGCATGTTTGAGTTCCTGTTTTCCCAGTTAAACAGAAAATAGAATGTTATTTCTCCCAGACAACAGTCTCTCCTCTGGGCTTCTGGTATTTTCTTATGCTGTGCTTTAGAGAATGCTGCTGAGATGATGATCTTAGCCTCAAATTTCCAGTGCCTTCATTGCTATGGAACAGTGCCAAGGGCATACAGTTATGTTGTATGTGAAAATATACAGAAAACCTTACCTAAATGAAGTACTGAAAGCATAGGCCTGTGGTGCCACTTCTGGCTTCTCTACAGGGGTACTTCAAGTCTAACTCATTTATTCTTGGTTGGAGAGTGCCTTAACAATTGAGCTAACTCCCAAGACTCCTTCATTGCCTTTTTAAAAATTATTTATTGTGTTTTGAATTATGTGTGTATGTGAATATGAGTTCAGGTTTCCGTAGAAGCCAGAACAGGGCATCATATTGTCTGGGGCTCGAATTAGAGAGGATTGTGAGCCCCCTCAACTGGGTGCTGGAAGTTAAACTCAGATTCTCTAAAAGAACAGCAAGCACTCTTCATCACTGAGGCACCTCCCCAGACCCCATCATCACCTTTTTAAAATAACAAAAATTTGCCTTTTTCTTCCTTGGCTGTCTGAAGGCAAAATGGGTCACCAGCAGCTCTACTGAAGTCACCTGCAGAAGTTTGGCTAGGTTTTTGGCCCCTGCCATGCATGCTTTAATCACCATGGTCAGATCCAGAAACATGGGCTGAACATATGCCGTCAGTGTTTCTGTCAGTATGCGGAGGACATAGGCTTCATTAAGTTGGGCTAAGTGACCTTTAATGGATCATTCAAGCCTGTCTACCCAGTGAAACTGATGATCTTTGTACATAAAGAATAAAAAAGTGAAGACCTTCAAAAAAAAAAAAAAAAAAAAAAAGAAAAACAAAGTTTTGTTTAGTAGTATTGACATTTATAAAACCCTCGGAACTTGTTCTGTATTAGATTGTGATGCTGTTTGTTACTCCTTGTACTGATTCTATTATAGAGCCCTGGTGTGGTTTCATAGAGGAGTATTTATGGGACGAAAGGTCAGAAGTATTAAATATTTACATTCATTAGAATATGATCTTTTGATATAGGCTGAAGGAAGGGGGATTTATTGGTTTATTTCTAATCACAGGCTTTATGAACTTACTGCTTGGGTAATTTCTTAAATGTCACAATTAAAAATACTAACCTATTTATCTATGGGCTTTTATTGATAAGGTATCAGCCATCTCTATTGTCACCTAATAAATTTAAAATATGGCCTTTAAATCAGAAATTGAAATGTATCGTCTTGAATTATATCATCAAGAGAGTGTCCCCCTCTCAAGCTCGGAGCTCCAAATAGCCAGGGATGCTCATCCCCATAGATTAACCTCCTGAGAGCTGCTAAGTGATATGTTTGTCTCCTTCAGTAGAGACAGAGAAAGGGCCTCACTACTCTGTGTTGCTCTGAAACACTTCCACATCTGCTTTTAATTTCTCATCTATGAAACAAAAAATTAAATTGTTCTTTAATATCTCCTTAATTTAGGTCTGTTTTTTTTTGTGTGTGTGTGTGTGTGCATGTGTGCATGTATTTGCATGTGTGTTTCAAGAAGGCCAACAGTGCTGCCCATGTAACTATAGAGGCCAGAAGAGAACCTTAGTCATATTTCCTAGGAAAATATATATTTCCTTTCTTCCTTCCTTCCTTTCTTTTTTTTTATTTTTATTTTTAGTTACAATTTGTTAACTCTGTGTCCCAGCTGTATCCTGCTTTCTTTCTTTCTTTCTTTCTTTCTTTCTTTCTTTCTTTCTTTCTTTCTTTCTTTCTTTCTTTCTTCCTTCCTTCCTTCCTTCCTTCCTTCCTTCCTTCCTTCCTTCCTTCCTTCCTTTTGGATTGCTGTTTTTGTTTATATTTTAGTATTTTTAATTTTAATTTTTATTAATTACACTTTATTCATTTTGTATCCCCCCTGAAGCTCCCTCCCCTCCTCCCCTCCCAGTCCTACCCGTCCTCTCCCTTCTCCATGCATGCCCCTCCCCAAGTCCACTGATAGGGGAGGTCTTCTTCTCCTTCTTCTGATCCTAGTCTATCAGGTCTCATCAGGACTGGCTGCATTGTCACATTGTCTTCCTCTGTGGCCTGGTAAGGCTGCTTCTCCCTCGTGTGAAGGTGATCAAAGAGAAGGCCAATCCATTCATGTCAGATATAGTCTTTCTTTTTTCTTTTCTTTTCTTTTTTCTTCTCTTCTCTTCTCTTCTTTTCTTTCTTTCTTTTCTTTTTTTTTTTTTAAGTGGGACATCTCACTGACCTGGAAACTGACCAGAGGATCTTAGAGATTTGCTTGTCTCTCCTTTATCAGTGATTGGGTATTTTTATAGATTCTAGAGATTAAACTCTGATCTTTGTGCCAGCAAGTCAAGAACTGCACTGACTGAACCAATCTCCCCAGTCCACCTTCTTTACTTTTTAAAGATCAGTGTTCTAGATGAACCATGTCGTCTGTAAGTTTCTTGTTCATATAGTGCTAAAAGTTAGAATTGTAATGTTAATAACTCTCAGCTAGGTGGCCATCCAAAAGATATACCTGTGGAATCAGGAAGATGAAAGACAGAGATGAGTTGGGGGCTCTGCAGCACTTATAGATGCTGGGTGTGGGGAGAATTCACCAGTGGTTCAGAACTGGTGTTCAGAACTTACCTCTGCTTCCTCAACAAATGTAAGTGCATAGGAATCTGGAGGGGCAGCCTAAGGCCCAAGAGGATGACCGAGATGGTGAGGTTTTCACTCTGGGGAAATGTGATGGGAGAATATAAGAGACTACCAACTACCCTGTGAAGCAAGTGGCTGTCTGGGTGAGCACTGTAGAAGCCAGCAGGAAGATGGGTCAGAAGGTCTGTAAGAGTCCAGTTTTAGCATGGGGGTGACATAAATTGGCTGATTTTTATCCATAAAGACACATTCTTTAAAGATGAGGACCAAACCTACATTTCTGGTGATTCTCAGATAGTAAGAAATCTCTGGATAACTGATTCCAAGGCCATTTGCTGATTTCTGGAATGTGGCAGCAAAGCCATTCAGTCTGATATTAGGAGAGATAGCTACAGGAAGCTATGTATTACCTATCCTTTTAGTCTGGTGGGTTTATGAATGGATAGGAAAAGTGGATAAGGGCATAGACCCAATATCTCATAAAGAGAAAGCTCTGCCTAACAATATGACCTTTGGCAGAGAGAAATTTACCAAGGCTGTGGATCTGGAGAAGTCCTTCACATCCTGGTTGACTGAAAGCCATACCTGGTCCCTCATTCTGCAATGTTAAAGACACCATCTCTGGGTTGTTGACCCATATGGTTAGTCTCAAGAAAACAATTCAGCAAGGTTTTGTGGTCCATAATGGGAAGCTGTAGGTATCATAATCAATTACAAATATTTTGTGACAAAACAAGTGCTAGAACTGAGCAGTGTAGGTGGCCATATTCAAGTGATTTTCATCTGGTAGGAGGTCAGGCCCTGAATGCCATCCTATTCCCTATGGGGTCAGCAGATGCTAGGTCTCAGTCCCAGAGTGAAAGTCACAGCTGCCATGAATATGCAGAAGGGACCAGCCAGCCTACTAAAAGCCCCAAACACAAGGAGATCCTCCCAATGGCAATGTCTTTTGGGGAGCTGAAGAGCACTGTAGTGGAAATGTTAGAGTCCTGTAAAGTGTGGGCATAATAAAGGAGGGTAAAATGAGGGGGGGCTCCATAATGTAAAAATGAAGATTATGTCAGATATTTTGAAACAATAGTCTTTGCTGGCAATGATAAAAACAAACAAAAAAAAAACAAACAAACACACAAACAACAAAAAACAAGATGGGCATCAATGTGGTTGATTAGAACACTGCTGGGTAGGTATGTTTGTGGAAAGACTTTCTGTATGAAGTTGTAGCAGCATCTAAGCAAAGTAGTAGTCCAGGAGAGTTGTTTGTGATATTATCAGACAATTGTGCCATGAAACTTTCTTTTATAAATTGTGGGCATTATTTAGTTTTAGGTTTAGGCTTTTATTTGCTTGATTGGCTGCTTATTTTTTGTTTGTTTTGGTTACATTTAGTTTTGGTTGTGGTATAATTAGGGTTGATAGTGATTCAGTTTTGATTCTGATAATGTTCAAATTCCTTTCCCAAATCACAATGTTGTCTGCATGTTTGTATGAGGAAGCAAGGCTGAGACGCTCAGAGAATGCTGTTTTCTGCTTTGTGCTGCGCTAGATGAGAAGAAGCACTGCCCTCTGCCCTTACCCTCCTGTCCTTTATCTTCCTGTCTGATCACTCACAGACTTCAAAATCTACACATGGATATGCCTAGCTGTCCTATAGATAGAGCTCAATGCTCAGTCTGGAGGCTTATTACTGACCCAGAGTGACAGCTAAATAACACCCCAGTTGCAATATCAAAGGTCTCAGTTTTGCTTGTAATGCAGTAAATAGCCACTGTGCAAAAGGAAAAGCTCTTTCTTGGAAAGTTCTGGTTATCGTCATGTAGGCATAAACAGCAGTTTGTCAGTGTTCTGCTCACAGCCTCTATCTCTGGGTGATACACACCTGGGTAACCATCCCTAAAGAAAATGGAGATGAACAGTTAGGGGAAACACAGGCTGTACCTAAGCCTCCTTGCTATTCCCTCACTATCATATAAGTTCTAACTTTTTCTTACAACGTTAATTATTCCTGATATTTTCCAACTTATCTTTATTATAAGTCATCAAAGTACAATAGAACTGGAAGGAATATTTTTGTTGTAGCATAAAAAATACAAATGACTACTTCTCCTCTAAAGTAAACTTTTAAAAAAGGAAGAATTAAGACAGCTTGTTAAGGCCTGTTGACAAATGGATTTGAATGCTCAATTAGAATATGGGTTGTTCCCTGCAAAGCTTGAAAATCTTCAATTAGCACCAAGGCATCTTCAAAACAAGAACAATTCTCACCAGAGAGTTCTCTTAGCTTTTTTCCTTTTAGCAATGGAAACAGACCATCATGCTATTTGGGAGTCTCAATCCGATTACAATTTATAGATACCACATGAGTTCTATTAGGTTTTTTTTTTTTTTTTTAATTCTGAGTGAAATAACCTTTTCATCAAGTATGCTGGAGATTAAAGATGAAAATTTATCAAGTATGCTGGGTCTTAAAGATAAAGAAAAGAGTTATAAAGCACAGTTTGAAGGGCAGTTTCGTTTTTGTAGCAGGGTATAGTTAAAATTGGCATTTTTCATATTTGTTTAGGTTTGTAATGCCTTGATTGACATAAACACAGTCACTGGAACCTTGGAGAGTCCTCCTCTCTTGTTCTCATGTGGAGATTTCAAGAAAAATACACACTCTGAAACTTGAAGTTTTCTGAATTTAATAAAGATCCTTGATGGAATTATAGTGATATTTAATTACTGAAATCATATACACTAATAGAATTTTATGTTGCATTTCCCAAATTTGAAATGAGTATCTCCTATTTGAAGAATAGCAACTGATATTACCGGAGTCTTCAGGGAAAGGGGTAAATGTTTTTGTGATTAGACAATAAGTAATTAGAAATACCAGAACTCACACATTCCTGTCCCAGTAATTTGGGGTCTTAAGACATTTCTTTTTTTAATAATTTTTTTAATTTTTTATATTAATTACAGTTTATTTACTTTGTATCCCAGCTGTAGCCCCCTCCCACATTCCCTCTCACCCTCCCTTCCTCTTCTCCCTGCCCCTCTATAAGTATCCTCTGATAGGAGAGGTCCTCCTCCCCTTCCATCTGACCTTAGCTTATCAGGTCTCATCAGGACTGGCTTCAATGTCCTCCTCTGTGGCCTAGCAAGGCTGTCCCTCCCTCGGTGGGGGGAGGTCAAGGAGCCAGCCACTGATTTCATGTCAGAGACAGTCCTTTATATGTGAATGTTTAGCTATTTGATATTTCGGTGATTAACAGTACCGAGTATAATTTGGTCCCCTTCAGTTATCTACATTGTTATTTATCAGCTCTATATGTAGCATTTTGGTCTTTTTTTCTTTTAAATATTCATTGATTTGCATTTCTCCCTGTGAAAACGAAGTTATAAACTCCACCTGGCTTTCCAGGTACAAAATTATATCCATGTGGTAATATATGTTTCCTGTTTTGCTGAATAATTCAGCCTTATGTTCACCTTACACAGAGCCAGGTATTTTTCTTTCAAGAAGAAGCAATTGGTTTGAATTTATTGCACACTTTTATTCCAACTCCTTTCTCTGCAGGTTTCCTTTCTTCCCCTTTTCCAGTTTGGGTGCTTATGACTTGTGTGGTTGTTTTTTTTTTTTGTTTGTTTGTTTTTGTGTTTTGTTTTTACCCTGACTATCAATATTGTTGGTTTATGTCCCATCTCTTTTTTTTTAATTTATTTCTAGGGCACTGAAGGGAGAAGTGTGAAGTAAGTGTGAAAAGCAGTACTGGTTATTTTTATATCTTTTTCTGAAATCTCTGGCTAGTAAGCTAATTTCTGACTCCACTGCACTCATCTTTACTTATAGTCAAAGAGCAATTCCACCTATCTGGTTTGTAGTGATGTCACAGACACAGAATCATATGGTTTTTAGCAGGAAAGGAATGGGAAGGTTCTGAATCTGAGGAGCATTCCCCCTAGAAATGGCTCACTAGGTTTCCCAACTCATTCAAGGAAAACAGGGCTAAGGAGTTGCAGGCACCACACAACTGATCCAAACTTTTAAACATGCCCTCTGTGGATTTGGTATTCAGATTAAATAATACCAAGAATGGATGGTTACAGCACAGCCTTGACTCTCCTCATGAAGCATGGAAACATAACTGTGGATCAGGAGCTGATGGACCCTTGACCTCCCCAGGAGACACGGTTGTACAGGAAGCTTATATCAGGCTATTTTATGGGGGCAGGGACCTGTGACTCCCTCCACTAAATTGTGGAAAAGGCAGCTCACAGATGATTTTTAAAAAAGAAGAAGAGTTAATGGAACAACTTAGAGCCAATTTGAGTTAGCAGTATCTGGGAATTACCTTTGATTCAGTAATCAAGGGTCCATTTTAAAGGATGTTATTCCCCAAATTTAAAGATAACACAGTAGTTTGATTTCATTTATTTTAACAGTATGTTTCCTATTATTTCAAAAGCTTTGGGCTGCAGCCAGTACATTAGCAATCAAATCTCATTCAGTCAACACATTTGTATTTATATTAGCGTAGGTGTGTACAGGGGATTCCAAGACATACAAGTGAAAAGACTGAACTCTAGTAATGTGAAAAAAATAGGCTAAAATGGTGATGAAAAATATGTACAATGCAGAAAAAGATGAAATCAGTAATGAAACAGTTGGAGAAATAGTGATTTATAATAAAATAAAAAGAACAGTTGAAACTAAAAAAATGCACAGGATCTGCCATCAAAACAATTTTGGTTCCTTCCTTCACTGCTGGAAGGTCCATTCTCAAACCTTCTGTGCATCTGGGATCCTGGACATGGCTGTGTTCCATCTTCTGTCTTCTCTGTTAAATGATGAGTTCTGCGGAAAACCAAGATGGCACCAGGCATGAAATCACTGTACAGCATGGGATCTTCCCCCTCACATTCGTTCCTCCTTACATCCTGCAAGGAAAAGTAAACTTTTATGTTGCCACTTGCCTGAGGTGTGGTGTTGTGATCTTATCCCCAGTAAACCTTAAAGTTGTAAAGTTACATGTGTGTGGGAAGCAGATGAGGTCCTAAGTGAATACACATTGTTGATATGTACACAGCCTTGAAAAGGAGCCCAGACCCATAGGCGTGGCGAAGCTTTCCCCAGGTGAGCCTCAGAGACATGATGAAGCCTTGTCTAAGTAAGAGTGTTCGAAGTGACTGAGCAGTGTGGGTAAAAAGTATTGACCACAGCTTCCTCCTCAGTGATTACAGACTGAGGGTGCTCCGGTACAGAGCCCTTCTACTGAGATGGGGAGGCCTCCCTGTTCTTTAGATGGAAAGCACAAATGTGCTGAGGCTTTAGGCTGTTGTCCTCCATCAGAGTGAGCATGCCCTGCCTGATCCCAGCCTTTATGTATGTCTGTCTTGTGTCTGTCCTTTCCTTGTCACCCCAGTAAGGTCAGCTCTTGAAGTGGTTCAGAGAATGGCATATGTTTTTAAATATGTATTTTCTTTCCTTCTTCATGATTTGCAGCAAAGGTCAATTCCCTGTAGATCACAGAACAGGCTGAGATCATGTGTTTCACAAACCATGGAAAAAAGTGGCTTGTCATGACAACTGTTTTCCAGAACTTTGGGATTAAGATCTTTAAAGCTTTTTTCCAACTTCTTTTTTCCCTTATAATAAACCAGAATGTTATTCCAGGAGTGTGAACAGCCTCTGACTTCTAAGTCTAATGAGGAGGGAGGATACATAGGTGTACATGCTGTCTATGGGGCTGGGAAGAGACATGAACTAAAGCCTGAGATGGGAACAAGGCATGGTTGCTTAGGGTACTGTGGGAAGCCATCTGTCTTCAACAAGTGAGCGTAAGTGCTAAATTCTGGTATGGCTCATAAAAACAAATTAAAGCTTATGAGCCAGGGTTAACTTCCTCTTTTTCCCCTTTACGAGCACCTGATATATCTTTAGTTTCTCTTTGCAAAAATCTTTCTGCGTAATGTGTGTAAGATGAAATAAGGTAGTATATGTGAAAGAGCCTATTCGTATCCCACTGTTTCCATAATATCGCCAAAGCTTCTCCCTGCAATATGTTTCTGCCATTGAGAAGTGAGTCTGCTTCCCTTTCCCTTGAGTGTGGGCATGCAGACCCGCAGATCTGAAGGTGGCTTTCACCAAGGCCTGAAGCCACTTTGTTGTTGTTGTCACTGTTTGGGCTAAGTGAAGCATGAGGACCCAACCTGAAAGATTAGATAAGGAAGTGGAGATATTCTAACTCACCCTAGTCAGAGCCAACATCAGCACCAATTGATCATGATGAGTGAGGACATGTGTGTCTGGCTGACACTCTAGAGATGATGGTATCTGCATAAGTTCAGTGTGGTTTCTGCTCTCACCACTTTGTTGATTGTTGTTTTAAGCTGTGGAATTTGGGAGCAGGTTTGTTGTTAAGTGTGGTGGTTTATTCCTCACTTAGTTCATCGTTTTGGAAACGAGATCTCACATGTCCAAAGCTGATCTAAAACTGGCAGCATAGCCCAGAATGACCTTGATTTTCTGATTCTCTTGTCGGCATGTCTTAAATGCTACAACTGCAGTCATATGCCACCTGTGTTTCTGTACTTCTGGTGATTGAATCCAGCCTGAATGCTAGGCAAGCACTTGACCAACTGAGCTATATCTTCAGCCCTGTTTTTAATTTTAGTTCAGCAAGAATTGTTATATCCTCTTGTCATTGCAGCCCAGGGATTCAGGAACATAGGAATATGACTATGCCCTAGGTAATAGTATGTATTCATGTAGCTGTCAATGTCTCTATTAGTGAAAAAATTTCTGGAAATATCTATGAAAAGAATGTAATGTGACAAATGATACAACCAACTATATGTTTTCAGTTTTGCATAGACACAAAAGCAAGGAATAAAAAAGGAAATTCTTCACTGTATTAAAACTTTTTCTCAAGCAGATAATTTTTGTACTTTCATCTCACTAATACAGCCTATTTACTAAGAATTACCAAGAAGTAGATTCTTAAGCCTTAGTGGGGTGGAAATTATTTTTTCCTTTCACTTAGTCATGTGTAACTTTAGAAGATAAAATAGTCCTACATGCTGGGTTGCTTCAATGACATTGAGGGTCAAGCTTATCTCTAATGAATATTTCATAGGCATCCATTTAGGGCTATGTCTTTAGTACTCCTGGACCCATATGGCTCAAGATCTGCTTGGGAAGGCACAGTGTTCCTAACAATGTCATCAGCTGCTGACAAATGGGAAGTGTTGGGTTTCCCTCATTTGGTATGGCTGATATGGCATGAATTGCCATTGGAAAGAGGATTTGATTCAAAACAAAATAAAACAAACAAAAACAGAAGCAAAACATCCACAGTCCCTACACTTTTTATATTCTGTTTTCAAGATCCTGCACTTTGACAATACAGTAGCTAGAGAACTTGCAGTTATATGTCCATTTCAAATTTTCTTTTTAGCTTTTTATTATATATATATATATATATATATATATATATATATATATATATATATATATTACATAGGTAGTGTGCATGCTTGTGTCACCAGTGTGGGTAGAGGTCAGAGGACAACTTGGAGTTCCACCCCGTGGGTCTTGGGGATTGAACTCTGGGGTTTATCTAGCTTGTTGACAGGCACATTTACCCACTGAGTCATCTCACTAACTCTACTTCAAATTTTCGTTTGCATGTTGCTCTAAATGTTTTCATGGCTATGCTGTTACTGTATAGTAATCTACTTAAAGTATTTATGACATTTTGGCATTACTAGAATTAGAATTCCATTTTTAAAAATCTCTAACTCAAAATGGGCAAGAACAGGATGTTACAGTGTTGGGGACTTAAGGACGTAAATTTTTATCTTTAAGAATAATGAGCATGTATGCTGGAGAGATGCCTCAATGATTAATAGTGTGCACAGTTTAGCAGAAGATTAGAGTTTGATTCTAATAAGCAGCTCACAAATACCTGTAACTTCAGCTTTTTTATCTGATGCCCTCTTATGGCCTCAACAGAACTGCACTTGTGTGTATCTACCTACAGTAACGAAGTGGCGTGGATGCCACCAAAGCTATTTCCATGGCAATGGATAAAAAACAGTGCTCTAATAATTAAGGGCTTTCAGAGTTATATTGTTCTAAAAGCTTCATAAAAATTCTAAGTGAAGTCAATTACATGATAGTCAGGGATAAACTACCATATAAGACAAATGCAATCTCTTAGACAATTAAGAGATAGTAAAACCATTAACAACTCAGTTGGGAGAGAATCATTATTCAATATGTCTTTTCATTCAGGAATTGAAGTCTGCACAGCATAACGTAATTCCACAATCCCAGCTAAATATCTCACTGCCTCTGCTTTGCCACTCATATTTCAAAGGCACTGAGATGATGGCATTCCATTCTTGTAATAGTATACTATTTAATTGAGAACAGATGGCTGTATTATACTCTACAGATAATATATTTCCTAATTATACATCCTAGGAGATTAAAATAAAAAACAACTTAGCTTAATCTTCAACCCCTTTAGTTATTTGAGCCAAAGCCACAAGGAGTCTGTTAAGGAGCTTAGTCACATTGGTACAATTTTAATTGTTTTTTTTTTTTTCCAGAGAAGCTAAGAACATTGTGTGTAATTAGCTCTCTCTAAATAATGAGAGTTCTTCTTGGGGTTAACTCTGGTGTTGATTTTTTTCAGGTCAGCCTGACCAAGTTTCTGAATCCTACTTGGGCTCCAGCAGGAGTTAAGCATGCCTGTGAACCAGTGGCTGAACTTTCCAATCCATGTTCTGTTCTTGATGCTAAAGATGAATCATGTTTTGCTCACAGTGACATTTGCCACTTAAATAATGCAGACAGGTTTGTGTTTTCTGAGTGTGAATGTGTATGTATGAATGTATGTGTGTGTTCATAACTGAGCTATCTCAGCACTAGCAAAACTACACGTTCTGTGAAGAGGTGTAAAAATTACAATGGTTGCAGGATAGTAAGGTAAAATAAGTTTATTGCATAAATTCTTATACTCCACAACCATTTATAAGATTAGAAGACGCCAGAGGCAAGCCCGGCTATGGCCCTGTCCCACAGAGTTGATGAGGAGTCAGTGATGGAGGAGTGAATCAGGCACAGGGGTCTGGAGAACTCTACCTGACTGGCAGATTATTTCTTTATTTATACAGAAGTCAATAAGCAGGAATAGACGCATATTGTTCCAAAACAAAGACCACATCTTTTTTGTCCCTGGACACATGTTTTAACTTTCTCTTGGTCATAAATTAGTGATCAAGGAAAAACTGCGACAGAACAGAATTATCTTTTACAATAAATTTCCCTTATCAAACCCACAGCTTTTAAGAATCTAGAGGCTTATTTTGCCAAACCATGACAACTCCTTCACGAATTTTCATGCTGGTAGCTCTTTCTGTTTTAAGGACACTATACAGAAAGAAAATCTTCAAGCCAGCTTGTGCAGATTGTCATGTCCCAAGCGGTGTATCATCAACCTTTAATGGTCAGAGAACTAATGCTATTAGGCCCAAGAAAAATTTTCAGGCCAAAGCTACTGCAGTTATCATTTAATTTCTGGCATAATACAATGTTTATATTTTATATACTTGTAAAATTTATTACAATGTTTATATTTTATATACTTGTAAAATTTATTTTTATGTTTGACCTTCATGTTCGTTTGTTCTTTGGTTATATGACATGACAATGGTCCTGCAGGAACTCACTTTGCTAAGAAAGTAGGGGTAGTCTTAATATGTCATTCTTATATCGTTTATCCACTCCATTCTTTGTCCATCAGTACTAGGCAGATGCTTCTAATATGATCTACTGCCATCTTCTCTATCCCACCAAGTCTTGTTTACCTTTTAAAGTTTACTTTGTCCAGATTATCTTGTTCCTGAGTAAGTGCAGAGCCAGATGTTCCAAGAATATCTTGGAATCAGAGCCTTGTAAGCATGTCTCTGGCATCTTTATTTGAGTTACAACTTACAGAGCATAAGGGAGACCTTCAAGTAGGGCCAGATAAAGATATCTCAGTAAAAGCGGGAGGGGTGCTATACTTAGGACTCTCCTGGAGAAGCTTAGAAACAGTACTCCTGAGAGAAGGTGTAAGCAGTTTATGAAAAATTTCCCATCAATCCAATATCCCCAAGTTGTAAAATTTTAAAAGCTCTCCAAGAGGCAACACATGAAGATCAAGACCAAAAGTAGTAGACTGCACCACAGTGATTGCATCATTAAGCTCAGCTTTGCTGGCTCTTTGTCAAACAACTGTGCTGGCTTAATGACTTTCACTGTTTCCATTAGGTATGGCTGTGACAAAAAATAATTTTTAGCTTTAGACATAACAACACCCAAAGAACACACAAACCAAATGAGGAGTTGCTAAAGCATTGTGAGTTAGTACAGGATGCATTAGAATCTGAAAACAGCTGAACTTTGTGTGTCCCACCTGGAAACGTATGTCTCGTGAGAATATAAACCAGTGACTTCTCTATAGGAGATAAGCCTGTACTAGGCACCATGTGTGTTTGTTGAGGGGTGTGTTCTTTATTTTTTCCCTACCAAATTATGAGTAAGATACTGTCACTATTCATAACTTGACTACGGAAGAGGAGAAATGGCACAGGGTTTAAAAATGCATACCAGTGGTGTAGATTACTTGAATTAGGGTTCCAACATCCAGGTCAGGCAGATTAAAATTGCTTATAATTCTAGCTCTACTGAATACAATGCCCTCTTTTTGCCTCTACAAGTGCGTGTATTCAGAGGCGTGCAAGTGATGCGTGCACACACAAATACACAAAATTATGAAAAATCAAATGGAGAAAATTAGAACTTAGAGGAACAGTGATTGATAATGGTCACAGGCTAATAATTATTAACGTAAGGATTTCTTCCGAAGGAGGAAGACTCACCAAGCCACAATACTGATATTTGTGCAGTACAATGGTTGCCTCATTCCTTATCTGTGCAGAAAATTTGATGGGCCAGAATAAAATGGGACATGATTCTTTTTTTCCAAAATTACAGTAAAAGGAAAGAACCAGAATTATTGGGTCCTGAGAAGCTAGCCTAACATCTCCCCTTAAGTGAAGGGAAGAAGTATGCCTTCATCTCTAACTCACAGTGCTACTCTGCTTGAATGGATAGCAAGATAGCTGTGATAGCCAGCTCTCTGCAAAGAAGAAATGGCCAGGCATCCCAGCCCTGTCCCCACCCCCAGTTAGAAATGCATTCTACTTTTGTGCATGCTTTTCCAGGAGCAAGAACAAAACTCATTAATTTCTATAAACCAAGGAACCTGTGCTTACTGCCCTGTATGAATCCGAACAATGTGTTCTACCCTTCCCAAAGTAGATTTTCAAAAATAAATTTGTTTTACATCTTATCACTAAATATTTTTCCTGTGAAGATTCTACTATTTATAACTTAATTTTTCAGTATGTCAAAAACATTTCTCAATATTCTGATGTATCAGTCTAGAATTCCTGTGAAAAACACTCTATTCAGGAACATGTGTCTCTTTGTGTGTATTCACTAGATAGATAGATAGATAGATAGATAGATAGATAGATAGATAGATAGATTCAGTACTTTGAATTTACATGTAAACATTTTACTTAAGAGGTTTGCATTCCACGCTAACAAATGGAATTATATTAAAATTCTTATACTTCTTTCTTCCTCAGTGATATTGGCCACTCAAATAAGACCTAGATAAAGTTGTATTTTGATAAGTATGTATATTTATACATGAATGTATGTTTTCATTTATAACTGAGCTATCTTAGCACTAGCAAAATTATATTCCTATAAAGACACAAATGGTGTGATCATTACAGAAGAGTGGAAATACAAGGGATTATAATATACTGCGACCACTTACAAACATATAAAGCATTCTTACCTTAATGTACTATAAAAACAAGTGACAGCTATGGCTCCAGTGGCCATATAGTTAGACTTTTTTTTCTTTTTTATTATTATTATTAATAATTACACTTTATTCATTTTGTATCCCCCCATAAGCCCCTCCCTCCTCCCCTCCCGATCCCACCCTACCTCCCCTTTCTTCATGCATGCTCCTCCCCACGTCCACTAATAGGGGAGGTCCTCCTCTCCTTCCTTCTGATCTTAGTCTATCAGATCACATCAGGAATGGCTGCATTGTCTTCTTCTGTGGCCTGGTAAGGCTGCTCCCCCCTCAAGGGGAGGTGATCAAAGAGCAGGCCAATCAGTTTATGTCAGAGGCAGTCCCTCTTCCCATCACTATGTAAGCCACTTGGACACTGAACTGCCATGGGCTACATCTGTGTAGGGGTTTTAGGTTATCTCCATGAATAGTCCTTGGTTGGAGTATGAGTCTGGGAAGTTCCCTGTGTTCAAATTTTCTTGTTCTGTTGAGCTCCTTGTGGGGTTCCTGTCCTCTCCAGCTCTTACTATTTCCCACTTCTTACATAAGATTCCATTCAGTCTGCCCAACAGTTGGCCATCAGGCTCAGCATCTGTTTTGATAGTCTGCAGGGCAGAGGCTTTCAGATGTCCTCTGTGGCAGGTTCCTAGGTTGTTTCCTGTTTTCTTCTTCTGGCTTTCAGAGGCCCTCTGTAGCAGGTTCCTAGGTTGTTTCCTGTTTTCTTCTTCTTCTGATGCCCATCCTCTTTGCTTTCAGGATGGGGATTGAGCGTTTTAGTTAGGGTCCTCTCTTTTGCTTATTTTGTTTAGATGTACCGATTTTAGTGGGTTTATCCTATGTTGTATGTTTATATGAGTGAGTATATACCGTGTGTGTCTTTTTGCTTCTGGGACAACTCACTCAGGATGATCCTTTCCAGGTCCCACCCTTTACCTTAATTCCAACACAGGCTGCTGTGTTGAGAAAGATATTTTATAGTAGCCTTTACTTTATCTTGTAGATATGTTGGTGTGATAGATGTCTGAAATTATATTTTCATTTGTTTGAATTATAATTTAAATGACTTTTTTAGAGTAGGGAAATGATCTAGCACTTTTACTGTTCCTTAGGAAAAAGAAATTCTCAAATGACTTTGACAACATATTGGATAGATAGGAATCTCTGGAGGTGTGCAAGACTGATGAGTAACTGGAGTTTTGCATTTCCATTGGAGGCTTGTATCAGAAAAGGATAGTGAGGGCTGGCTGAGCAAACATACCAACACCACAGTTTCACAGTGTGAGGAACAGATAGCTTCAGACCAATCTGGAGTCTGCCTACAGATTGGTCCACCTAAAAAGGAACGAGGATCTAGTAAACTCAATCATGTGGTCCTCAATCACTTATTAATTCTATTCCGTGTGGTTCATTTTTACATGATGTAACTCGTTTCATATCCTGTAAATCATGGTGTCACTCCAGACTCTGAAATTATGCTGTCATTTTAGTGGCAGAGCGTTTTAACATGTTGAATTTGCCTGAAGCTTTCACATCTACCTGCAGTTATCTCGGGTGTTTTGTATGTAGTGGGCAATGATCAAATTACAGTCATGCAGAGATGCTGGGTTGAGCAGCGAGTATCAAAGTACACCCTTACCTAGTTATCACATGTGACTCAAAGAATCATAGTGTCTCGTGGTTTTTTAAAGCCCCTGTGTGGGTATCAGAACCACATCTCAGCCTCTGTAGAAATTAAGGACTCTTTTCCCCCAGGCAGGTGTATAAGAATCCAAAGCACACTCAAACCCACAGCAGGTAACATCAGGTGAACAAGTCATGTTATGGTTTTGTTCCTTAAATGGCCCATGGAAGTGAAGACAATATTGGAGAAGCCTTTCTTCTGGATTCATACTCAAAGAAATTGCTAAGAGTTATATTAAATCCTTAGAATTATTAACTATAAAAAGTGTCTTTCTTTTACATCAAGGTGATAACAAACATAACATGATATGACCCCACTTAATTCAAGCTTTTACTTATGTATGTAGAAAGTCATCCAACATACTGTTTCAGTAAACTCAAGAGAAAAATTTTAAGAAAGTAACTTCATTCTCATTTATTTTACAAGAGCAAATTTATAAATACATTTAATTTTTATTTATCTCGTTCACATTCTGTTTGTAGTCCCCTCCCTCTTCTTTTCTTGGTCTCTCCCTCCATGCTCCCCCCCAACTCCTACTTCTCAAAGAACAGGAGCTCTCCACCAACCCACCCCAGCATATGAAGTTGCGCCAGGACTGAGCACATCCTCTTCCCCTGGTGAAGTAGCCTTGCCAGGAGAAAGTGATCTAAAAGCAGACAACAGAGTTCATGTTAGAGTGAGACCCCAATCGTCTGGTGGAGCACAGGGATAGAGTTTCAATTACATTATTTATTTGTGGATGTGTGTACAAGCAGGGTCAAAGGACAACTTAGTCAGTTCTCTCCTTCAATGAAGTGGGACGTCGGGCTAGAACTTAGACTTAATGGAAGGCTTCTTTGCCTGGTGAGTCATCTTGACGACTGTAAATGAAATTTTTATAAAAACAAATGTGATGAAGTTATCCTAGTTATCTTATTGTGCTTCACATTTGCTGCATGGTGAGGATGATAAATGGCTTCTTAATACAACCTGATGCCACTTTCTCTCTTGGGAGAGCAAAAACACTTGAGAATCACTTTATATAACAGCCAAGTTGGAATTAAATAGAGAAAAAAAATAGCTTTCCACAGAAATCAAATTTTAAAGTATGAAGAACTGCTTATGATTTTAAAGAAAATCATACATACTGGGTCTGGAGAGGTGGCCCAGTGGTATGAGCTCTTGCAGAGTAGTCCGCTTCCGTTCCTAGCACCTACTTAAAGAAGCTCATGATTGCCTGTAACTCCAACCCTCTTCTGGCCTTGGGAGACACTGCACACAGGTGGCATACACTCATACATGAATCATGTGTGAAAAAATCATTCAAGATATAATTTAAAGTAAGATGCATAGAATGCACTTTTGTTGCTTCTGTATTATTTTAACGAGTCTAAATATAACTGTAACTCCATTGCCAAATTTTCTTCTTCCACTTCTCTGTTTAGTTTCAATGGAAAATCTGCTTTCACATTTGTCCATGGATTTATAGTGCTTGAAGTAAAATGACAAATTATTTTGTGGTTTAGTGGTATAATTGCCTGCCAAATTTCTGAACTTTCTTAGGGTGTGTGTACTGCATTCCCTTTGCCTCATTTTACATGTAAAATGAAAATGAATAAGTGCTCTTTGGAAGAGCTTAGATAATTTCAAGGTCTGGTTCCTGCCTTCCTTAAAGTGTACATTCAAATCCAAGATTTTTATTTCTTTTCCCTTTGCAGGGGGAAAGAATGCCTCTGTTCTCCGACAAATTCAGTATAGGCGTGCTGGCTGCCTTCCTTTGTGGGCAGGCTGCCTAAGTACTTAATTGTTCAATCTCTACATGAGAATCATTTTGCCCGACAGTGAAATGAAGCTGACTCCATGGTAGCAGGGAGCAGCTGTCAAAGTCATAAGCTCTGCTACCCTGCAGGCTGGGGTCTGGCACAGAAAAGGATGCCTCTCCATTTCCATGAAGGGAAGAAAAGTGAGCCACAGCCAATGACACTTTTACTTTTTTACAGACTTGGCTTTGCCTCCATTGGCCTCCTCCTCTGTCATCTGCATCACCTTTTACATACCTCTGGCAGGCTCTGGCCACTGATCTTCACAGGGTCAGTCTTCTTTTGTCTTGTGCTAGAGTCTCTCTCGCTTTCATAGTTAATTCCTCAATTGCTTCCCGTTGTGCTCAGTAATTTTCAATGTGAAGTCAGCTGTCATCTAGCATATTCAATTTAATATTTAGACTTGATCTCAATATCCCTCTGCATACACATCCTGATGGTGATTTGTGAAGATGTTGAGGGAGAGAGAGGGGTTTAGAGAAAACTAGGGACTGGGGAATTGCCAGTGACTGAAAACCCTGTGCCAAGGAGTGTCATGGACTCATGGGCTCATAGAGCTTTCTAGTTAATTAGATTCGGTCACATGACCTTTACAATTCTGCCAATTGCAAAAACTAATTGGACACACATTGCCAGGTTGGCAGGAGTTTGCCGCCATGTCTGGTTAAGAAGTGACGTCTCTACTAGTGTCCCGTTCAAGGGCCTCATAAACCTTCCACACTATCCTAGTGACGTGTGCTTTTCTGTGCACTTCTCTGGACTTCCTTTACATGGTACCTTTGGCAACGTAGTACATATTTCTGTGCAGCTTCTCTGCTCCTAAAGGTTTGGGAGTGTGATGTGAGGAGCAACTTGCTGTATTCTCTCTCAAGTCTCAACATCTCTCTTCATCATTTCTTGCATTTGATAGCTGCTGCCCCACTGGTTTCATCACTTCAGACCCTCCACTTCCTTCTGTACTTTCTGTGATGGCTTCTATTGCTCAGAAACTCAAAGCCATTGCTAATGAGAATATTAAGATTCAGGTACAAATGAGGAAACCAAAGACTTGAGGAGTTTGCATTGTGATCTGAAAAAAACAAAACAAAACAAAATCTCACCTGTCCTGTTACCTTGCCTGTGTTCTCACTATGTAGCTTGTGAAAATACAGGGACACTATAAACATAGGTCTTCCTTTGCAATACCATCCTGAGTTCTGTGGGCAAGTCAAGAAGACCATGGGCTCACACCCTTTCTCTAAGAGTTAATATCCTACTGTTACCAGAACTCAGGGTTCCCTTTGAAAGGTTTTTGGTCTTGTAAGTTACTGTCAAGGATAGTCCTGAAAGTCCAATCAGAGTGCTTCTGCCCCCAAAGTGCTGGAACTTCAGACAGTTGCTACCATACCCAGCCCAAACAGCATCATCTTTCACTGTGCTCCCGCGTTGGCTCTCTGTCATGGCTTCTTTCCTCCAATAGGTAAAATAGAGCCTCAGTGATATTTTCTGTGTTCAACTCAGCCTATGTCACTCCTGTTTGTAAGCCTCCACTATTTTGTTGTGCAGAGCACAGTCTTCCTTTATGAACAGAAACAAGATTTTCCTCAGCATGCTGTGTCCACTTGTGTACAAAGTTTTCAAGTAATTCACAAGGATAATTTTACTTGTATAGTATTTCAGTGTTAGGAAAGTCAGAAAGATTTCTTCTGCTTGAAATTATGACAAGACAATGAGCTAAATAAAAATCATAAGACATTATACTGTTTATATTAAGAGCATCTTTGTTTTGTGTTAACCTTATATACTAGACTTCAATAGGCCAGGCCAAACACAAGAGTCTTTTATTACTAAAGTAACATAATTGAATTGAAACTTTCAGAAAATAGAAGGGCACCTAAAGAGAATGCCCTCCCCCAAAAAAATGGTGATTGCAGTCTTCCTGAGTCAGTGTGATACAGAATTCTCCTTGGATCTTTCCAAGAAAGCAACCAGAAGTAATCTAATGCTCTGTTCACTCCCATTGTTTTGTTTTGTGGTTCCCAGTTTGCACAACCCACAACTGCAGCTTTGAGAGAACCCTCATTCTATCTTATAAATTAGAGGCTACCCAAATTATTAGTTACAACTAAAAACCAATTTGATCTATGACTACATATGTGTATTTCTGTCTTTTGACAGAACAAATGAAAATGCATTGCAAAAGAATGTAATCTGTTGGAGGATCAAGTGAATCCAAAGACTGGAATTGTTTTGGAGCCTGCATGATTGAAAGGATGATTCATGGAAGTCATTGTACAGCTTTGGGACACAGTTTTGTATAAAGCAGTCAAAATGAGATTTCAGTCATAGAGACTGATACACTGTCAAGACTATCAATGGCGATATGGGAGATAATGTCAAAGCATGTTAAAGATTGGATCTAATAGGTTGTTTAGTAGATAAAGAAAGGTAAGAAAAGAACAGGCTGAGAAAGAGCTCAGAAGCAGATATGGTTGATGGTTAAATCCACCTGTTGACCATGGGTCTAGAGGTTAGGTGCTGAGAAACTGACTGTATCAGATAATATGAGGTAACACAAAGGGGGCCATCTTGGACAACAGATCAATTAATTAATGTAATATAGTGCTCATTATAATTATACCTAATATTTATTTTTTTATTATGGATTGGCACTGTTGTAAAATATACATTTCTTCTTTTATTTCACTGTCATTAGTTTTAAAGCCACAAGAGGCATAAAATCAAATGGAAGATATTAGGGGTACATTTCAAAGCCAGGCTTAATCCAAGGTTGTGTTGTTAGCCTGTGGAAGTGAAGTACTTTACAGAAACAATTCTCTTAGCATTCAGCTTTACAGTCCTCATTCCAAAAAGTAGCCTGAAGCTGTTACCAGCAGAATCCAGTTTACAGTGAGGCCTTGTGCAGTGCAGACCCCAGAAATGCCTGGTGCTGAGGTGTTATCTAACTTTACCTTCCACACTGCCCAGGCCTGATTTCCTTACAGTGAGTTATCACTGCCTTTATTTTTACCTATAATTAAACTTGTAAATTTGAAAAAGACTGAACACAAGATTGCAGTTATTGACATTTGGACTTGAGATAGCAGGAGAACACTTGTTCTAAAACTCTTTAGATTCTTAAGCTGCAAAACAAAATCGATGATATTCTTGGAATATTCTAAAAATTCAACCAAATGACATACTTGTAAAACCCAGAGATCCTTATCAATGGCAAAATATTTAAAAAACTATAGTCATTCTGTTGTACGTATGTGTCACAGTGCCTTGTACTAGAACAAAATTTTCATAGTACATATTATAGTAGATATAATTTGTTTGGTGTATGTTTGTTTATGACATTATCCTGCTTCTAATACATTTATTAAGTCTCTCCAGTATTTTAAGCTGGATGGATATCTTACAGAACAAAAAGCAACTAGGTAACTCTTGTATTTACTTTGGTTCTGATGCAACAATATGGCCACTTTTGTGTGAAGGACAGCAAAACAAGTATGGCATGCCACTACAGCAAAGGGACATGCTATTCTTTCCGAGATGCTGGTAGGTGTTAGGAGGATCCCAGTCAAATCCTTTATTATTCATAGCATAGCCAACAGCAGAAGCTTTATATTCCAACTGAAATGTGGACTGTATGTATGATTTGATATAGAATGAATGCATGCTCCAAATGGGTGAAAGCCCAGGCTTTAAACCTCAGCACCAAATAAATAAGTCAGCTGATCAAGTAATGAGATTATCAAACAGTGAAAACATTTTGCAAGCACATGTTTAGAAATTTGCTTTTCTCTATGATACTATGAATGGTCTTATAAAACTAGAGGATAATAAATTTAATTAATATTAAAGTGTTAAATCAGTTGCATTTAAATAATACCAAAATGTTTTATTTGCAAATCAAATTTAAACCCATGAAATTGACAGTAGAGGACAATGCAGCCACTTTTGATGAGAACTGATAGACTAAGATCAGAAAGGAGAGGAGAACCTCCCTTATCAGTGGACTTGGGGAGGGGCATGCATGCAGAAAGGGGAGGGAGGGTGGGATCGGGAGGGGAGGAGGGAGAGACTTATGGGGGGATACAAAATGAATGAAGTGTAATTAATAAAAAATAAAAAAGAAATTGCTTTATGAAAATAAATTAATAGCAACCATGATTTAAAAAACTTCATGTTTTCAAAATAAAACACTTATATCATAATATAGTAAACTTGGATGAACATATGCACATTTATATAAATTTAAGACTGCTGTGAATTGTTCAACATTATTGGCCAGGTTTACATAGAAATGATAATATGTGGTATTTCATGGCAGGTGAGATCCACAATGTAAAATATAAAAAATATACTTGGCTATTAAAATATGTTGCTGTAGAAAAAAATATATATATATATATATTTGTAGTCTTTGGGGGAAGCACATGAATTACTTTTACTTTTGAAAGAAATAAATCTTTCTCTTCAAGTCTCCATGTCCTCAGGAGAAAAACCTCTTTCTAATAACATAAAAGGAGCCTTAATACTTTTTTCATGTGTTTTATTCATTTATTTAATAAAATAATACTTTATTTCATGTGTATTTATTTATTTTCCTTGTAATTTTTTTAAATTTTTATTATTAGTTACATTTTATTAACTATGTATCCCAGCTATATCCCGCTCCCTCATTCCCTCCCAATCCCATCCTCCCTCATCTCCTTCCTGCCCCTTTCCAAGTCTGCTGCTTGGGGAGGACCTCCCCTTTCATCTGACCCCGTTTTACCAGGTATGTTCGAGACTGGCTGCAAAGTCCTCCTCTGTGGCCTAGCAACACTGCTCCTCCCTTGGGGGGTGGGGAGATCAAAGAGCCTGCCATTGAGTTCCTGTTAGAAATAGTCCTTGTTTCCCTTACTATGGGAAACCAATTGGTTACTTAGCTACCACGGGCTACATCCGAGCAGAGGTTCTAGGTTATATCCATACATGGCCCTTGGTGGAGTGTCAGACTCAGAAAAGACCCCTGTGCCCAAATATATTTGGTTCTTGTGGAGCTCCTATTCTTTCCACATCATTCTTACTCCCCCTTCTTTCATATGATTCCCTGCACTCTACCGAAGGTTTGGTTATAAGTCTTAGTATCTGCTTTGATACACTCCTAGGTAGAGTCTTTCATAGGCCCTCGATGGTAGGCTCCTGTCCTGTTACTTGTTTTCTCCTACATCCAATGCACATCCCATTTGTATTTCTAAGTGAAGACTGATCATCTTTCCCTGTGTCCTCTTTCTTGTTTATCTTCTTTACGTGTATAGCTTTCCTTATGTTTATCATATCTTGTAGGTCTATGTAAGTGAGTATATCCCATGTGTGTCTTTCTCCTTCTGGGATACTTCACTCAGAATGATCTTTCCTAGATCCCATCATTTGCCTGCAAAATTCATGATGGGTAAGGATTTTGAGCATCTCTTTCAAGTATTTCTCTGCCATTCTATATTCCTCTACAGAGAATTCTCTGTTTAGCTCTCTATACCATTTTTTAATTGGATTACTTGATTTAGTGCTTTTCAACTTCTTTTGTTCTTTATATATGCCAGATATGAGCCCTTTGTCAGATATAGGTTTGGTGAAGTTCCTTTCCCAGTCTGTAGGCTGTCATTTTGTTCTGATAACAGTGTCTTTTGCTTTTCAGAAGCTTTTCAGTTTCCCGAGATCCCATTTATTGATTGTTGCTCTTAGAGCCTGTGCTGTTGGTGTTCTGTTCAGGAAGTTGTCTCCTGTGCCAATGAGTTCTAGGCTCTTCCCCACTTTTTCCTCTAACCGATTTAGAGTATCTGGTTTTATGTTGAGGTCTTTGATCCACTTGGACTTTAGTTTTGTGCACGGTGATAAATATGGATCTATTTTTATTTTTCTGCATGTAGACATCCAGTTGGACCAGCACCATTTGTTGAAGACGCTCTCTTTTTTTCCATTGAATGGTTTTGACTTCTTTGTCAAAAACCAAGTATTCATAGGTGTATGGGTTTATTTCTGAGTCTTCTGTTTGGTTCTTTTGATCCTCCTTTCTGTTTCTATGCCAGTACCATGCAGTTTTTATTACTATTGCTCTGTAGTACAGCTTGAGAGCAGGGATGGAGATACCTCCAGAGTATCTGTTGTTGTACAGAATCGTTTTGGACTTTCTGGGTTTTTTGTTTCTTCATAAGAAGCTGAGAGTCTTTCTTTCAAGGTCTGTAAAGAATTGAGTTGGTATTTTGTTGGGAATTGCATTGAATCTGTAGATTCCTTTTGGCAGGATGCCCATTTTCACAATGTTAATCCTACCAATCCATGAACACTGGAGATCTTTCCATTTTTTTTTTTTTCAAATAGGTCTTTCACATGCTTGGTTAGAGTCACCCCAACGTAGTTTAAGTTATTAGTGGTGATTGTGAAGGGTGATGTTTCCCTGACATCTTTCTTGGCCCTTTTGTTTTTGGTATACAAGAGGGCTTCTGATTTTTTTGAGTTGATTTTGTATCCTGCCACTTTGCTGAAGGTGTTTATCAGTTGTAGGAGTTCTCTGGTTGAATTTTTGGGGTCGCTCCTGTATACTATCATATCATCTGCAGATAGTGAAACTTTGACCTCTTCCTTTCTGATTTGTATCTTCTTGATCTCCTTTAGTTTTCTTTTTGCCTTAGTTAGGACTTCAAGTACTATGTTGAAGAGATATGGAGAGAGTGGGCAGCCTTGCCTTGTCTCTGTGATTTCAGTGCTATTGATTTAAGTTTCTCTCCTTTGAGTTTGATGTTGGCTATAGGCTTGCTGTATATTGACTTTACTACATTTAGGTATGTTCCTTGTTATCCTGATCTCTCCAAGACTTTGAACATGAATGAGTGTTGGACTTTGTCAAATGCTTTTTCGGCATCTAAGGAGATGATAATGTGGTTTTTCTCCTTCAGTTTGTTTATATGGTGGACTACATTGATGGATTTCCATATGTTGAACCACACTTGCATACCTGGGATGAAGCCTACTTGGTCATGGTGGATGATATCTTTGATGTGTTCTTGGATTCGGTTTGCAAGTATTTTATTGAGTATTTTTGTCTCAATGTTCATAAGAGAGACAGGTCTGAAGTTCTCTTTTTTTGTTGGGTCTTTGTGTAGTTTAGATATCAAGGTGACTGTGGCTTCACAGAATGAGTTTGGTAATGTTCCTTCTGTTTCTATTTTGTGGAATAGTTTGGAGAGATTTGGAGTTAGCACTTCTTTGAAGGTCTGGTAGAATTCTGCATTGAATCCATCTGGCTCAGGGCTTTTTTTTTTTAAAGGGAGGCTGTTGATGACTGCTTCTATTTCCTTGGGGAATATAAGACTATTCAATCTTTCTACCTGATCTTGACTTAATTTTGGAAGATGAAATCTATCAGGAGAACTGTCCATTTCTTTTAGATTTTCAAATTTTGTGGCATATAGGCTTTTGTAGTATGACCTGATGATTGTTTGGGTTTTCTTGGTGTCTGTAGTTATGTCCCTCTTTTCATTTCTGATTTTGCTGATTTGGATAGTTTCTCTCTGCCTTTTAGTTAGTTTGGCTAAAGTTTTGTCTATCTTGTTGATTTTCTCAAAGAACCAGCTCTTGTTTTCATTGTTTCCTTGAAGAGATTTTTTTCTAATTTGTTGATGTCAGCCCTGAGTTTGATTATTTCCAGCCATCTGCTCCTCTTGGGTGTATTTGCTTCTTCTTTTTCTAGGGTTTTCAGTAGGGCTGTTAGGTTGCTTGTATGAGATGTCACAAATTTCTTCTTGAAGGCATTTAGTGCTATGAATTTTCCTCTGAGTACTGCTTTCATTTTGTCCCATGAATTAGGGTATGTTGTACCTTCATTTTCCTTGAATTCTAGGAAGTCTTTAATTTCTTTCTGTATTTCTTCCTTAACCCATCCGTCGCTGACCAACAAGTTGTTTATTTTCTATGTGCGTGTAGGCTTTTTTTTTTTTCTAATTCTATTGTTCTTGAGTTCCAGTTTTAGTCCATGGTGGTCAGATAGAATACAGGGGATTATTTCAATCTTCTTGCATCTGTTGAGGTTTGCTTTGTGATCAACAATATGGTCTATTTTGGAGAAGGTTACATGAGGTTCTGAAAAGAAGGTATATTCTTTTGAGTTTGGGTGAAAAGTTGTATAGACATCTATTAGGTCCATTTGATTTAGGGCCTCTGTAAGTACCTTTATTTCCCTGTTTGGCTTCTGTCTAGGTGATGTGTCCCTTGGTGAGAGTGGGGTGTTGAAGTCTGCCACTATTAAGGTGTTGGGATCTATGTGTGATTTAAGTTTTAATATTTCATTTATGAATTTAGACACTCCTGTATTTGGGACATAGATGTTCAGAATTGTGATGTCCTCAATTTTTTCCTTTGATGGTCTTTTCCTTTGATGAGAATATGGTGCCCCGCCTCATCTTTTTTCATTAATTTTTTTTGAATTCCTATTGATTAAATATTAGGATAGCTACCCCAGCTTTTTTTCTGGGTCCATTTGCTTGAAAAACATATTTCTAGCCCTTTACTCTGAGGTAGTGTTTATCTACCTCTCCTTGTTACAGAGGTGTGTTTCTTGGATGCAGCAGAATCCTGTTTCTGCAACCATTCTGTTAGTCTCTGGGAAGCTCAGTCTATTGATATTGACAGATAATAGTGACCAATGAACGTTAGTTCCTTTTATTGTGGAGTTAGTGGTCTTAATGTGATTCATTGCTCTGTTTCTTTTAATTTTTGTTGGGAAATTATTTGTATCTTATGTTTTCTTGGGTATAGTTGTTTTCGTTGGATTGTAGTTTTCTTCTAGTATATTTTGAAGGGCTAGTTTGCTATGTAGATATTGCTTAAATTTAGTTTTGTCTTGGAATATTTTGTTTTCTCCATTTATGTTGATTGAAAGCTTTGCAGGGTATAGTAGTCTCGGTTGGCATCTGTGGTCTCTTAAAGTCTGCATGACATCTGCCCAGGCCCTTCTGGGTTTTATAGCTTCTGATGAGAAATCTGTTGTGACTCTACATTTATATGTAGACTTTTTCCCATTGCTGCTTTTAATATCTTTTCTTTGTTCTGTAGATTTAGTGTTTTGACCATGATGTGAAATGAGGATTGTCTTTTCTGGTCTAGTCTATTTGGTGTTCTATAGGCCTCTTGTATGTTTATGGACACCTCTTTCTTTAAGTAGGGAAAATTTTCTTCTATGATTTTCTTGAAAATATTTTCTCGACCTTGGAGTCTGGTATCTTCTTTTTCATCTGCTCCTATTATTCTTAGATTTCTTCTTTTTATGGCGTCCTTGATTTCTTAGATATTTCATGTTTGGGACTTTTCTGATTTTACTTTTTTCTTTGAGAGAAGTATCAATTTCTGCCAGTGTATCTTCAGCACCAGACACTCTCTCTTCCATCTCTTGTATTCTGTTGGTGATGCTTACCTTTGTGGTCCTGATCTTTACTCTAAGTTCTCCAGATCCAGGGTTTTCTCAGTTTGTGTTTTCTTAATTGATTCTAATTCTGTTTTCATGCTTTGCACCATTTCCTTCATGTGTTTGAATGTGGATTCCTGTCTCTCTACGATGGTCTCTATTCTTTTGTTCATTTCCTCTCTATATGCCAGTAATTGTATCTCTACTTGTGCCTCTATTTTTTTTTTTTTGGCTATATTTTCCCGTGATTCTTTGAGAATTTTGTTCATTTCCTCTTTCTTTGCTTCTACTTGCTTGGCCAAATCTTTGATAGATTTGTTCATTTCCTCTTTAACTGTCTGTACTTGTATGGCTATTGCTCTAAGAGATTTGTTTCTTCTTTGCGTGCTTCAAATAATTGGGTAAGCATAGCTTTAAAGTCATTTTCCTGTGCTTCCAATGTATTGGTGTATCCACCAAATATACCTTCTCCTTGCACATAGTCCAATTTAGAAACTCCCTCCAAAATTTGTCTGGTACGTTGTCCTACATGATCAAGATTATGTTAAGGTAAGAGTCAATACTAGCTATCACAGAGGGCATAATTGGGCATACAGCATTCATTGTGATACCACTGGACACAGAAACCTAAATGCACAGTGCTGTGTCATGTTTATATTTTTTTATGTGTGAGGTGCTTGAGGCATATAAAGGCTTCCTTCAACACTTTACGAGCAGACATAGACCTTGCAAAGCAGAAAGAAATATAGGAATTCTATATTTGTGCAACATGAAAAAAGCTTTGGATGATATCATTCATTTGAGAAAAACTTAAAATAGATCTAAACTATTCCCAAGTTGGGGAAGACTTTCTTAATAAAGAAATGCTTCCCTTTCACTGCAAAACTAACAGCAAACAAAAACATAAATCTAGAGAAAAGCTTGGGGAGCGTGCATGCACACCGCGGGGCAGATGCACAGGCCACACAGAATCAGTCAAGTCAGAGGCCAGGCACACAGAGGAGAAGTGTACAGTGTGAAGGATGGGTAGTGGCTATGGATGATAGACCTCTAGCAGGAATGCAGTTCCAAACCCAGGAAAAGCATAAAGTTGGGAATAAAATCTGAAAAACAGGAAATGATTAGTGTGATTAGAGTGTGTTACTACGAATGGAAATCCAGAATTTTCTCTCTATGAGGTAGTAGCTCATAGTCAAGGTAAACCTAATTAACCATTCTTTCATAACTTGGAGTTCAGAATGACTTCTGTAAGACACAGGCTATGGGAAGGATGAAACAGATATGATTCGTGAGGCTTATAGTCTAGTTGTGCATGAAAAACTGATCGCTTTACTAGGACTTGCACAGCCTCACAAAGCAAGGTTTCTTTTCTCTCTTGCCTTTAGTTCTGTTGCCGAAATTTTCATTAAGAACATTAGATAATGTATTTAAGTGATAGTGTTCAAATCACAACATATCAAAAGTGTAAAGCATTGTCAGTACAAGGCGTTAGTATTAGAATGGGGAGAGATGGGCTTTCATCATTGACCCCCTCCCCACACATACAAAACTTTAGAGAAACCGAGAAGAGAAAGTTCCTAAGAGTCCTGTGTGGAAATCCCAGAGGAGGCTGCCATGTGTTGTTTACAGCAGCAAAAGACTGACTTGGGATCCCCTAAAGAGGATAAGATTCATCATATTTGCTGTGTTTAAATGGAAAACATAAATGTTATTTCTTAAATTTTTTTATTAATTACACTTTATTCATTTTGTATCCCCCCATAAGTCCCTCCCTCCTCCCTTCCTGATCCCACCTTCCCTCCCCTTTCTGCATGCATGCCACTCCCCAAGTCCACTGATTGGGGAGGTTCTCCTCTCCTTTCTGATCCTAGTCTATTAGTTCTCATCAAAAGTGGCTGCATTGTCCTCTACTGTGGCCTGGTAAGGCTGCTCCCCCCTCAGGGGGAGGTGATCAACGAGTAGGCCAAATAGAAGCTCATCTTCCCAGAAAAAAAAATGCTTCTGTTCTTTTCATATTTAAATTTCATGATTTACAGAAAGAATTCACAATACATTATTGGTTACAGCTCACGTGGTAGTTTAGCTGGCTGGTGGGCCACTGAAGGATTTTTCTGTCTCAACACCTATAGCCACATAGGAGTTCTGGGATTAGTGTTATATGTGAGTTTTTCAGATGAGAAGTTAAGTCATCAGGCTTTCCTGATGAACATTTGCCTAAAGAGCCATCTTCCAAAATCCCACAGATGTAGAATTTTTTATGTCAAATGCAGTATAGGAACTGATATACTGCGTGAAAGATATTCTTATAACTCCTAATTACAATAAAAATTTTTTAAAATAGTCTAAGTAGAAGGAAAAATGAGTTGCCCATCAAGCACAGAGAAATGATTAATAAACTGAGGCCCCAAACACAGACCCCAGTGTCACTGCCTGAACTGCATATGAATACTGGAGTTTATAACATGAACTACATGGTGAAATCTTTGACAGGAATCCCTAGAAGATCTTTGAGGATACCAGCCTTTATCAACAGACTTTTATGTCATAGATTTGGGTTTAGCACAGTGGTAGGGTGTTTGCCCAGCTTAAGTGAGGCTCTGGACTCCATCCAATCTCTGTTATGAATAAATAAACCAAGAAAATTATTTAAAAAATATTCAGGTACAGACAGTTATTTTATTTGTTCTAACTCCCAGAAAATCAGTGATAAAAAACATAACTGGAGTCCTTAGTGAGTCTGACTCTTTCAAGGTTTCAAATGTTGTCTTGTTGGCCTTAGATAGTTAGACTGGGCCTTCCAAATGATGTTGATGAATTTCACTTGTTTCCTACATTCTCATTCTCTTCTTATTACCAGTGTTTCCTTTCTGAAAATGAGAGATTAGAAGAGAAGAAGAAGAAGAAGCAAGAGCTCTCCTAGGAAGCTCCCTAAGTCTGGTTTTAGCAAACCAATGTTTGCTAAATGTTCTGTGTGTTTGTTCTCAGATATACATATTAAAAACATTTTATGGCCAAATATAAAATTTCACATATACTTTCTTTTTTATTGTTTATGTTTTTGTGTGCATTTATACAAACACATTAAAACACAACCACACAAACATCCTCTCATGTTAGACCTTTCTTTACTCCCAAACATCTTTGCAATAGTGATCCTTTGAGTGTGGGTGAAGATTGGAAAAGGAGGTTCTTCTACTGAGGAGGTGGGGTTTTGTCAAAAGCCACCCTGGCTTTGTACTGAAGGCATATAGTAAGCTTCATTAAAAATAGAATTGAAGAATCATATCATGAAAAAGCTATCCTAAAAGCTGTGGAAACATTAACCCCCCATCATTACACTGAATATGTCAACGGTATTAGGCTGATATAACTTTGGAACAAATAATAAATTGTAAGGAGAGAGAAGGTGAAAGCACTATTACCATGCCTTTTACTTTTTTTTCTTAAAATTGTTTAGCATCATTGAACCGAAAACAGCTTCAAACTCACAGCATTAATGTCACATTAGCATATCTTTTCATTCTATAAACTATATGTAAGCTCTTTTTCCACAGGGTTACGGTACTAATTATTATGAAAATGTATTTTATTCTATATGTCATGAACAAAGCAACATCATAGACAGATGTAGGTCAGTAACCATGGTAATAATGCACTCTATGGAATAGCAGAATATTACCAAGCTTTTCTTAGAACAGATAAGTTCAGAGAAGTGAAACAGAGTGAGTACTTAAAGAGAAACGATCGTATGATCTGAATGGACAAATAGCCCATATGTGGTTTTTCAGCAACAAATGGGTTTCTTTC
This sequence comes from Psammomys obesus, assembly GCF_907164565.1. Taxonomy (NCBI): domain Eukaryota; kingdom Metazoa; phylum Chordata; class Mammalia; order Rodentia; family Muridae; genus Psammomys; species Psammomys obesus. Next base: position 7,149,269 of record NW_026596240.1, on the reverse strand, counting down.
CAAGAAAGTATCTTGTGCACACACAAGTAAAATCTCAGTTATGTGGTTAGTCCATATTTTGCCAAATGTCATTTATTTCATCACATAAAGTGTGAGAGGAAGCTCTTGAAGATATGGGGTGTGGTGACTATCATCCAAATGTGGAGAATAAATGTTCTTTTGTAAAAGATTATAAAGTATTTTGGAACATTGCGAGGTTTGGTTATTATGAGAGAAACAAAGGCTGCAGGTCTCTTGTGCTGCCCAGCTTCCTGACTTGTTCTGATGTGAAGGATGGCATGGCCTTTTGTCTTTTAGAGTGTCTTAGTCACTCTTGCTGTGAAAAGACTCTGGCCAACTCTTACAAAAGAAAGTATTTAATTGGGGGCTAGCCTACAGTTTCAGAGGTTTATTATCATCACAGTGAGGCACATGACAGAGAGCATGACCACAGGCAGGCAGCCAAGGTGTTAGAGAAGTTGAGGGCTACATCCTGATCCACAGGCAGCAGGCAGAGAGAAGACTATGTTCCTGGCATGCTCTTTTAAAGCCTCAAGGCCCATTCCAAGTGACAGTTTCTCTAACAAGGCCATACCTATTTCAACAAGGCTATGCCTCCTAATCTTTCTCAAAGAGTGCAGCCTCCTGGTGACTAAACATTCAAATCTAGGAACCTAGAGACCATGCTTATTCAAACCACCACATGGAACTTATATTGAATCAAGGGGACTTTCACCATGGACTTTCTTAAATCAATAACTCCTATCCTCACTTCTTTTCTAAGGTACAGGCAAGTGTCTTCTCTTGGTTCTGAATACATGCACTTCCACCACGGTAGGATTTGAATCTTAGAAGAAAAACTGGTCCCTTCTGCAGTCTCACTTGCTATCAGCTTGACTCTGTTTGCCAATGGCTCAGAACAGTTCTCCAGAATTGAAGCATCAGCTTCATAGATGATAATAATAAGAATTTATTGAACTTATTTTCTCAGATTAACTTGGGTTTTAATTTCCATTCTTCTGAGTACTATCTTTCTCTAACAAAAAAAAAAAAACCCAAAAAACAAACAAACAAACAACAACAACAACAAAAAAACATTGAGTAGTATTAATACGAAAATAGAAAGAATAGACAATGGTTCTCAAAAACCGCAAGTTAAAAATGATCATGTGTGGCTATGACTTTTTCAGGTAAGTTGTTCTTATGGTGTCAAAATTAACTTTCTCCCTGCTCCACTAACCCTCCTTAGCTAGATGAGAGTTACCACTCCTAAATGTAGCTTCAGAGGCACAGAGGATGCTAAGGGTATGCAGAAGAATGTCACATCTATTCAGTTTGTATTCTCAATGTGCAAATATTTCTGCGTGAAAGGAAAGATTTTAAATGAACACACCAAGGTGGTTTGTGTTTCAGGGAAATAAAAACTTAGGAAGCAATCCAAAGGGGGTGTGGAGGAAAGGACTTGGTGCATGTTTCAAAGGGCATATATAGGCATTATACCCAGGAAACTTTATTTCTGACATATTATCTTTTTTTTTAATTATTATTTTTCTTTTTAGTTACATTTTGTTAACTCTGTGTCCCAGCTGTATCCCGCTCCCTCATTCCCTCCCCAACCCCACACTCCCTCCCTGGTCTCCTCCCTGCCCCTTTCCAAGTCCCCTGATAGGGGAGGACCTCCTCCCCTTTCATCTGACCCTGTTTTATCAGGTATCTTCAGGGCTGGCTGCAAAGTCCTCCTCTGTGGCCTAACAGACTGCTCCTCCCCTGGGGGGGGGGTGTCAAACAGCCTGCCCTTGAGATCCTGTTAGAAATAGTCCGTGTTCCCCTTACTTTGGAAAACTACTTGGTTACTGGGCTACCACAGGCCACATCCGAGCAGAAGTTCTAGGTTATATCCATAGATGGTCCTTGGTTGAGTGTCAGTCTCAGAAAAGACCCTGTGCCCAGATATATTTGGTCCTTGTAGAGCTCCTATCCTTTCCATATCATACTAACTTCCCTTCTTTCATATGATTCCCTGCACTCTGCCGAGGGTTTGGTTATGAGTCTTAGTGTCTGCTTTGAAACACTGCTAGGTAGAGTCTTTCAGATGCCTTTTGTGGTAGACTCCTGTCATAAGTTCAATGCACATCCCATTTGTCTTTCTAAATGAGGATTAATCACCTTCGCCTGTGTCCACTTTCTTGATTATCTTCTATAGGTGTGTAGATTTCATTATGTTTATCATGTCTTGTAGGTCTATATAAGCGAGTATATACCAAGTTTGTCTTTCTCCTTCTGGGATACTTCACTCAGAATGATCTTTTCTAGATCCCACCACTTGCCTGCAAATTTCATGATTTCCTCCTTTTTGATTGCTGAGTAGTATTCCATTGTGTAAAAATACCACAATTTCTGTATCCATTCCTCCGTTGATGGACATCTGGGTTGTTTCCAAGTTCTGGCTATTACAAATAAAGCTGCTACAAACATGGTTGAACAAATGTCCTTGTTGTGTACTTGAGCAAATTTTGGGTATATACCTAGGAGTGGTATAGCTGGGTCTTGAGGTAGCACTACTCCTAGTTGTCTGAGAAAGCGCCAGATTGACTTCCAGAGTGGTTGAACCGGTTTACATTCCCACCAGCAATGGAGGAGGGTTCCCTTTTCTCCACAACCTCTCCAGCATGTGTTATCACTTGAGTTTTTCATCTTGGCCATTCTGATGGGTGTAAGGTGAAATCTCAGGGTCGTTTTGATTTGCATTTCCCTAATGGCTAATGAGGTTGAGCATTTCTTTAAGTGTTTCTCTGCCATTCAATGTTCCTCTTTCGAGAATTCTCTGTTTAGCTCTGTTCCCCATTTTTTAAGTGGATTACTTGGTTTGTTGCTTTTCTGCTTCTTTAGTTCTTTATATATACTTGATATTAGCCCTCTGTCAGATAAAGGGTTGGTGAAGATTCTTTCCCAATCTGTAGGCTGTCTATTTGTTTTGATGACAGTGTCTTTTGCTTTACAGAAGCTTTTCAGTTTCATGAGGTCCCATTTATTGATTGTTGCTCTTAGAGCCTGTGCTGTTGGTGTTCTGTTCAGGAAGTTTTCTCCTGTACCAATGGAAACTGAACAACTTGTTACTAAATGACAGCTGGGTCAGGGAAGAAATAAAGAAAAAAAAATTAAAGTCTTCCTAGAACTCAATGAAAATGAAGACATAACATACCCAAACTTGTGGGACACAATGAAAGCAGTGCTAAGAGGAAAGTTCATAGCACTAAGTGCCTTCAAGAAGAAATTCAAGACAGCTCATTCAAGCAACTTAATGGCCCACTTAAAAACCCTAGAAAAAGAAGAAGCAGACACACCAAAAAGGAGTAGACAGCTGGAAATAATCAAACTCAGGGCTGAAATCAATCAATTAGAAACAAATAAAACAATTCAAAGAATCAATGAAACCAGTTGTCTCCTGTGCCAATGAGTTCTAGGCTGTTTCCCAATTTTTTTTCCAACTGATTTAGAGTATCTGGTTTTATGTTGAGGTCCTTGATCCACTTGGACTTTAGTTTTGTGCAGGGTGATAAATATGGATCTATTTTCATTTTTCTGCATGTAGACATCCAGTTAGTCCAGCACCATTTGTTGAAGATGCTGTCTTTTTTCCATTGAATGGATTTGGCTTCTTTGTCAAATATTGAGTATTCATAGGTGTGTGGGTTTATTTCTGGGTCTTCTATGCGATTCCATTGATCCTCCTTTCTGTTTCTATGCCAATACCATGGAGTTTTTATTACTGTTGCCCTGTAGTACAGCTTGAGATCGGGAATGGAGATACCTCTAGATGATCTGTTGTTGTACAGGATCGTTTTGGAGATTCTGGGTGTTTTGTTTCTCCATATGAAGCTGAGAATCTTTTTTTCAAGGTCTGTAAAGAATTGAGTTTGTATTTTGATGGGAATTGCATTGAATCTGTAGATTGCTTTTGGCAGGATGGCCATTTTCACAATGTTAATCCTACCAATCCATGAGCACGGGAGATCTTTCCATCTTCTGAGATCTTCTTCAATTTCTTTCTTCAAAGACTTGAAGTTTTTCTCAAACAGGTCTTTCACTTGCTTGGTTAGAGTCACACCAAGGTACTTTATGTTATTAGTGGCTATTGTGAAGGGTGTTGTTTCCCTAATTTCTTTCTCAGCCTTTTTGTCTTTGGTATACAAGAGGGCTTCTGATTTTTTTGAGTTGATTTTGTATCCTGCCACTTTGCTGAAGGTGTTTATCAGCTGAAGAAGTTCTCTGGTTGAATCTTTGGGTTCGCTCATGTATACTATCATATCATCTGCAAATAGTGACACTTTGACCTCTTCCTTTCCGATTTGTATCCCCTTGATCTCCTTTAGTTGTCTTATTGCTCTGGCTAGGACTTCAAGTACAATGTTAAAGAGATATGGAGAGAGTGGGCAGCCTTGTCTTGTCCCTGATTTCAGTGGGATTGATTTAAGTTTCTCTCCATTGAGTTTGATGTTGGCTATAGGCTTGCTGTATATTGCCTTTACTATCTTTAGGTATGTGCCTTGTATCCCTGATCTCTCCAAGACTTTAAACATAAATGGGTGTTGGACTTTGTCAAATGCTTTTTCAGCATCTAAGGAGATGATCATGTGGTTTTTCTCCTTCATTTTGTTTATGTGGTGGATTACAGTGATGGATTTCCGTATGTTGAACCACCCTTGCATTCCTGGGATGAAGCCTACTTGGTCATGGTGGATGATATCTTTGATGTGTTCTTGGATTCGGTTTGCAAGTATTTTATTGAGTATTTTTGCATCAATGTTCATAAGAGAGATAGGTCTGAAGTTCTCTTTTTTTGTTGGATCTTTGTGTGGTTTAGGTATCAAAGTGACTGTGGCTTCATAGAATGAGTTTGGTAGTGTTCTTTCTGTTTCTATTTTATGGAATATTTTGAGGAGAATTAGTGTTAGTACTTCTTTGAAGGTCTTGTAGAATTCTGCGCTGAAGCCATCATATTATCAATAAATCAAATGATGATGTTACCTGCTAAAAGAGGACAAGGCAAATATATTTGGAATATTTTCTGAAAACAATAAGAAGGAAGAATAAGGCCACTCGAAATTATGCTAGTTCCCTTACTGTCCTTAAATTACCTGGACCTCCCTGATACTCTGGGCAAACAAAGACACCACATGCAGGACACATCATTCTGTGTCATGTGTGTCTCCAGACCCTGCGACCAGCTTCCTGTGCTTACTTACCTCTGGTTTTGCCTCCTCTAACAAGCTGAGTCCTTTGTTGGAAAATTATTATCTTATGAAGTGCCCTCTAAATGTTACCCTTTCTCCTGCTTGAAACTTAAGAGTATGCTGGACACAAAAGTATTCTTGAACTGAAAGTGTATTTTCGCTATTTTTTTTCCTCAGTGGATATGGCATAATAAACATTCCATGACAGCCTGAAATGGGCACAACTTAAATGTCTCTCTTATCTGTGTCCTAACTCAGAACAAGTTTCAAGTCCAAATATTCATTTTCTTTCCTCCTCCTCCTCCTCCTCCTCCTCCTCCTCCTTCCTTTACCTCCTCTTCTTTCCCATTTTACCAATCCTCCACTACTGCTTCTCCTTCAACACTGGCTTTTAGTGTATCTTTGACTCTGCCCTTGGCTCTCTTCAATCACCTTCACTTGAATCTCCATGACATCCCCCTTTTGTCATCATGCTAATACATTTTTCACAAGAAAATCTTTATACGAATATTTCTTGGGTTTCTCGTTTATTCTGCATGATTTAGAAATCTTTTCAGTTTTTATCCTTTCTTTTTCTCTTCTCTGAAGACCAGTGAATTTTTTCTCTTATCTTCAGACTTGTGATTTTACTCTAACTTCTTCATCTGTCCCTTCTAACAAAGATATCTTACTTTATCCTTTCTGATTATTGTAAGAACGAGTCATTTTTACTGTGAGTTAAAGTCAAGGTTATGACTTCACATAATTGTTTGTTAAATTACTCTTCTCAAAATATGCAAATTTTACATATTCAAACAAATTTCCTCATCATAGTTTTGAACATTTTTTTTCTGTTTGGAAACAATTTACATAGCTCTCAGAAAATGAATTCATAGTGTTGTAAATTCCATTTGTCTTCATGCATCATTAGTTTTAAGGCTTATTAAATTTACATACTACTCTGTGTTCAAACTGTATATTAGTTCCTCGAAAGTTGGAAAAGTTTCTTTGAAAAAATTAAAGTGTTTACATTGAAAGAGTAGTGATTTCATTATATATTTAAAGAAGAAAAGTGCTGATGTATTTAACATCTTTTATTGAAGTAACAGCTGTCCCACTTGGCTTTAAAAAGCACAATGCTACCACGTGAACTCTAAATAATATGATATTGTTCTGTGAAAAAGGAAGCTAAAAATATTAGCAGGGAATTACACTCTGCAATCTGGTGACTGTGTTTCCTGTGCCCCCACATTTGTAAAACTTTACTTTGCTCTTAAAGATTAGAAGCTGATTATGCAAACTTGCAACATCGCTACACTTTTCAGATCTCTCAAGTAATTGCTTGATACCCTAAGCCCTATTGAGGATTCACTTTACTCTGACACAAACTCTGTGTTTTAATAGAAAGCACTTTAACCAGGCACCTCATTTGTAAAGCATGAAGTTTGCAATTGCAATACTGATGGGTGTAATTTAAGATACTTCTGAACATTTTCCCCATAGGCAATGTATCTGAAAAGTCTTGCCACAATTTACAGGCAGTGATTTCTTACCTACTGTGTTCTCTGGAGACAGATACTAAAAATGCCTATTTGGGGTTACATGCTTGAACAGTAAAGGTGAGAAGGGAGGAGGACTAGAAACTGGAGTAAGGCAGTGCTGGGTAACAAATACTTTGTACTGTCTGTGGTGTAGTACTGGACAGTGCTTGTCCAGTGCTAAGTCAGTGCCAGTTCTGGTGACAAACAGCCTTTGGGGCACTATTCATTGAGCATAAATTGCCACAAGATAGTCACCAGCTTATCCTATTTTTGTAAAGTGTGTTTTGGACTGGAAGCCATTGTGACTCCTAAAGGACCTCAATGAGAGGCTACCACCTACTTCTTATTTTGTCTATTCTACTCATTTTTCATGTTAAATGCTGCTCATGCACTGGACTCCTTGCATTTCTCTATTCTATGCCCATCTCATCTAACTTGTTTCTCCCTGGCACATAGTTACATCTTCAGCCACACTGTATTCCTGTAGGGCTGTGCTGTGTCCCCCATACCTTATGCTCATCCGTAATGGGGTTTGTTTTCATGCTTTAGCACTTATATCACATGAAATTTCTCTTTTAAGATCTATGGACAGGAGACAAGCAGGGAACCTGAATGAAGCGTACCCTGGTAAGGACAGAATGAGACTGACAACAACTAGTTGTTGCATTTCAAAAATAGGAGACTTGGCAGCTCACTCTCCAAGTGAGTACCCTAGTAAGGGGAGCAGGGGCTGTCTATGACATGAACTCAGTGGCCAGCTCTTTGATCACCTTCCTCTAGTGGGGACAGCCTTACCAGGCCACAGAAGAAGACAATGCAGCCAGTCCTGATCAGGCCTGATAGACTAGGGTCAGAGGGAAGGGGAGAAGGATGTTCTCTATCAGTGGACTACAGATACAAAGCAAATACATGGCAATAAATAAATAAATAAATAAATAAATAAATAAATAAATAAATAATGAAATAACCAGTTAAACATAAAAAAGACAGGAGACAGAACATCCCATTGCTATTTCACTGTTTCACTCCTACAAACACTCCCTTTTCCCCCCAAAGGGAGCTGTGTAAAGATTTGTGAGGGAGAACTTACGTTTTTCTGTGAAAATTCTATTTGCCCTCTTTTATATTGGGCTTCAGTTTTCAATTACTGTTTTAAACAAGCCTCATTAGCTATGGAGTTATTTACACAACTTTCAGTTGCTCTAAGGTATCTGTTTTTCAGAGTACTGTTTAACTTAAAAATAATGACCACAGTTACATAATTTACACAATACAATAGATTTTGTTGAGAACTTCATTTTTGTTAACTTACATGTTATTCATTTTTATTAATTGTTACTGTGAAGATAGTACCTAAATATCAAAATTAGCATATTTATTTTTTAATCCATGAATTTTCTTTAAAAGCCAGTGATCTGTGCTGGAGAGGTGACTCAGAAGTTAAGAAAGCCTGACAGTCTTCTAGAGCACCTGAGTTCAGCCCCCAGCATCTACATCAGCTGTCTCACAACTGACTTGAGCTGTATCCATCCTCTACTCTTTATGGTATAGTCCAAAGAAACCCATTGGATGGGAGGGGAAGGGGCCCATTTTGAAGGAAGTGAAAAATTATTCTTAGGGATGAAAAGTTACAAATAGGCATTTACTACCTGTTTCTTGGGCAAAAGCCATAAAAACTACAACCATAGCTACTGTCTTTCCTCTTTTCTGTCTGTAGAACCTGTGACCTCAATTTGAAGCCTGCCTGCTATTTATCTTCCAATTTTAGAAGTGCAGAGTTCTATGTACTAAATTCCAACTTTCTATGTATAGTATTGTTCTACATTGTGTACACTGTCTAATCAGCTTTCTTAGCTCTTCCAACTTTGTTGGACTTGTAGAATATAAAACAAAATCACTTGCCATTTCCTATAGCCTTAGCATAGTGGCTTGGGGTATAGCTGGTTCTGGAAGGCATGAGCAGGCATGAGTAGGAAAATAGTGACTGCATCCCTCATGTTACCATTTCATCTTGCTTTTATGGTTTAGGATGGCTTCAAGTGGAAAATAAAATTGAAGTGCATGCTGAGTAGAAAATGATGGAGAAATTACATGATATTAATGAAAATGGGCAGTGGTTAAGTGAGTGCAAGGCTCTTTAGTTTACTCTTTATCATAATGAATTTCCCATTTTAGTTTTTCTTGTCTTAATTCATGAGAATTTTGATTTATATATCATCACATGTTTTTCTTTTATTTCCTGCTTTTTCACAGCATTTATGGAATTTCTATTCCAATTAACTATTACTGTAGGGCTCAAAGCAAGGTTTATTTTCAAAAGTGGAAGTTTAGTTGCCAGGAAACAGCATGACGGTAGTAAGAAATAGAACTAGAAATGACAGATGGAAGCTGTAGATTTCCCTCTTGGCCAGAATCTTCACTTTGAGATTGTCTTTCTATAATGGATATAGAATCTCCAGCTAGTCATGGCTTCCCTATATCTCACAAAATGTGTTTACTTCTGTTGTTATATTGTTGTGTAACTTCTTGGGGAGACTTGAATATCTCTTCAGCCCAGGTGGGATACTGGTCACAGATAAATTAAATGGTTCAGTCCTGGTCTCCCTTGGGAATTATTTTATTTACTTGGTCATATACATGAGCATGAATAACTCATAGGCAACTACGTCATTGAAAAGTCTACTGCTACATAAGTTACAACTCACAAAGTGTTATCCTCTAGCTCCCTGCCCTGTTTGCAGGAAGCTCTTCTGATGAGGCTCCCCTTTCCAATAGTTTTTTTTACTGTATTTGACACTGGGAAAACAAACAAACAAACAAACAAACAAACAAAAAAAGCATGTTTCTTTATGAGATGCTTGAGATGTGTAGGCCTTGTTAACCTTCTGAATCTTGTGAGCATCCCTCATCCCTCCAGGAAAGACTGTTTCAGTTTGGAGAAAATAAAACCCATAGAACAAATGTGAGCATGTTCACCTACCTATGAGTGACTCATAGGCAAGGACATCATTGGATTATAGCATCGCTTGCATAATTGATCATAAGGGCAAGGATAAAGAAAGGTAGGAAGGTCTGGAACTCTCTGTGCTTATTATGCAACATGTTTTTATGAATAATCTTATTTCCTGGCTTTCCTCGAGGAGGTGTGAAAATATCTATTTACTTGGATTGGGGATGGCGTCAGTGAAGCCGTCCCTGTGTAGTTTAGTGAACCAATGAGCTTACTGGGATTGCTTGAAGCTGCAATGCCAGGGAAGTCCAAAGTTTCCTGGAAACATCTCTCCACAAAAGAATGGTAACACACCTGTTTTTGTGACCATCTGCTGTGGGTAATCACAGCCTCTCTGACTAAGGATGAAAATGGTCACATCCAACCTGGAAGAAATAGCTAAACAATAGGCTTATTCACACCTGTTTTAAGTGTCTCAAATAAAATGGTGTACACTGGACAGTACTGTCACTTAATGGTAGAGCCGAGATTTAAACTTATGACCTGTTCAAAATTGATCTCACCTTTTCTTTCCCTGTTATTAAATGAAGTATTATATGAAAAAGTTTTTTTTTTTTTCCAAAAGGAGAATTGGTGATGGCAATTGACTTCTGTGTGTTTATGTGGATACTGAATTTCATTCCCTCTAAATTGTTTATCTCCTCATTGGAGTGATGTATTACTAATGTAACATGAACAAAACATAACTGAGACAACACTGAAACTTACAGAAACCCATTGTAGGATACCAAAGTCTTTCATTCAGCTTGTCACATTCAAAACAAAAACATTGTTAATCTACTTTAAGGTAAAGAGAATTCATTCAGATATTTGTTCCTTTACCCCCTATGCCATTTTAGATACAGACTATTCTAATAAACCGTGAGGGGAAAACAACATATCATGAGATTGTAACATTAGATAAACACTAAATATATAAAAACTAAATTAAAAAATCAAATATAAGATGGAATCCAGGACCTGCAAGAGGACTCAGTGAACAAAAACACTTGACAAGCTCACGCTGTGTCACTCCCTTACCCTATGTTTCTTTTTACTGCTCTGTCACCCCTGTCCTTCGCTGATTGCAATGGAAAAAGAAATTAACAAACTTGACATTGACAATGGCTCCAGCATGTGCAAAGCCGGCTTTGCTGGCCATGCCGTCCCCAAGGCTGTGTTTCCTTCCATCGTAGGTCACCATCAATACTAGGGGGTCGTGGTAGGCATGGGCCAGAGGGTCTCCTATGTGAGTCAAGAGACCCAGAGAAAAAGGAGTATCCTGACCCTGAAGTTTCCTATCAAGCGTGGCATTGTCACCAATTGGGAAGACATGGAAAAGATCTGGCACCACACCTTCTACAACAAGATCTGTGTGGCCCCTGAGGAGCAAACAGTGTGGCATCTATGAGACCAGCTTCAACTCTATCATGAAGTACAATATGAACATTTAAAAGGACCTGTATGCCAATACAATGCTGTCTGGTGGTACCACAGTGTATCCAGGCATTTCTGACAAGATGAAGAAGAATATCACAGCCCTAGCACCCAGCACAATGAAGATTAAGATCTTCCTGACAGCCAATACTAAGTCTGGATTGGTGGTTCCATTCTGGCTTCTCTATCAACCTTTCTGCAGATGTGGATCAGCAAACAGGAATCTGGCACATGGGGCACCTCCATTGTCCACCTCAAATGTTTCTAAATGGACTGAGCAGGTGCCAGGCATCAGCTGCATGAGCTGATTCTGAAGTATCAATTTGTCCTGGCAAATGTACACACCTCATGCTAGCCTCATGAAACTGGAGTAAGCCTTTGAAAAAAAAATTGTCCTTGGAGATTGTATCCAACATCAATACTGGATCATGGAGCTTGTTGCTGATTTTTGACCTTGTATTCAAGTTACGCATTCCCTTAGGATATGTTTAATAGTCTGTGCATATATTGAGTGAGTCCCTAGTCTGTGTGGCTCGGGCAGTAGGTGGCTTGGGAGAGTGTGCTGTGGAAGAGAAGTCAGTGCCCCGCCTGGTGGATCAGTGTGAGCACCATGTAGTGATCGGCACAGGATATTAACCAACAGCTGGCTTCCAAGATTTCTCAAGGCTGGCAAGGGTTCCGGACCCATTTACTACTTCAGTCTTGCCAGTCTAACAGGATGGGGAAGTCCGAGCCTTAGGACCCAGTTTCCATTTTGGGTTTTCCTTCCTGACTGCTATGGGTTGTTACTTGCCTGGAGTTGTGAACGTTTGCATTGACACCTATAAATGCATTCATCCTTTTAATTTATGTAAGGTTTTTGTACCCAATTCTTTAAGAAATGACAAATTTTGTTTTCTACTGTTCAGTGACAACATTAAGCCCCAGCAATATGTCATTGTGTCAAGAAAAATAAAAGTGCTGCAGTTACTGAGAAAAAAACAAACAAACAAACAAAATGCTTGACACACAAATGTGGCTGAGTTCACTCCCCCAAACCTATATAAGGTTGGACCATTTGACCAAAATAACTGACTCCACAAAGTTTTCTGTTAACCTCAGCAAACATGCCATGATACCTGCATGGCACACTTTCTGTTCATAATAATAAAAATAACTAAAAGATCTTTTACAAAGACAGGATCAATGCTGTACACAATGTTTGAACAATATTGCAATTTAAGTGATCTTCCCAAAAGACTTAATCATAAATTTAGGATTTGCTATGAAGAACAAAACCAACAGACAGGCAAAGTGATGATGACACATTGAGGAATTAAGGAACAGCAACTGCATTGAATTATTTCTTAACTAACATTGGTTTACACCTCATACACTGGAGAGTAACCTGGAGCAATATTTGCTAGAGAGAAGTACAGAGCTCATATTGAATCATGTACTCAATTGTATTTGTCTGATTTCCATCACAGTGATAAAGGGACCCAAGATCGCTAACTTAGAAATAATTAGAAAAGCCATCTTATCTCCTAGTTATAAAGAAACTACTACAAGAGGTGGGGACCAATTGATTAAGTCTGTGCTAGGGATGCTGTATTGGAAAGACCTGGAAGGTTCATCTGCTAGGCTTATGGCCACAAAGCAATGAGAAAACTTGGAACAGAGTCCCCGAACCTCCACCGTGGTCATCTCTTTAGCCCTATAAGAATACCTACAAGGCCATACTTCCCAAAAGTTCTCCTAATAATGCTACCAAAAGGACTATACAATTGACGTATGGGCCTTTGAAAGAAGGAGCTGTTCAACCCACTAATATCTTATCAGCCCAAAACTTAAGAAAAGTGTAACAGAGCTGGAGAGATGGCTTGTTGGTTAAGAGCTTTTGTTGCTCTTTCAGAGAACCTGAGTTCAGTTCCAAGCATCTATGTCAAGTAGCTCACCTCTTATAACTGTAGCTTAGGAAATCTAACACCCTCTTCTGACTGTAGCGGCCACCTGCACATGCTCATACAACACACTCAGGCATGCTTGAATATGTAAATAAGTTATATTTTTAATTAAAAAATAGTAGATTAATGGTTAACTGAATTTTTGAAGTTGAATGATTTATGTTAATTTTCATTAATTATTTCAGTTATAATTTATCTTTCTCTCTAAAAGATCACAATTTTGCTTTTCCATCTACTCAAATATTTTATTTAATTTTTTTTCTGGCTTTTGTTTTTGAACAACCTAGTTACACTAATAAGCATCTGTTTGCCAGTTGCTTGGTTATTCATATTAGATTCCATGATATTTATCTTGCTTCTCAATTAATTGAAAGAAAACTTTTGTTTGAGAAACATATTAAATTTTTAAACAATGGAATCAGTGCTGGCCATTTTCCACAGATCTATTGTGAACATGCTTATTGCCTTTCATGCTTGTCCTTGTTTGCTTCTCTTGCTGTGATGAATATCACGACCCTCAAGGAGGAAAAGCTTTGTTTCAGCTTCTGGGTTACAGTCTAAGGAAACCAGAGAAGAAGCACAAGGCAAGAACCTGGAGACAGGAAGTGAAGCAGAGTCCATAGTGTTATGACAGGTTCACAGGACCCTCAGAGACCACCAGGAGACGACTCGATGCAATTGCAAGAGAGCTTTATTAGGAGAGCGATCGAACTCGGGACCCAAGTCTCACTGGCGCAGCAGTAGAGAAGTGGTACCCCACGCTCTGAGTGAACAGGATTTTTAAAGGGAAAGTCTGTGAGCCGGAGGTTTCCATGGCAGCAAGCAGGGGAGCACAAGCCTTGGCGTTACAGAATTGGGTGAAGTTTAGCAGGGCGGGGTGACCTTTTCTGAGGCACACAATCACAATGGCTAAGGCATATAATCACAATGGCTATTTTCTAAACCATATCTGAAACATTGGGGAGAATTTTCCCACCCGATTCTCAACCGATTCCCATTGATTATTGCCAGGGAGTTTGTCTCTATTTTCTATGAAGCATTTATTCTGTTATATTTCCTGGAGGCTGCTGCTAGGAGAGTTAACTTTGTTTTCTGCCAGGTGTACAGTCTGTGATATTTCCTGGTACCTGAATTCAGTTCCCAGTCAAAATCTTTATTTCAAAATGGAGTTATATTCAAGCTATCTTAAGCTCTTCAATAGAAAGATGTCACTTACTGGCTTCCATCCCCATATCTTGTTCAGCTGCTTTTTTAATGCAGCCCAGGTTCACCTACCTAGACATGACATTGCCCACAGTGGGCTGGGCACTTATATATTGATTGGCAATTGAGAAAATGCCAGCACATATTTGTAGTTAGTAGCCAATGTGAGGTGGCCTCAGCTGAGGGTCTTTCTTCCTTGGTGACTCTGATTTGTGTCTAGCTGACAAAATCTAACTAGAACAATAGTGCCAGTTGAATTCAGTGAGCTTTTTTTTATCCATTCAAATAGGCATAGAAAATTGCATTCTATCTGTGTGCTGATAGGATTCCTCTTTCTTATTTAGATTGAATTCTGTAAAATATACCTCTTGATTCCTCCCTCTTTTTCTCTCCTGCTTTTCAGTCTGCTCCATATCTGGCTCATTTGCTTCAGAAATATCTCTTAATTCCTTCTTTCAACGGCTACTCTCATATACCCTGGTCATATTCCCTGCTTTTGTTTTAAGAAGTTGTAATAGATCCCTCCCAACCAGTATCCATACACTCTGACTCCTGCAGGCTCCTCTCCACAGCAGCAGGAAGGCTCTTAAGGAAATATGATCTTTATCACATTACCTGGCCCAGATTGAAAACATCACATAAAGGTGGTTCTTGGTGCTCTTAGAATAAGGCCATGTATGACTTGTCTCCTTCTGGTCCCTTTAGCTACCACTAATTCAACGGGATCACATTAAAAAAAAAAAAATCAATGCCTTACTCGACAGGCTGCTCCCTTCCATGTGCTGGTCTTTTGTTAGCTGCTGTTTTCTCTTTCTCATCTATACAATGTCACTGCCTCTTATAAGTAGTCCTTGACAACCCTACCTGGCTCAGATTCTACAGTTACAGCCTTGAGGTAGTGTAGCTTGAGTCTGCAACTGTTTGTGGAATTAATTTGATTATTTGTGTATTAATTTGGTTATCTGTGATGTATGTATATATGTATGAATATCTTTCCTAAGATATATATCCTAAGTAGATAGGCGTATCCAGGACTATATAATCCATGTCAATATTTACTTATTATTTTAATGTTTATTGGAAGTACTAGTTGTAAGAATAGTTGGTTGTTGATTAATACAAAATATATCTCTAAATTATGAAGATGATTTATTGAAATTATAATCAGTGGTATGAATAAATGGTCCATCAGTTAAGAGCACATTTTGTTCTTAACAGAAGACCAGGTTCAGTTTCCAAAATTCATGTGGTACCTTACAACTGCACATAACTCCAGTACCCAGGCATCTGATGCCTGCTTCCTGACCTTAACAGGTTTCAGAAGCACATTGTGGACAGACGAACTTGTAAACAAATTACTTATATATGTAAATATGTATCCTTAAAATAATTAAAAAGCAAATTTATGATTCTGAACTACATAGTAGAGAGAGCCAAGTCACCTCATGGAGTGTATATCTCTTCAGCAGTAGATAAAATATTTAAGCTTAAATTTCATATGTGAACAAATCACTGTGACCCTGAAGAATGTCATCATGTATTTACAAATGCATTATAACTTCATCATCTTAGCATTGCTGAGATGCCACTGTTTATGTTGCCAGTTACAGAAAAAGAGGAAATAGGCTTGAGTGCCTTTTCCCACCACCGTCCCCGCCCAGTGTCTCAAATCGCTCTGAGTTGATAACAACCTTAAGACCCAATTTTATATATGGGCTTTCTTGGAAGAGATTTTTAAAAGTTTGTTTTTCCCTGCAGATTAAATATAAAGAATTCTCGAAGCCAAATAGAACTAAATTCAAGAGAGTCATACTTAAAAGAGAGAAAGGAAATTAGATAAGATCCCCAAAGCATGAAGGGGAAATGAAAGAAGGCATATCACAGTGTTTATCTTTTATAGCAATCTGCTATGCTTCAAGTTCTGAACATCTGAGAACCCAAATACTGGTGTCTATATCAGATCTCCCCTGGAGTCTGCTTTTGATGCTGATAAATGCTGTTTTCACAACTTGGCTCCTGCCAGATATAGTTTCTCAGAATTACTCACAGCCAAACATCATCCCCCCCTTTTTTTTCCAATTTATTTTGCAGTTATTCCCTAAGCGTGGGTCACCATGGTTAGAAATAACTTTTAGTAGTAGCATTAGTCAATATGTGAGTATTCACAGCGTTCTCATGGGGGTCATTAGTAACTTAAAAAACATATATTCAGTTATTTTTAGTAATTTCATGTATGTACACAATAATGTATTTTGATCATGTCAACTCCCTACTTGTTATTTACAACTCCTTCCAGATCCCTCACTGCATCCCCTGCCCAAATTCATGTCTTCTTCTTCTTTTATTTTTTTTTTTTTGATTAATAACTTATTGTGTTCAGTTCTGGCCTCCTGTATACATATGAGTATACGATCATCTCCCAGAGCATAGACTACCAACCAGTGGTCACACCTCTGTAGAAAGCTGGTTCTTCCTCCATGGGCGGCCATCAACAGCCAATAATCTAAGAATGGGGTTTTGTGAGCTCCTCACCCACCTATCCTGGAATTTTGACGGACTGGCTTCATCTTTTGCATGTCTTAATCAGGCAACTATGGTTCACAAGTGCAATGGCTCTGTTCTGTCCTGAAGGCACTCTTTTTTAGCACTCTCCCCAACCTGTGGCTTTCACAGTCTTTCCGTGACTCTTCTACAGGGTTCCTTAAGTCTTGGTGAATGCGGTGTACATGTTGCATTTACAGCTGGATATTCTACCATTGACACTTATTCTCTGCACTTTGACCAGATGTGAATCTTTCCATAACTAACCCTGTGAAGAAAAAAAAAAAAAAGTTCTCTGGTGGGAGCTAATCTATAGGGCAAAAGATAAGTACTTAGAAGGCAGCATGACATTATGTCAGTTTGGTGAAATAAAACTATTTGGTTCTCTGGTAGAGCCTTTGCAGTGCACAGGCACTGGTTCATAGCCAGGTTTATATTTTGACACATGAAATATTTCTCAAGCAATGGGTGTGAAATACAATCAGAAAGTGGTTGGTTACCCCGGAACAGTTATACTACTATTGCACCAATGGACACAGCTTGCCAGTGTAGGCATTGTTGTAGTTCATAGCTAGGCACTGTGTGGATAACTTTAAGAAAATCAACAATCGACCTAATGATGTGACAACAATTTGAAAATGGAAAGAACTGTGTCTCATACTTCCAGTTTGTACCTCAAAGTTTGTCTGAAAGCTCTTCTATATTTCTAACATCACCATTTTCTCTAAACATTGCCCATTTTCACCAGATAGCTGACATTTTCTTTGAAATTTATTAAAAATGAAACAATCTAAAGGGTCCTATATATATATTTATATTTTGGGTTTTGTAGGGTTAACTGAGACTGTACACATGTATTCTATGGTCTATTTTTAAATGTATTCTAACTAATCATTACAAATCATGGATATGCAGTTACCCTGACATACCTCATAAATCACTAACAAGCTCAATTATTATCACAAAGTGTTGTCTTTGCATGTCATTGATAGTTTATCATCTTTAAGTTTTGGTTTTGTATTTTATGACTTTTCCTTTTTTTTTAAATTTACCCTTAATTTACCCTGGATTTGTTAATTTTTATTCACTTTAATGTTTAACGAGTTGCATAGCAATATGACTAACAGCAGGGTTTGTGACTGCTGGAACCTGTATTCTCAAACTGTGGGCCATGACTCTCACACGATGAAAAATATGGTGGCGACAGTAAAAGGTGTCTGAATGCGTAGTGAACAAATGTCAATTCAAAGCCAATATAATAAATCTGAGGTGCTAATGGCATTGGTAACCATGTTGCACAATATGACTTTCCTGCTCCCTCAGTCAGAACTCACAGCAAGAGCATTCGGCTCTGCACACATCCCGACAGCATGCAGTGAAAACGGCGTGAAACGCAGGAGGAGATACCAGCATGCTCTGTGCTACGAACTGTAGAGCTTTCATTGTACACAAAGTTTCCTACTTTTATAGAAATAGTGATTCAATTACAGAAAACAGAGACTTTATCTGCCTCCCGTTATTCCTCAGTCTGCAGCAAATTGGTATAAGTTTGGATGGCATTTTGTTAGAACACTTAGTTATAAAAGTTTTTGTTCTAATTGCTAAAAAGGATATCCTTTAAAAGATCATTAAATGAAGTTTTTTCCTGAGATTAGGACAGAATTTTCAGCAATATCAGAAATGACCCCACAGATATGTCTGCTGGTTTGTACTTTGTATTTGTGTGAACCAGCATTCAAAGCATTTCTGATTATTAAATTAAAATGTTGATCAATTCTGAAAAACATTAAAGATTCTCTGTGTCCTGTGATATTCAGCATTCAGTCAATAGTTAATCCTTCATGTGAAAAATAAGCAAGCATGACCAACTCATTAGCATGAAACATCCTTAGTCATCAGGGAAATGCAAATTTAAACAACCCTGAGATTTCACCTTACAACCATTAGAATAACTTAGATCAAAAACTAAAGTAACAATACATGCTGGAGAGGATGTGGAGAAAGGGGAACCCTTCTCCATTGCTGGTGGAAATGCAAACTTGTACAACCACTTTGAAAATCAATCTGGCGTTTTCTCAGAAAATAGGAATTGTGCTACCTCAAGATCCAGCTACACCACTCCTACACATATATCCAAAATATGCTCAAGTACACAAGGAGGACATTTGCTCAACCATGTTCTTAGCAACTTTATTCGTAATGGCCAGAACCTTGAAACAACCCAGATGTCCCTCAGTTGAGGAATGGATACAGAAATTGTGGTACATTTACACAATGGACTATTACTCAGCAATTGAAAATGAGGAAATAATGAAATTTTCAGGCAAATGGTGGGATATAGAAAAGATCATCCTGAGTGAGATATCCCTGAAGCAGAAACACACACGCGGTATATACTCATTTGCAAGTGGATACTAAACGTATAATATAGGATAAACCTACACAAATCTGTACGCCTAAAGAAACCAAACAAGAAGGAGGACCCTGGATGAGAGGATCAAGCCTCACTCAGAAAAACAAACAGGATAGATATTGGAAGAAGGAGAAAACAGGAAACAGGACAGGAGCCTACCACAGAGAACCTCTGAAAGACTCTACCCAGCAGTGTATCAAAGCAGATGCTGAGACTCATAAGCAAACTTTAGGCAGAGTGCAGGGAATCTTATGAAAGAAGGGGCAGATAGTAAGACCTGGAAGGGACAGGAGCTCTACAAGGAGAGCAACCAAACCAAAAAATCTGGAAACAGCGGTCTTTTCTGAGACTGATACTCCAACCAAGGACCATTCATGGATATAACCTAGAACCCCTGCTCAGAAGTAGCCCATGGAAGCTCAGTATACAAGTGGGTACCCTAGTAAGGGGCACAGGGACTATCTCTAACATGAAATCCCCTTGGTGAAGGAGCAGCCTTGACAGGCCACAGAGGAGGACAATGCAGCCAGTTCTGATGAGACCTGATAAGCTAGGGTCAGATGGAAGGGGAGGAAGACTTCCCCTATCAGTGGACTTGGAGAGGGGCATTGGAGGATATGTGGGAGGGAGGGTGGGATTCGGAGGGAATGAGGGAGGGAGCTACAGCTGAGATACAAATTGAATAAACTGTAATTAATATAAAAAATAAAAAAATAATTAAAAAATAAAAAGATGGGTAAGATCATCAATCCTCAGTCAGAAAAGCAAAGGGGACAGACATCAGAAGCGGGAGAAAACAGGGAACAGGACAGGAGCCTACCACAGAGGGCCTCTGAAAGACTCTACCCAGCAAGGTATCAAAGCAGATGTTGAGGCTCATAGCCAAACTTTGTGCACAGTTTAGGGAATCTTATGAAAGAAGGTGGAGATAGGAAGACCTGGAGGTGACAGGAGCTCCACAAGAAGAGCAACAGAACCAAAAATCTGGGCACCGGGGTCTTTTCTGAGACTGATACTCCAACCATGGACCTTGCATGGATATAATCTACAACCCCTGCACAGATGTAGTCCATGGCAGCTCAGTGTCCAAGTGTGTCCCCTGGTAAGGGGAACAGGGACTGTCTCTGACATAAACTCAGTGCTGAGTCTTTGATTCCCTCCCCCCTAATGGGGATACAGCCTTACCAGGCCACAGAGGAAGAGAATGCAGCCAGTCCTGATGAGGCCTGATAGACTAGGGTCAGACGGAAGGGGAGGAGGACTCCCTTAATCAGTGGACTGGGGAAGTGACAGGGGAGAAGAAAAAGGAAGGAGAGAGGGATTTGGAGGGGGTAAGGGAGGGAGCTACAGCTGGAATACAAAGTGACTAAATTGTAATAAACAAAAATTTTAAAGAATAAAGTGATAAGCAATAGGAAAAAAGAAATTAATAAAATATGTAAAAATAGATAAATAAGCATACATGCTATCTCATTAGCATACAAATTTGTGTCTGTCTTTAACAAATAGTAAAACAATATGTATATTAAAATTGCCTTGAAATAAGTTTATTTATGATTTATTATCTGTGTTTGATTTGTGAAACTATTATATGTACATATATATGTATACTTGTGTTCATATATGATTTATCATCTGCGTTTGATTTGTAAACCTATTTATCATCTGTGTTTGATTTCTATACATATATATGTATCACATATGTGTATATGTATATGTATATGTGTATCTATGTATGAAAATATGTATCTATCCAAATGTATATATTTATATATGTAAAACATTCTTGGCCTCACATGAAAAAATTATCAATCAAAAAATAAAGGTTATGAGTGGGAATAATTTTAAGAAGCCTGAGCTGGAGTACCAATAATTGAATCACCTCCCAACAACTCATTAGCATCCTGACTTGCTACTCACTTAGCTCTGTAGGTCGGTGTCTTTTATTTCCAAATGATAATAATAATAGTGATTATCTGATTAGTGCATTAAGATACACTAAACACCAGGAAAGGCTTTTTCTATTAAGACATGCTAATATGCTGATAATTCTGTAATTACCAACATCATACTCATTACTCTGATACATTCATTATCAAGTGCCTACTGTATGCTGAACATTCTCCTGGCAAGGGGTGACACTGATGAATGTGACAGAAATTGATCCTGCCCTGCAAGTGCTGGAAGCCTGGTGATCAGGGACAAATGATGAACAAGTAAGCAGCATCCAGGTGACAGTGAAGTTACTAAAACAAGTTAAGTAATTGTGGCATCAAATAACAAGAGAAAGACGCCTCTGAGCTTGTCCAATGACAGCAGTTCAGAGGTGGGTTTGTTATGTAATCTCAAGGGACAGAGCCACATGAAGACAGAAGTAACATCCTGATCAAGAAGGCTTTTAAGGAGAAGACACATGAGTGCTTCAGTGTATGGTACAGGTCTGCTGCAGATGGAGTAAGTGATCCAGTTTGGGGGAATAGGATGAACTCTTCTGGCCTCCACAGGAACATGCACTCACACATAGCCACACACAGACACACAGGCAACCCATAAATAAAAGTTAACAGAAATAAAATTTAGAGGTACGTGTTCTTTATTCTTGGTACCATTCCATTTAATACTTTGTGTTTGTAATTACATACAAGTAACTGAAACTACAGAGAGTGCAACCACAAGGGATGGAAACTGTAGCTGGCATTTGCTACTTTGCTGGTTCTTTTATCTTCCACCCTTCTCCAACTCTTTCCCTCCATCCTTTCAACCTTCTAACATTAGATAAGAGAGAAAGAAAAAACAAGATAGAGGAAAGGACAAAGATCCCTGAATGAAGTTAGGGGTCAGAAACGGGGTGATGTTATTGATATGCTACTTCCTGTTGATTAGGGGCTTTGAGTTTCTTGGGACAAGTTTGATCTCTGCTGTCAGGATATCTAATTTCTTTTTCTTGTTGTTTCTTCCTTGCACACAACTGCTTAACCATCTGTGATCAACAGCAACCAACAACTAAAAACCCAACTGTCTGTAAACATAGCAGAGTATCATTAATAGTGTCAGGGGTTGGCTCTCTCTCATGAAGCGGGTCTCAGATCCTCTGAGAGGCTTCACCCAGCAATGGAACAAAACAGAAGCTGAAACTCACAGCCAAACATTGGGTGGAATATAGGGAGCTTTGTGAAATAGTGGGTGGAAGAAGAAAAGGGCCCTCAGGGAACAGGAGCTCCAACAGTGCCAACTAAGCTGGGCCCAGAGGGCATGGCAGAGACTGAAGCACCAACCAAAGTCCATGCATAAACAGGACCTAGGTCCCCTACACGTATGTACCAATGGGCTGCTTGGTCTTCATGTGGGTCCCCTAGAAAGGGGAGAGGGGCTGTCTCCAACAAAGTCGTTATTACATGCTTTTTGATCACTTTCCCCTGGAAAGTGTCACTTGCCAGGACACTGTGAAAGTGGAAGTGCTCAGTCCTAATGTGACTGAATGTGCTGGGGTGGGTTAGTAGGGGGAGGGCTCCCCTTTTCTGAGGGGGAATATAGGGAGATAGGAGAAAAGAGAAAAGAGAGAACAACAATTGGGATGTAAAGTGAATAAATAAACAAATAATAAATTATAACAACATCATCAACAACAACAACAACAACAAAATATCGTCTCTATCATTTATATACCCTCTGAAAAGTTCACAGAATTCCAAATGACACATAGTTGCAGAATTCTCTCCAACTGGCAAAGCCATGCTTTTGCTAGAGTACAAGACAAATCATTATCAGCTGCCGCAAAGCAGCCCCTTAGCTCCACACCTGGGATTAAAACAAAAATATATTCTTATTTCCAAAATTTTTCACTACATTATACTTTTCAAAGTGTTGTTTGAATCTCTTGAACTAATCGTCTCAAAATATGAAAAGCAATGAGTTATTATAAAATATGTCTTAGACATAAAATGGCATATATGTTACAAATAAAAATAGGTGCTAAATATGTTTAGTCCTTTCTTACTCTGAATGTTTGTAATAATGTATATAAAGTAAGAAGGAAAAACACAATTGCTGGTTGAGTTCCTGGCATTGAATAATGGACTATTGGCACTATAACATAAGTGTTATTTTCAGAGACAATGTTTCAGTATGAGGTCTGCTTGTGCCCATAAAAACTGAAGCATGGTCAAAGAAGTCTCTCTAGGTGGAAAAAGAGAATCCATTACATTAGAGAACAGTTTTGTACTGAAGCTACAGAGTGTGGTTTCTCAGTGCTCAGCCTCACCCACAGTTCTATTGTCTAATACTTGACATAATGAAGAGTTATCAAAGTCTGTGACCTAGAAGATTGGCCCCAATCCTACTAAGAACTTACTGGCTCATAGACTACATGTGACCACTACAGTCTGCATCCCTGGATCTTCCAGGATTCAGGTATCTTAAAATGTCCAAAGGTGCAACACTGGAATGGGAGGATGGCGCATTCAGGAAGGCCCTTGCCTCAAACCAGAAGGAACTGAACCTGTTATCACAGCCCAGGTCAAAGCACCTGGAGTGGTTATGTCTGACCACGATGCCAGTGCTGGGGCAGTGTGGACATGGGATCCCTATCCCTCACTGGCGGGCTGGATTAGAGTGCTTGTCAAGTGTCTAGACAATGCTGGATGCTGTTTCAAAGGAGATAAACAAGATTCCTAAGGATGACACCTGAAATTATCTACTAGCTTCACAGAAAAAGAAAGGCAGACGGGCAGACGGACAAACAGACACACACACACACACACACACAGAGAGAGAGAGAGAGAGAGAGAGAGAGAGAGAGAGAGAGAGAAACAGCTGCTCACAGATACCAGAGGCTTTTTTTGTTTTGTTTTATGTTTGTCTTTGCAGACACTTGGGGAGAAAATTTTTTGGCACACAGCCTATTTATGAACGGTGTTCTCTCCCACTGCTATTTGGACAAAATTTTTTTGTTCCCATCTTTTTCTCAAAATGACCCTACACCTTGGAAGGTCATAGATAACATTCCTGGCTTATTTGCAACTCTACAACATATGAACTTTGTATTCTACAAAATGTCTTGCATCGTTAATCTCTCTTTAAAAATTACAAAGTAGTTATGATATAGATAACTGCAATTTGAGTAAGGTCTTAAAGCCATGATGATACTGTAAAACTCAGTCTTTTATGTTCAGAAGCACACAGGACAGTCATGAGCGGGGCTGCCCATGACATAACTGTTGTCCTCAATCAGGATGCAACTTAATTATCTCCTTTCACTGAATTATGACAATTGTCTAGCCAGGTTAAAAACTTGCCCTGATAAGCCTGGAGATATTTTCAGATTTGTGTACAAAGAAAAAATAGAATCATTTCTTTTACAAAATTAAAATCATTAAGCCAAATGGAGTAAATTGGTCCATTAAGCTTGTGTGGGTCAAAATGACACTGAAGTATGACTTTAAAATTCTTCACTGAAAAAAAGCGTGAAGGAGGGTGAAAGCCAGTTCATTACATTTGTAATTAAAAGCTTTCAAAGACAAGCCATCTACACCAGCTCCTTTTCTATTTACCCTGATTCAATACGCTAATATTTCACAACACACACAACCTGTGTTGTACCAGACTTTGTGTTTCCCATGGAGCGGGCTTTGCAGGCAGTTGTGAGACATCATGTAGGTGCTGGGGAAAAAGATGCTTGTAGTCCTCTGTAAGAGCAACGAACAGCCAACTGCTGTGTCATCTTCTCTTCATGCTTGCTTTCCAAGGGGCAGTTTTTGTTCCCTTGAGGCTTAGCGCACCAATTATTAAGAAATACATAATCATGACAGTATAAACACATGTTGTGGTATAAGGGATCTATTACTTCCTAATACATGATTTTGACTGCATGTTATTTCAGAGTCCCCAAAAGCTGATTCTGGCAAAAAAAAAAAAATCCCAGTACGAGTCCATTAGTTATGACATGATCTTAGGAAGCCCTAATAGGACACTGGAGATAGAGACAGACAAGGGCAGAGTGACCACAATTTCTGTATATAACTGGGGACTTTGAGGATATAACAGGAGTGAGAAATTCTGTAACAACATCCTGTCTGAGAAAGACCTTGGTTATACCATACAGGGCTAAGTGAAGAAGGTCTGGGCATGACAGTAGCTGTTCCACAGCAGAAGTGGTGGAGGGAATTAGGATGATAAGGAACTGGAGGCCAATGCATGAATTAATTGCCATATTAATGCAAATTAAACTACATTCAGATTCCATCTCATCCCAGTCAAAATAACAGTCATCATGAAAACAAATGCTCTGGAGGATTTAACATAAGGAAACCCCTATACACTGCTGGAAGGAATGTAAACTAGTCTGGTTACCATAGAGACTAGTGTGGAGGCTCCTCAGACACTGAGAAATGACGCAGCTAAACCACTCCTGAGTATTTGTCTACAGGATTACAACATACCAGAGAAACACACTGACTCCATTGCTGCTCACCGTGGCTAATGTTGTTGGGCCAACCTAGGTGTTCAAGGACAGGAGTGTGTAGAGAAAACAAGGTTTATATTCACAGTGAAATTTTTTTTCAGCTGCATAGAAGAATGAAATTCTGCTCTTTGCAGGGAAATAGATGCAATTGAAGATAATCACAGTAGGCAAATAAAGTCATTCTCAGAAAAACAAACATCATATTTTATGTCAGTTGTGGATGCTAGGCTTAACAGACACCTAAAGTTATGTATGCACAGAAGTTTAGAAAGCAGAAACAAAACCAGGTAAGGGAACTCTGGGGATTGATGGGAAGAGTACTTATGGGATACTCAAAGTACATTGTATACTTTCACACACACACACACACACACACATACACACACACACACACACACATACACACACACACACACACACACACACACACACACACACACACACACAAATGGCCTACTCAACCCCAAACAAAACAATGCTAAAAAGAGCCATTCCTGAACCTCTCAAATGGAAGTGTTTGTTCCACAGTTTTTCCCAGGTGTGGTGTTGCCCTCCTCATCCATGAACACTTATTTTAAGTTCACCTGTACTTGACATTGGGATCTGCCCCAGGAAGATAATGAAAGCAACATGGCTGCTTACCCGAGGTAACTGACAAACTGGTCTAGACGTAGGAAGCAGAAAACTGGCCCTCCAGGATTCCATTCAAAATGACAAATGCTAGCTGTAAAATGGGTGGCCCTGGTATTTATGGAAGCTACAAATCAGATGCAACCTGGGTGGTTTTGATGCATTGCCCATTCTTATTGCTGGGTACTAATGTTTCCAACTGAGTTTCCCCAGGAGTCTCCAGAGCTCCTTTCTTGCCCTGCAATGGCCCCAACACAAAGTCTGCCAAAGCATAGGTTGTATCAGAAATATTAGCATATTAATTCATGACAGCTGGAAAGGAAACTGGCATGGTGGCTTGTCTTTGAATGCTTTCAATTACAAATGTGACGAGATATCACAGGAGCTCTACTTCCACCTTCCTTCATTCTATTCTCAATGCAGACTTCTGAAAATCATGTATTAGTAACTCATGAACTTTAGTAGCCCAAATTACTCTTCTTGGATGAATCTTTGAAATAAAAATTATTATACGGTATTTTAAAACAAATATACATGTACCTATCAGTAAATTTAATTTTTTAAAGATTTTATTTTGTGTGTTGTACATGCAGGAGAGAGGGAAACAGAGAGACAGAGACAAACAGAGAGACAGAGACAGAGAGGAAGTGAATTGCTCACTAGTAGAAAGTGTCAGATCCCAGGCAACTCCAGTTACAGGATGTTTTAAGTCACCAGATGCCTATGCTGAGAACTGCACCTGGGTTTTCTGCACTGTTACCTGCACTCATCTCTCTGGCACTATGATGCTTTTTAAGAGATGTTTTACTTCATCTTTGGTCTTAAGACCGAAAAATATTGATAGCAGTTCGCAAAAGAAAATGAGGGTTTTTCTCGCCTTCAGGTATATCACAGTTGTTTCTCAGTTTATTTTTACTTTTTCTTCCTTTTCCTGCCAGCAACATAATCATATTTACAATGTTTCCATTTTAACATCTTGAATCATTCACGGACTTAACTGGAATGGCTTGAGATATCTTTCCAGACATCCCCACAGTTTTTTCCTTGTGTTTTTACATAAACAAGATATTTTTTTCTGTCTGAGATGTTTTGCATAGCTCAGGAATCATCAAATCCCTTCTACTGTTTTTACTTAATACAATTAGATGTTAAAATCGTATCAGGAAATACGCTAATTTGTTTGGGTAATGGTCCAGCTTTTTCTTCATGATGCTTATTGGAAGGTAATTGGTAATTCAGCTGTTTTCTGTGCCTCGTCACCAACTGCAGCTATCATTTTCCTAGACAGATTCTCTTGTTATCAGTGGGTACTCATTGAGAGTACATGTTTAAAAAAAATGGTTACAGGAGCAATTTATTTTCTCTATCCTTAAATTAAAAAAGTGTTTGCCCTCAAGTGCCGCCTTTAATTGTCTCTATATCTATTTTGACCTCTGGTGCAGGTAAAACTCCAATCAGTTTTGGACACGTCACTGACCAGTTCCACTTTTTGCACAGCTGTTCTTTGTTTGTTTGTTTGTTTGTTTCTGTTGGATACCTCAGTATTTTCAGTTGTTTTTAGCATTGTTCTTGTGACACCAAACCAGAGCTTAATTCGTGTATTCTCCTAAACACTTATTTGGCTTTGATTTACATTCCTGCCTCTAAACTTAGCTGCCATGTTCTGAATAGTTGGCCACCTTAGTTTACGTTTCTCTTCTTTTTCATTCATTTCTTTCTTTCTTTTCTCCTTTCCTTCCTTCCTTCCTTCCTTCCTTCCTTCCTTCCTTCCTTCCTTCCTTCCTTCCTTCCTTCCTTCCTTCTAACTGGGACCTAGCATGTGCAAATCTAGCTCTCTACATCCCCAGCCAATCCTTCTTCCTTCTCTCTTACAGCATAGGAATAGTCATCTTTGTGAAAATTCTTGAATGACCAAACACACTCTGTTATCCACTCTCTCATTTGCTGCTGATCTTAGTGAACCTTTTAAATTATGAACTCATTTCAGAAATTATCTTTCCCAGACAACATACTCTTCAAACACTTCAGGAATAAGATTTGAGAAGAGAGATTGTTATCAACCCAGAGAGGGAAGGTAAACCTCCTGGGATAGGAGGGAGGGATGATCCTTACAGTTATTGAGGTTTTATCTTGTGCTCTTGATTGCCTGTCATACAGAAAAGTCATATCGGTACACCCAAAATCATCTTTTTATTGCGAGGCAGAAAGCAATAACAAAACACAGATATTCTGAAAGGATCTCTTTTTCTTTTCCTTAACCCCTGTCGTAGACCAGTCTTATCCTCGAGTCCTTTGATTTAATTTTCATGTATATCACATTGTTTAGAATTTTGATATTTACATTAATGATATTGTATTAGAAATTAATAAATTAGAGTTTTCTTCCTTGCTGAAAGGCTTGCATCCAAGCTTTTCTTAGCAGCCCTAAGTTATTTTCTTACTATTGGATTTGGTGGATGGCTCTTCTTTTTCGCCCAAACTCGCAGCTGGGCATCACCCTACAGATCAGCTGTGACACTCTCACATAAGTAGAGAGGTCAAATTGTTCAGTTAAAAAGATAAATATAAGTTCCAGTGGAACTTGATTTTGGTGGACAAGGCTAATAATTCACGCATAAATATCTATCCTCTGTTTTCTCTTCAGGGCTAATATATATATATATATATATATATATATATATATATATATATATATATATATATT
>NW_026596240.1:7112255-7120113 GCF_907164565.1 Psammomys obesus | reverse complement strand
ATATATATATATATATATATATATATATATATATATATATATATAATGGCACTGCCTTCTCATGTCAATAAAGCAGAAATGTAACCTGATTTTATTAACATTTAAAATAGCATTGATATTTACAGGTAGAATCAGTCAGCTCCAAAAGAAGGGAGATGATGGAGTATTTCAGTTGATATGCAGTCTAGAACTCACTAGAGTTAGCCAAACTTTGGATGTCTGATGATCCCTTAGAGTACGTTGGTTGTCCGCCTGTTGGGATTTCAGCAGCCTCTAGGCAGTAGTGCCCAGCATATCTCCCGACCAGTAATGCAGAATTGCCCTTGTCTCCTGTGGTCCTATCAGATATGAGAGCCAGGGGCTCCTGATACTTCCCGGTTTGCTTTTCTTCTCTTTTCCTCTCATCTCTCCTTAGTGACTTACACACCGAATTATCCACTGCTAACTGCCAAGTGCTCTCATGGGGCCCCTGCCTCTCTGGTGCACTGCTTTTACTTACCGAGAAGCACACCTCACAGACAGGTCCTAAATCAGAGCACAGCCAACAGTTAGGACACACACTCAGTTTAGCCTTTGGGGCTCAGAACCATTTAGCAATCTCTCTCTCTCTCTCTCTCTCTCTCTCTCTCTCTCTCTCTCCTTCTCCCTCTCTCCCCTCCCCCTCCCTCTCCCTTTCCTTCTTCCTCTCTCTGTCTCTTAGTCTCTCAGCATTCAAGAGTACTTCTTTTTTCCCTTTTTACGTAATTGGTGACATTTTTATCTTTAGTAATTTCAACTCAGTTGTCATTGGAGAAACCAAACATTCTAGAAAGTTGGTCCTTCGCTCACTAAAAGTTTTTCAAGTATCAGTTTTAATAGAATTTTCTCAAACTCTTAGTAATGCATCTTGGTAGCTGAGTGATTTTTCAGTGCTTAAAAACTTAAGAGAGAAAATATATAAAAAGACTTTTGCCATATTGTCTCTGTTGTAATACTTATTTATGTTGTATCACAAAATTAGCCTCAGAAAATATAGCAAAAAGCCATGACTTTGGTTCAAATAAAACTAAACCCACAACTGTACATATTTAGAGAGATATAGAGAGAAGGGCAGAGAATCTTGTGCACAATATAGGGATAATGCCACAGTTTTCAGAAATAGGGTATATGCATGTCCCATTTTATAGACAGACACATAAAGTGAGGTGTTTAAAAACAACCAGTTTTCAGTACCAAGGATTCTAAGTCCTCAAACATAGGTATTTACAAAACTATGCTCTGTCTAAAGCCTATAGTGGTAAATCTTCCTCGATGTTTCCCAGCTTCTGGTGATCTGCTTCCAATGCTGTTCCTGGACTTTCACTTCCAAATACTTCACCCTCTGCTTCATCCTCACCTAATATCCTCCTGCTCTGTATCTATGAGCAGTTTCTTCTCTTGTGAGACCCATCACACTGGATCAGGCTACACCCCAGTTGAATAAGGCCTCATCCTAAACTTGACTGAATCAGAAAAGACACCGCCCTTTTTTTAAAACCTGCACAAATGTAGCCCATGGCAGTTCAATATCCAAGTGGGTTCCCTAGTAATGGGAACAGGGACTGTCTTTGACATGAATGCAGTGGCTGGCTCTTTGACCACATACCCCTGATTTGGGAACAGCTTTAGCAGGCCACAGAGGAAAACAATGCAGCCAGTCCTGGTGAGACCTGATAAGCTAGGGTCAGAGGGAAGAGGAGGAGGACTTCCCCTATTAGTGGACTGGGGGAGGAGCATGGGTGGAAAAGGAGGAGGGAGGGTGGGATTGGGAGTGGATGAAGGAAGGGGCTACAGTTGGGATACAAGTGAATAAACTGTAATTAATAAAAATAAATAAATGAAAAGATTGTTTTAAAGTAAGATCAGAATATTGTAGGATAGGACTTTATAGCCAGGGAAAAGTCACTTTTTCTCTCCTCTCTCCCATTCTTTTTGTCTTATTTATTAGTATCTAGCACATAACCTCACTTTATCATATATTGTTAGAAATCAGAAAGTATGTTTAAGGGGTCACTGTTTGGAAATATGGTGATATATTTAGTATATGGGAAAACGATACAGCTTTTCTTCCACGAGATCTTTGCTTGTATTGTTCAGATATTTGTGATTTTTCAACATGGTTTAATTACTTTTTAGAAAATTGTCCAGTTTAATAAACACATGACTGAAAACATATGAGGCATGGGCATTGTTCAATAGAACTTTAGTTTTCTGATCTCTAAATTCTTGGCATCTTCTTTGGGATTTGTTTTCTGATTCAGTCATGTCTTTCAATTTCTTTGGGTTAAAAAGGAGCTAAAACTGAAGACATGTATAATGTTCAAATCCATTCCCATATTTATCAGAACCAGACACCTGCTAGCACTTTCTTAACTGCTGCTAGGTCACCAGAACTCCTTAATGGGGGCCCTGCAGAGACTGATACTCCAACCAGTCAAGCGTGTACCTCCTCTTTCTACACTATCAGGGTAGAGTGGGACAAGACAAGGAGATCTCTGAGCGTGCCAGCGTAGCTCCAGGTTCATTAAGAGACACGGTCTCAAGGGGGTACAGTGGATAGGGGCAAGGGAAAACACACTGGCATCTTTCTCTAGCCTCTGTGAGGCTACTCTCTACTCACAGCACTCACAGCACT
The DNA here is from genome assembly GCF_907164565.1 of Psammomys obesus. Lineage (NCBI taxonomy): Eukaryota > Metazoa > Chordata > Mammalia > Rodentia > Muridae > Psammomys > Psammomys obesus. The sequence goes on along the minus strand of NW_026596240.1, from coordinate 7,117,460 downwards.
ATCTTCCATTTCTATTTGTCCCATTTACTTCTATTTCATTCAACTTGTGTGATATTCAAAATGTAGCTGTTTTACCTTTGGAGAACTTAATGAAAAACAGAATCTGACCACACACCTTAATTCCACTGTTCATTTGAGGCTTGGTGTTAGGAGGTGGTGGGATCGACCTAACATCTAAGAATTGATCAGGGTGATTCAATGTGCATTAAAGACCTGTTCCATGATGAAAAGTGTTGTCTTGAGATTTCTGTCAGAGCTCTGCTTCTGGCAGTGTAGCTGGCAATAGGCATAACCAGTGATTGACTCTTGCCAACCTTCAAAGTCACAGATGAAAGTCATATAGGCAGTATGAAAGAAAAAAAAATTAAACTTGACACACATTACTTATAAATACTTTTATCTGCTTTTTCCTTTTATTGTAACTGAACTGAGTAAACATCCATACACACTTATGATTCACAACTTCTTAAATGCACTCATTCCTTTTTAAATTTTTCAAATACTCACTAAGTGGCCATTTCTCTAAAGATGATTCTTGTTTCCTTTCCACCAAGTCTTTCAGTACCACCAGGCTACAGGCTCATAGAAGTATGAATTTCATCTTCATATATTGGACCTTTGAGTGTTGTAGCTGATGATTAACACATGTTCACAGTATGACCAGGAGAATAACTGAAATAATCATTTCTTCTCACCCTTTGTACATAGCACAGATTTACAGATATGGTTATATTCTCAACTCTGCAAAGCAAGACATCAGAAGACAGTCAGTCCCCTGCCTCCAAGAACATAAATTTCTTTCCACTTAAGATTTTATGTCACCTTGTTGAAACTTTTTTTTCTTTCAAGTTTGTTGTTTACCTTAAACTCACTTTACTTATTCTAAAAGTGTACTCTTGATTTGGAAGGAAAGAAGGCTGCTTGAGATCCATCATGACCACAGTGATAAACTATTGATTGTGGAAATGATACAAGCATTGATTAGCACCTTCAGTTGTTTGTAGCTTTGGATTGACGATTTTGCATTACCTCAAATTGATCTTCAGCAGCTTTGTTGGAGCTTTCTGCTTTATGCATATACTCTTGTTAGTTATGTCTTATTTACGGCTAATATACCAATGTGGGTATAGATGCCATGTGTGTACACACACACATACTCACACACATAACAATTTTAATGATAGTCACCTCCTGTCATGCCTGTGAAGAGAACCTAACTATATTCATGTGGAAGAGACTGCCTTCTCAGTGATCAATGGAAATTCAGTGGCAGTCACATATTAAAGCAGAGCCTATGACGATATAATTATAGAACAAACCAGTGAAGAAAAGTATTTTCCCATGTCACATATCAAAATACAGCTTACCTGAGCTTGGAGTTTATTTTGATCGTTGTTGTGTGGATCATAGTATGCATGTGAAGGTCAGAAGGCAACTCCCAAGAGTTGGCTCTGTCCTTCCACCATGTGGGTCCGAGAATTCACTGTAAGATGTCAGGATTGAACAGCACGCACTTCATCTTACCATGGAGCCACCCTGCTGGCTTTTGAGCTGGAATTTTTGTTGGTGGTATTCCTGAGAGCAATTACCTGGATCTTGTTTTGTTTCTAATTTTGAAATGTAAAATGGGAAGTAGCATTTTCTAATCTTAACAAACTTTCTCATTTTTGTAATTGTTCCTGTTTTATTTTCTTTGAAATAGATGACGACACTAGGAAAATTTCAGTTCACTTGCTTTTTTTTTTTTAACTGTGATGTGACTTGAAGCCTAGTTTATCTAGCTGAAATTTGTATAATGTGAATTATGTAATATGCTTCAGAATTCTTTCATATATATACATATATCAGCATACAGGAGATTAGAGATAGAAGTGTTATTTATTTTTACCAATGACAACATTGATGCCATTGGAACTGGCATATACATGCACCTAAGCAAAATGCCAAGGCACCTAAACTGATCTAAAAAGCCTTCAGTTATGAGAACTGACTTGTTGAAAGTCAATGGCTTTCACCATTGCACTTAAATATGAAAAAAGTACATGACAAAGAAAGTCTTTTTTCCCAATATTTTAGTAAACTTCAGCACAGGAGAATCTCAATGGAAACATGCATGAATTTAAGGCCATGGGTCAGAGACCCACCTTCTAGATGGACCTGGCCTTGGTTAGCCTTGTGAAGCTGAAAGTGACAGCCCTCAAGATCATCTTTCTTGGATGTTTGACACAATGTAAATACTGAAGTTCCTCAGAAAGGCTCACAACTATCTTCTTTCCAGGACAGGCCAAAAACCAGCTTCAAAAGGGAATGGCTTTCTTATCACACATTAGTTTGCTGAAAAAGTACAAGGGCATGTGAAAGGAAACCAATCATCCTGCCTTGAATGTTTCCTCAGAAGACCTAGAATCCTAGGGGAGACATTTCTTCATTTCTTTGTTCCTGGCCCCTTTCCTAATAAAATCTCATTAGTTTCTGCTAAATAACCTTTCAGTGTTAATTTCTCTTCTCCTAGCAAGACATTATTTTTTTCTCACACTATCTATTCTAATATAAAGGAGATTATAATTTAATATGTTGTCTATGAGAGCATATCAAACACCAAATACTAGAAAGAAAAAAAATAAAGAACAGTAACAAAAAGTAGCATTTTACATCACCTGGGAAGATGAAGAGATGGCCATTGCTGGATTTGACCTCTGCTACAGAATACAGCCAGCACTGTTACACACAAAAAAAAATATTTTGCAATCCATTGAGTTGGGATTTTATAGCAAGATTAGCAGTGAGCCTGAGAGTAGTTACTTGAGTCTTATTTTGTTTTGTAAAGTAAATTGACTTTGCACCATTGGAATTGTCATGTACATGGAGGCTCAAGTTCTAGAATGTAGACATTTCAAGCCCACCCCTCTTACTCAGTACTGACACAAACCATATCTTTATCAGTGGGAGTGACCAGAGTGCCATGTTTATTTCCATGTAGAGATTGTTGGTTCTGCATGGTGTCTGAGCTCAATCAGATGTCAATACTAGCATTTAAAAAAATTACATTCCTTTATTGAATGTATGTATATATGTATACATGCATACATGTGAGTGTGCTTGTGATTGCATGTATGTGTGTGTGTGCGTGTGTGTTGTGTGTGTATACCTGTAAGCTTATATGCTTCAGCATGTATGTGGACAGCAAGGAACATCTTACAGGTGTCTATTCCCTCAAACTCAGGTCCTTAGGCATGGGGGCAAATTTGATGATCACATTGTTTTTCTTGTGTATTCCAGATGCAAACTGTGGCGTGGTTCCTTGGCAGGGTGCTGACATTTTAGTGGGATTGCTTTGTGTCATGATTGAGAGGGGAAAGAAGAGCTGAGCCAGGGAATTCTTCATTGACAAGAATATAAATAAGTCAACACCATACTCTTTATAGATAGTCTTGCCTTACATATTTTGGAATGTTTAATACTTTGGAGTCATACAGATGTTAATTTTTGATATTTCTAGCTTTTAAAACAAATTTATAGTACGTAGATGTATGTTTGTTGTGCTTTTTAAAAATTCTATTTCTTTATTTTCTAAAGATAAACAAAGGTCTTGAGGTGGGTGGGTGGGAAGGTGCAGAAAATCTGGGAGACGTGGGAGGAAAGGAAACTGGGATCAGAACACATTGTATGAAAAATTGTTTTCTATAAAATATATAAAGCACATAGCTCTTATCATATGCATTTATTTCAGTATCAGTCATATGTACCTGACACCTCGTTCTCTCTTTATTTTATAAAAATATAAGCTGACTGACTAGGGAGAAAGCTCAGCTTGCAGCACGAGCAAGCATGGGGACATGAGTTCAATGCTCAGCACTCACATCCATAGCAGAGTCCTGCAAAATGCTCCTGAAACACTAGTGCTCTGAGGAGACAGAGACAGGAGGCTTCTTGGGGCTCGGTCACCAGCCAGGGCAGCTCAGTTGTGAGATCATGTTCAGTGGGAGAACCTATCTAGAATAGTAATGTAGAAAGCAACATCAAAATATACCCAATGCTGACATCGAGTCTTAGGCACATAAAAACTACATTTAAAAACACAGGCAAGCACCTGCATAAGCATACATCACCAATACATACATGCACACACCTACTGTAAAAATTAGATATATGAATATAATGTGCATGCACACACATAAGTATATGTACATGTGTACACCATAAAAAATAGTGCAAATTGTTTAAAGATCTACTGAGTTACTCCATTTTTTTTTCTCCTAAGATTAGCACATCACTGCTTCACATCTCAAGTTTATGGCCCTCTGCTATATTCCAGCCCAAGATGAGAATCTCCCTTATATGGAACATGGAAATTGCTTTATTTAACTGGTCTTAGCAAAGGCCTCGTTTGGGAAGTGTGCCACATTGCCCTTGATAGTCTCACTGGCTACCACAATATAAAATTACCTTTCACCCTCTCCTCCCAACCCCAGAGAAGGATATAGCTGAATAATTAAAATCCATATGCTTAATGATCTGTGCCTTCTGCAAGGTGGTGAATTACCATTTCTAACGAAGCTTAATAGCTCATAACGCTCAATATACTTAATCATCAGTTACTGACATTGTTGTGGTTTTGCATACTGAAAGCATCTCCAGAGAGGGAGAATAGCCTTGGAACCATGACCAGCCCTTGCTAAGGAGTAGGCCAGGCAGTTGGAGCCGACTAGGTCAGGATGTAAAAAGGTCATGTGGCTGAATAGAAATTTTGTGCATTTTGGATGTCACAGGCCTGGGGACTGTGAACAGACTTTTCCTTTGGCACATTTAGTAGAGCCTGGGATGCTGGCCCCCCCACCAGCCACGAGACATCCTTCAGGTGGCTTTATATTGCTCCTTCTAAGTAGAAAGTGGGGAGATCTCGTCAGCACCAGGACTTCTCTAGTTTAGCAATCACCTCAGTCCATTGATGTCAATGGACTCTGAGACTCTGAGATCTCTGAGACTCTCTACTTGATCTCTTGTATTCTCAGAGAGCTACCTGTGAAAAAGAAACCAATAAATGATCACAAAGCCTGCCCACTACACTCTCTGGAATGATATGGGGACAGGACATTTTCTTACTTTGCAATATTAACATATTCTTGGTATGGTTTGGGTTAATGGCAGCGTGAGTGTCTGTGTGTGTGTGTGTGTGTGTGTGTGTGTGTGTGTGTGTGTGTGTGT
>NW_026596240.1:7112029-7112245 GCF_907164565.1 Psammomys obesus | reverse complement strand
TGTGTGTGTGTGTGTGTGTGTGTGTGTGTGTGTGTGTGTGTGTGTGTTTATGTGCACCCGTGTTTGCATGCACATGCATGTTATATGTAAAGGACAGAGGAGGAAATCAAATACCCTCTATCACTTTCTACCACTTGAGATGAGCCCAGCATTGAATCAGGAGTTAGGTAGATAGTCAACAAGCCCCAGCTACCTTTCTGTCTTCACACACACACA